>NC_136796.1:3205461-3210624 GCF_951216825.1 Electrona antarctica
AAAAATAATCGATATATCCATTCAAACAGGAATTGTTTGGAGAACAATACATTACAGTTTCAGCCATACTTCTGAATATATATATATATATATATGTGCACGCCTTTGTTGTTGTTCACTCTAACACACCTGCACAGAAAAAAAACCCATGGTTCACCACACACACCTGTTATGATCCATCGCGCACGGACACATGCACGCACGCACACACAGTAAATGCCTATGGTTCACCACAGATACCTGTTGTGATCCAGCACGCGCACACACATGCACGCACACACACACTAAATCCCTATGGTTCACCCTGACCACAGACACCTGTTATGATCCATAACAAACGCGCGCGCGTGCACACACTCACACTCACACTCACACACACACACACACACACATACATACACACACACACACATACACATACACATACACATACACACACACACACACACACACACACACACACACACATACACACACACACACACACACACGTGTGCTCCATGTTGATCGCCTGTCTAAACACACACCAGACTGTTTACTGTCT
This sequence comes from Electrona antarctica, assembly GCF_951216825.1. Classification (NCBI taxonomy): domain Eukaryota; kingdom Metazoa; phylum Chordata; class Actinopteri; order Myctophiformes; family Myctophidae; genus Electrona; species Electrona antarctica. The sequence continues at coordinate 3,206,006 of NC_136796.1, forward strand.
GGGCCCAGACAACTGAAACCAGAAGGTTTTGGTCGGCTGCTGCTCTGCACTAACCTGACCGACACGTTGTGAGCTTGTAGATCTGCTATTTTTTGTCCAAAAGTGCCCTCTTAGGGGGTTGCAGCCCCTGCCCCTCTAACACTCTCTGCACGTCCCTGGTCTGGAGCACTTAACCCATTCTGACCTGAGATCAGATTCTAAAAATGTCTTCTACATCCTGACAGTTTTCTGAAAAAACTATGTTTCTATGTCAGTCGTTCTTCGATTTTTCAAAAATGGCAGACCTACAAGCTCGTAGCGCGCCACTCGGTGGCGCGCTATGAGCTTGTAGATCTGCTATTTTTCAATAGCTAAATAATGCTTAGTTAAAACACCAAAACGGGTTCCCGTCCAGAATGGGTTAAGCTGTTAAAACACATGCTAATTTTTGTATGCTATTTTTGACTCATATGTGACTTGAAAAATGAATAAAGAAACTTTGATAAAAAATTTAAAAAAAACCACTCCTTTCTGTCCAAACTCATCAGCAAGTTCTCACACAAGTTCCAGTTTGGATGGAACTTTAATCGGTTTCTTTGTTTTTTTTGTTTTGTATTCAGACGCCGTCGTCGGGCGGGAAACCTCATATGGCCTCAACTTTTCAGGAATAAACTGAATGAACGACTTCATTCAAAAAGTAGTGAAAATAGCCGATCTACAAGCTCACTTCTTCTTTTTTTTTTTTTTGTAATCCTTTATTTACCCAGGGAAGTAGCTGCTCATTTTCAGCAACGCCCTGCACATAGAAACACACACACACACATTAAAACCTGGGAGCTGACCAGTACAACCACAGTCTTATACTGTTGGCCACTAAGCAGCTCCAGGGGGAGCAATTGGGGGTTCAGTGCCTTGCTCAAGGGCACTTCAGCGGTGTTGGGTGAGTGATGACAATCACTTCCCAACCCAGATCTTTCCTGCCCGTCCGGGGAATCGAACCGGCAACCTTTCGGCAACAAGGGCGCTCCTCTAACCCTTAGGCCACCGCTGCCCTACTATGCGGTCGCGTTGTGAGCTTGTAGATCGGCTATTTTCACTACTTTTTTCTCAACACTCTTGAATAACAAAGTAGGGTGTACAGTAAGTACCGGGAAAAAAGAAGAACCCATAAAAAAAAAAGAAATATGGAGATACGAGATTTCTTGACTCGACAGCGACGATTTTGCCTGCCAAGTCTCTGAGGAGACAGACGCTAAACCAAAGTGTGGTACAACAACGCATACACACACACACACACACACACACACACACACACACACACACACACACACACACACACACACACACACACACACACACACACACACACACACACACACACACACACACACACACACACACACACACACACACACACACAGTCCAATCGAAGTCTATCAAACAGACAACACGCGCGCGCACAAAATGTGGAAAAAAATTACGTTTGGAACGGCAACTTAGAACAAACAATAGCTACCACACAGACAGATGGTACGATAGGCATGATACTTACTGTGTGTGCGTTTGTGCGTGCGTGTGTGTGTGCGTGCGTGCGTGCGTGCGTGCGTGCGTGCATGCGTGCGTGCAGTGCGTGCGCGCGTGCAGTGCGTGCGTACGTGCGTGCAGTGCAGTGCGTGCCACTCACTCTGTCCCGCTCTCCACCTGGTTGGTGAGCAGGGAGATTCCGTCCAGGTTGATGAACTCCTGGGCGAAGGTGATGTCTCTGGAGGCCTTGGCCAGGTCCTTCAGGCCCTCCAGCTTGGCGTCCATGCTGGAAGACTGGATCCTCTCATGGAGCTTAGCCGCCGTCTGGGACTGGAGGAGGAGGAGGCAGGGAGAGGACAATTAATTAACCCTTTTTGGACAGAAGTCGATTAAAAAATGTATTCTAAATCCTAAAATTTTTCTGAAAAACCCATGTTTCTATGTCAGTGGGGATCAACCTTTTTCATGTCAAGGACCCCCAGAATTATCTCTATTGGGCCACGGACCCCCATCTCAAAATATGTAGTTCCAGGGACCCCCCCAGAAGCCAATATTTTAGTTAAAAATGTTCGCTCTGAAATATATATTCAAAGTTTTGTGCCACATTTTCACGATTTTTCAAAAATAGCAGATCTACAAGCTCATAGCGCGCCACTCGGTGGCGCGCTATGAGCTTGTAGATCTGCTATTTTTCAATAGCTAAATTATAACATAATGTTTAAAACACCAAAAGGGGTTCCCACCCAGAATGGGTTAATTAACACCATTTAGACCTGAGGACCATTCTACAAATGTAACTAAATGTGACTAAATGTGACTAAATTTGACTGAGGAAGTACTGCCATTGGATTTTTTTTAAATTTTCGTTTTTTTTTATGTCATATGAAAGCAGGGAATCATAGCTTCAAATTGACATATTGGGCAGACGGGTTTAAAAACACTCCTTTCTGTCCAAACTCATTAGCAAGTTCCAGTTTGGATGGAACTTTATTCGGTTTCTTAGTTTTTTTGTTTTGTATTCAGACGCCGTCGTGGGGCCGGAAACCTCATATGTCCAAAAAAAAAACTTAAATAAATGGAATGAACAACTTCATTCGAAAATGAGTGAAAATAGCCGATCTACAAGCTCGTAGATCGGCTATTTTCACTACTTTTTTCTCAACACTCTTGAATAACAAAGTAGGGTAAGTGCCGGGAAAATAAAATAACCCATAAAACGTAAGAAATATGGAGATACGAGATTTCTTGACCCGACAGCGACGATTTTGCTTGCCAAGTCTCTGAGCCAAGTCTTCTGTATTACTCTGGAATAATACAAAAAATAAAACATTGAGGAACTTACAGGAGACTCGGTCAGGCGCAGGATGGACCCGTTCTTGATGTCATTGCGGTTCTGCAGAGAGAAGTTGACAAGGGAAAATATATATAAAAAAATCACACCCGTGTGAACTGAGTGGTGCAAGGTCTTATATAGCCTGATCAGCTGTGGTCTGACGTAATGTCAGTGACCATAGTAACCATGCTCATTTTTTGGGTCCCACGTACAGGTACACACACGTACAGGCACACACGTACAAACATAGATACAGACAAAGCTGGTTGTTGGAGTGTTTTGCACCACTCAAAAATAAAAAAAACGCTCTGAGCGAGCGCCCGGAGGCACACAGGACGTTTTAGCATAACGTCTATAGGAGAGAGAGAGAGAGAGAGAGAGAGAGAGAGAGAGAGAGAGAGAGAGAGAGAGAGAGAGAGAGAGAGAGAGAGAGAGACACAGAGAGAGAGAGAGAGAGAGAGCGAGAGAGAGACACAGAGAGAGAGAGAGAGAGACACAGAGAGAGAGAGAGAGAGAGATAAGGGGGGCCAACCTTTTCTGTGATGTAGAAATTTGTGGAGTCAGCGTTCTGCAGAGCGTAGTTCTCGTGGTTCCCCAGAGACCAGCTGATAAAAAAAAGACATTAAACATTTTTAATAAAAAGATTATTATGTGTACGTTAACAAAATAATGCTATGCGGGCTGCGCTGCGTATACTTAGTAGAGCAAAACTAACAGATAGCTCATTAGAGTTCAAAACACGAGAGAGAGAGGCAGAGAGAGAGAGAGAGATACAGAGAGAGAGAGAGTGGGGACAACCAACTGGGCCTGTTGGTTCTGGACCGGAAGTAGGCAGAAATGCATTGGACTCATGCAGGCAACAGCCCAGCTTTAATGATCTTAAATCCCTCTATTTTTAATTGTTTTGTAGTAATAGTACAACATAAACATTAAAGAGACTTTAGTCTCTTTAGTTGCACACACACTCATATTTCCAACTGTAATGTATTTCCAACTCCAGCTGGTCTCAGTTCAGGCTGCATGAACAGCGCTCGAGCGCTCGGTTTCTGCCCCCTCTATATCGTAACTCTTCTATTAGATGGCTCTGGGTTTCTGCCCCCTCTATATCGTAACTCTTCTATTAGATGGCTCTGGGTTTCTGCCCCCTCTATATCGTAACTCTTCTATTAGATGGCTCTGGGTTTCTGCCCCCTCTATATCGTAACTCTTCTATTAGATGGCTCTGGGTTGCTGCCCCCTCTATATCGTAACTCTTCTATTAGATGGCTCTGGGTTTCTGCCCCCTCTATATCGTAACTCTTCTATTAGATGGCTCTGGGTTCTGCCCCCTCTATATCGTAACTCTTCTATTAGATGGCTCTGGGTTTCTGCCCCCTCTATATCGTAACTCTTCTATTAGATGGCTCTGGGTTTCTGCCCCCTCTATATCGTAACTCTTCTATTAGATGGCTCTGGGTTGCTGCCCCCCTCTATATCGTAACTCTTCTATTAGATGGCTCTGGGTTTCTGCCCCCTCTATATCGTAACTCTTCTATTAGATGGCTCTGGGTTTCTGCCCCCTCTATATCGTAACTCTCTATTAGATGGCTCTGGGTTTCTGCCCCCTTCTATATCGTAACTCTTCTATTAGACGGCTCTGGGTTTCTGCCCCCTCTATATCGTAACTCTTCTATTAGATGGCTCTGGGTTTCTGCCCCCTCTATATCGTAACTCTTCTATTAGATGGCTCTGGGTTCTGCCCCCTCTATATCGTAACTCTTCTATTAGATGGCTCTGGGTCTTT
>NC_136796.1:3210824-3257573 GCF_951216825.1 Electrona antarctica
GGGGCCCCATAGCGCGCATTTTCGTGTTTTATCATCTTTTTAACCTAAATTTAACAAAATCAACAGCCAATGGAGGGCCCCAGGAGCCCTTTTCTGCAGGGCGTCAAACCTAGTATACCTCACGGTCTAATTTCCCCGAAGGGCCCCTGAGAGCCAAGGAAGGGCCCCTGGGCCACGGCCCCACTGGCCCAATGGCTAGAGCAATTAGGGGTTCAGCGTCTTGCTCAAGGACACTTTGACACTGACTCTGTCTGAGGGGGGGGGGGGGGGGGGGGTCTAACTGGGAACCAGTGTTGTTTTTGGCAGCCAATTTTGATTTTAGTTTTAGTCATAGTCTTCATTTTCATTTAGTTTCAGTCACATTTTAGTCACCTGGAATGTTTTAGTGTTTAGTCTTGTTTTAGTCGACTAAATATCATAAGATTTTAGTCGACTAAATATTCAGTTGAATTAGTCGACTAAAATGTGTTTTGGCGGGCCTTGATGCCGTCGTGATGACGGCAGATCGGCAGATCTACAAGCTCACAATGCATCGCAGCACGACGCGTTGTGAGCTTGTAGATCGGCTATTTTCAGCATACAACGAAGTGTAAAATGACTTGATCTCTTGTCCACTAGTCCCTACTCCCTTCCTAACATTTTAGTCTGGTTTTTATTTGTTGACGAAATTGTCAATATATTTATTCTAGTTTGCTGGGAACCTAGCGGTTCCCAAGCGGCCAACACCTTTTGACCCTCATCCCATGAGATAACAGTCTTCCTCCAAATACAATTATGGACGTCCTTGTCCGTAGAAATTCTGAGAAGCACTTATCTTTGCGCTGTGACCATAGAGGCCAATGGTACATATACCACCCCTGGTATATGACATTGGCCTCTATGGTCGCAGCGCAAAGATACCGGTAAGTGCTTCTCAGAATTTCTACGGACAAGGCAACTTTGACGATGGCGATGGCCAATATATTTCCACACTCACTCCAGAGGGGCCACACAGTGCATATTACTGTCGTAGCAAAACATAGCTGATCTACAAGCTCAAAACGCGTCGCTATGCGACACGTTTTGAGCTTGTAGATCAGCTATTTTTGCTATATTTTAATTGAAAACCTGAATAATGTTTTGCTATTTTTTAATTGGAATCCTGAAAAGTAACCTTTTTTATTGAATTTCAACTGCATTTAGTTATAGTTATGTTAACTTTATAAACTGTTAAAATAACTACATTGGACACAAAAAGACAATAACCTTTTAATACTAGTCATTAAGTATACTAGTCATTTTAATACTATAGTCATTAAGTACTAGTCATTTTAATACTAGTCATGAAGTAATTAAAGCGGGTTTGGAATTGTAACAGCTGAAATCAATACTATATCAGTATTCTGATATTAACCTGAGGGCCACATTAAGTGAAGATGGGGGCCGCATGTGGCCCCTGGGACGCCAGTTGCCCATACACCTGCATTACATAATCCCGGCCATGCCTTTCGGCCATGCCTTTCGGCCTGGCGCAGACAAATCATTTTGTCATGTCTGTAATCTTGCTCTTGTATCAATACTAGCCTGGTGTTGTAAACCAGCCCTCGGTCGCGGAAATCACATTTCGTTTTTGTCTGTGCCTGAAATCAAATGAAATCCTAATGTGATTTCCTGCGAGCTACAGGGCTATACAACACTTTAACGGGCTCTATCAAAACAGTGATTGTGTCAGACGGCAGAGCCAGTAAAGAGGAATGACCTGCGGTGTCACCTCTCCTCACCTCACCTCACAGGAGGAGACACACCACCTTTCCTCACCTCACAGGAGACACAGAGGAATGACCTGCGGTGTCACCTCTCCTCACCTCACCTCACAGGAGGAGACACACCACCGCTCCTCACCTCACCTCTCCTCACCTCACAGGAGACACAGAGGAATGACCTGCGGTGTCACCTCTCCTCACCTCACCTCACAGGAGGAGACACACCACCTTTCCTCACCTCACAGGAGACACAGAGGAATGACCTGCGGTGTCACCTCTCCTCACCTCACCTCACAGGAGGAGACACACCACCTTTCCTCACCTCACAGGAGACACAGAGGAATGACCTGCGGTGTCACCTCTCCTCACCTCACCTCACAGGAGGAGACACACCACCTTTCCTCACCTCACAGGAGACACAGAGGAATGACCTGCGGTGTCACCTCTCCTCACCTCACCTCACAGGAGGAGACACACCACCTTTCCTCACCTCACAGGAGACACAGAGGAATGACCTGCGGTGTCACCTCTCCTCACCTCACCTCACAGGAGGAGACACACCACCTTTCCTCACCTCACAGGAGACACAGAGGAATGACCTGCGGTGTCACCTCTCCTCACCTCACCTCACAGGAGGAGACACACCACCTTTCCTCACCTCACAGGAGACACAGAGGAATGACCTGCGGTGTCACCTCTCCTCACCTCACCTCACCTCACAGGAGGAGACACACCACCTTTCCTCACCTCACAGGAGACACAGAGGAATGACCTGCGGTGTCACCTCTCCTCACGTCACCTCACAGGAGGAGACACACCACCTTTCCTCACCTCACAGGAGACACAGAGGAATGACCTGCGGTGTCACCTCTCCTCACCTCACCTCACCTCACAGGAGGAGACACACCACCTTTCCTCACCTCACAGGAGACACAGAGGAATGACCTGCGGTGTCACCTCTCCTCACCTCACAGGGGAGACACACCGCGTCCTGAAATACACACCTTACAAGAGACTCACTCCACCACCGTGATCTCACCCTGGATAACCTGCAAAGGACTCTGGCCTCCTCCCAGCTATGGGGTTGGTTTGGACAGCACCTTTTGTTTCAGTCATAGTCTTTGGAATAAAATGCCATTTAGTTTTTAGTCATATTTTAGTAGATGATCTGCTATTTTCAGCATGCAACCAAGTGTAAAATGACGTATACTGGATCTCTTGTCCACTAGTCCCCTTCCTAACATTTTAGTCTAGTTTTTATTCATCTACGAACTTGCCAATATATTGAGTCTTAGTTTTAGTCATCATAGCTTAGTTTCCATTTAGTTTTCGTCAGTTGAAAAAAAGATAGTCGACGAACATTTTTCGTCTTAGTTTTAGTCGACGAAAACGACCCTGCTTTGAAGTGACACTTTGATGGCCACTGCCCACCAGCTGCTCAAAGTCCCCGAAGATATCAAAGGAACGGAAATGAAGTGCTGGCATGGGCTCGTGTTTTTGCTCGCTCAAAAATCACCCACCGTGTGCTTGCACCCAAACTTTTGGAACGCTAATTTTAGATGAATGCAATTCTTTATTTATTTTTTTACTACTTTTTAGGCCATTTTCCTTCTCTCAAGTCTGGAGTAATTGGGTGCCGGTAGTCATGCTCCCACAATAGCTGATCTACAAGCTCACACGTAAAGCATCGCAGCGTTACTTGTGAGCACACATCATTTAACCCATTTTGGACTGAGGTCGATAAAAAAGAGGCTTCTAAATCCTAACATTTTTCTGAAAAACCTATGTTTCTATGTCTATGTCAACCTTTTTCATGTCAAGGACCCCCAGAATTATCTCTATTGGGCCAAGGACCCCCATCTCAAAATATGTAGTTCCAGGGACCCCCCCCCAGAAGCAAATATTTTAGTTCAAAATGTTCGCTCTGAAATATATATTCAAGGATTTGCGACACATTTTCAAGATTTTTCAAAAATAGCAGACCTACAAGCTTGTAGCGCGCCACTCGGTGGCACACTATGAGCTTGTAGATCTGCTATTTTTCAATAGCTAAATTATAACATAATGCTTAAAACACCAAAAGGGGTTCCCGTCCAAAATGGGTTAGGCCAGTCATGTGGGAAGCCCCCGACCCACAGGTTGAGAACCAGTGGCCTACATGACACGCCCAGAACGGGGACACTAGCTAAAGGGTTCATGTGGTTAAAAGACCCAGCAGGAACAGATCCAGGAGTACAGAGTTAGTGGTGGAACGCTAGAAAGTAGGACAGTTCATTGATTCACACACAGAACACACAGACAGACAGACAGACACAGAGGAGACAGACAGACAGACAGACAGACAGACAGACAGACAGACAGACAGACAGACAGACAGACAGACAGACATGTCGCCCAGGCCTGACTGACAGGTAGCATTTAACGCATTCATTGCCCCGAGCCACGCATGCCACGCATGCTTCCCGTTCCCTGAACTCTATCTGAGGATGACGGCCACCTGGACTGACTCTAGAACACACACAGTGTGTGCGCTCGCGCGTGCACGCGTGCGTGCGTGTGGTGATGGTCTGTCAGCAGACAACTTCATCATATGCATTATTTCCACTTATACATGCTGCTCATCACCTACAAGGCACTCCACAACATGACTCCCCCGAACCGGTCCGCTCCCCTGACCAACTCGAGCTACATGTTCTGTCCCTGTTCTCTCAGGACCAGTGATGCCATACGGCCTCCTGGAGGTCCCCAAGAACAGGCACCCAAACTGGGGTGACCAGGGCCTTAGAGGTCCCCAGGGACAGGCACCCAACCTGGGGCGACCAGGGCCTTAGAGGTCCCCAAGAACAGGCACCCAACCTGGGGCGACCAGGGCCTTAGAGGTCCCCAAGAACAGGCACCCAACCTGGGGCGACCAGGGCCTTAAAGGTCCCCAAGAACAGGCACCCAACCTGGGGCGACCAGGGCCATAGAGGTCCCCAAGAACAGGCACCCAACCTGGGGCGACCAGGGCCTTAGAGGTCCCCAAGAACAGGCACCCAACCTGGGGCGACCAGGGCCTTAGAGGTCCCCAAGAACAGGCACCCAACCTGGGGCGATAGAGGTCCCCAAGAACAGGCCCCCAACCTGAGGCGACCAGGGCCTTAGAGGTCCCCAAGAACAGGCACCCAACCTGGGGCGACCAGGGCCTTAGAGGTCCCCAAGAACAGGCACCCAACCTGGGGCGACAGGGCCTTCTCTGTGGCTTCCCCCTCCGTCTGTGGGGCGGCTGTGTGGAGTGAGTTTAGTGAATGATAAGGCAGACGTTGCAGGACAACAGCAGTCGCTGTGTGGGTTGAGTTTAGTGAATGATAAGGGGACGTTGCAGGACAACAGCAGTAGCTGTGTGGTGTGAGTTTAGTGAATGATAAGGGGACGTTGCAGGACAACAGCAGTAGCTGTGTGGGTTGAGTTTAGTGAATGATAAGGGATCGTTGCAGGACAACAGCAGTAGCTGTGTGGGTTGAGTTTAGTGAATGATAAGGGATCGTTGCAGGACAACAGCAGTAGCTGTGTGGGTTGAGTTTAGTGAATGATAAGGGGACGTTGCAGGACAACAGCAGTAGCTGTGTGGGTTGAGTTTAGTGAATGATAAGGGGACGTTGCAGGACAACAGCAGTAGCTGTGTGGGGTGAGTTTAGTGAATGATAAGGGGACGTTGCAGGACAACAGCAGTAGCTGTGTGGGTTGAGTTTAGTGAATGATAAGGGGACGTTGCAGGACAACAGCAGTAGCTGTGTGGTGTGAGTTTAGTGAATGATAAGGGGACGTTGCAGGACAACAGCAGTAGCTGTGTGGGGTGAGTTTAGTGAATGATAAGACAGACGTCGCAGGACAACAGCAGTAGCTGTGTGGGGTGAGTTTAGTGAATGATAAGGGGACGTTGCAGGACAACAGCAGTAGCTGTGTGGGTTGAGTTTAGTGAATGATAAGGGATCGTTGCAGGACAACAGCAGTAGCTGTGTGGGTTGAGTTTAGTGAATGATAAGGGGACGTTGCAGGACAACAGCAGTAGCTGTGTGGGTTGAGTTTAGTGAATGATAAGGGATCGTTGCAGGACAACAGCAGTAGCTGTGTGGGTTGAGTTTAGTGAATGATAAGGGATCGTTGCAGGACAACAGCAGTAGCTGTGTGGGTTGAGTTTAGTGAATAAGGGGACGTTGCAGGACAACAGCAGTAGCTGTGTGGGTTGAGTTTAGTGAATGATAAGGGGACATTGCAGGACAACAGCAGTAGCTGTGTGGGGTGAGTTTAGTGAATGATAAGGGGACGTTGCAGGACAACAGCAGTAGCTGTGTGGTGTGAGTTTAGTGAATGATAAGGGGACGTTGCAGGACAACAGCAGTAGCTGTGTGGGGTGAGTTTAGTGAATGATAAGGGGACGTTGCAGGACAACAGCAGTAGCTGTGTGGGGTGAGTTTAGTGAATGATAAGGGGACGTTGCAGGACAACAGTAGTAGCTGCACAGTGCGCTTTGATACGACGTCAAACTGGTGGGTGTTTTCTTTTCCCCCAACCCGCAGCACAGACCAATCAGAAGCCACCCTTGTACATGTCCCACCTACCTTGGAGATAGGGCCCTTTCCAGACTGAGTAGCGAGTGACCAAACAGATTCACGGAACACAGCGATTCAGGCTGGAACCCAGGCTAGATGGATGGATGGATGGATGGATGGAGGTGTGTGACGGTAGCTGATTTGTGTGAAAAGGCGCTGACCCGTGATGTTACGCACCACACACACCAGGGAGGCCATAACAAGACACACACGCTGAGTGTGACAGGCACCGCACACACTGCTAGAAATACACGCTGTCATGAGCACATGCACACACACACACACACACACACACAAAAGATGCAGTGTGATCGTGCACGCACACACACACACACACACAAGCACATGGCACCAGAGCGGCTAATATAATTAGACCACACAGCTGAAGAAAAGCTGTGTTTAACACCTGGGCCACTCACTCGCATGTACACACACCCACACACACACACACACACACACACACACACACACACACACACACACATGCACACACACACACACACACATGCACACACACACACACACACACACACACATGCACGCACACATGCACGCACGCACGCACGCACGAAACCTCAACATTTCTCGCAATCAAAACCACACAGGTTTCAGCACACATGCTAAAATAAAAATAACCACAAATTGACAGTTTGGGTGTGGCGTGATGGCATCGCACCACTACAGTATGAACCCAGCCTGAATCTAACAAGACAATCAAACAAACAGGAAAAATGGTCCCCATAATGTCCATTTCTCAAACTGTACTGTATACGTGTAGAGACACACACAGTACAGTACAGTACAGTACAGTACAGTACAGTACAGTACAGTACAGTACAGTACAGTACATGCTCACGGCCTCCCACGGTAAGTAAAGTACCCTACGGCAACGGTACTCTGGACTGTATATCTGTATGTCTCTGCTACAGTAAAGTACCCTACAGTACTCTGTAGGCCTGTATAATGTATATCTCTGATACAGTAAAGTACCCTACAGTACTCTATAAGGACTGTATATATCACGTGGAAGAAACACATCTGGCTCAATGTCAACTGAATACGAACCACTTACAGCTGGATGGGAATCCATTACATAACATACCGTATTATACGGGTAAGAGGAAGTGCCCATCTATCTACACACTTAACCCACAGGTCACACAGCCACTCGGAGAGGCAATGCATGATAAGTACAGTACTCTCTCACACACACACACACGCATGCGCGCGCAACCGCGCACACACGCGCACGCGCGCGCAACCGCGCACACACGCGCACGCACACGCATGCGCGCACACACACGCACGCACACACACGCACGCGCGCGCACGCAGCTAACCGTCGACAGCGTTGCCATGTCTGCTTATTATAAGCGACTTTGGGCATGTTCTTTTCTGTAAAGTCGCTTGAAAAATATTGGTAGTGTAGTTGTGGGTCGTGTTTTCTTTTTGGGTGGGGGGGCTTGTTTGTAAAGTGTAGTTGCTTATTTTGTTGTTTTCAAATATTTTCATGTCATGGACCCCCTCAAATTAATTTGACAATGTATTTGTCCCTAACACACATTTGAAAATATTTCGTGCCAGGGAGCCCCCCCGTACCATATGTGTTGTTGTGTTGTTATATTAGGATTAAAAATAAATAAACTTCCAAATATTACACATTTTATTTCAAGATTCTTTTGAGAATATCTACTTTCAAATAGCCTATATGTATTGGTACTGTATGTACTGTATAGGTTCAACTCATTCACTGCCAGCTCATAAATCATAAATCATAAATTACCACCCACTGCCAGTGCCAGCTTTTTAATATATATTTTTCGCATTCCTTTACCTTTTAAAGTAGTCACAGAATATTTATCTCCGCTAAGATCGGTCCCTCGACTGTTGATAATCACAGAGCCGTCCGCGGAACATAAAGAGGAATGCGTTAAAAGGGAATGAGTTAGATGTGTTCACGACGGCCTACAGTCGCTTCTGGTAGCTTATATTATGAGTTAGATGTGTTCACGTGGGCCTACAGTCGCTTCTGGTAGCTTATATTATGAGTTAGATGTGTTCACGTGGGCCTACAGTCGCTTCTGGTAGCTTATATTATGAGTTAGATGTGTTCACGTGGGCCTACAGTCGCTCCTGTTAGCTTATATTATGAGTTAGATGTGTTCACGATGGCCTACAGTCGCTTCTGGTAGCTTATATTATGAGTTAGATGTGTTCACGACGGCCTACAGTCGCTTCTGGTAGCTTATATTTCTCTCACAAAACAATGACCCTCGCCTCAATACAGAGCTCCATCTACTGCAGTCAGTGCCACAGGGCGGATAGACGGAATCATATCACTTTATTCTCGGTCGTCCAGGGCCTGACTGTCTGTCTGCCTGTCTGTCTGCGTGTCTAGTTTTTCCAACTCAAAACGGAACATCAACAGCAGCACAACAAGCGGAACTCGATGAAATTGACTCATGCTGATGCGAATAGCTGCGGCGGCCCTCACGGCCTGTACCCGGAAAACGAGTTATATTCTCACACCGTCAGGGTGGAAGAAGCCAACGTGTGGTGCGTGTCTTAAGTCTGTGTTTGTGTGTGAAGAACGTCCAAGAAAAGAACAGCGTCTCCGTCGCGTCAACCTCATATGTCCAAAACTGTAAAATGCTGTAATGCATAGAACAGTCCTACACTCATGAGTGTGATGCTGTAGTGCATAGAACAGTCCTACACTCATGAGTGTGATGCTGTAATGCATAGAACAGTCCTACACCCATGAGTGTGATGCTGTAGTGCATAGAACAGTATTACACTCATGAGTGTGATGCTGTAGTGCATAGAACAGTCTTACACTCATGAGTGTGATGCTGTAGTGCATAGAACAGTCTTACACTCATGAGTGTGATGCTGTAGTGCATAGAACAGTCTTACACTCATGAGTGTGATGCTGTAATGCATAGAACAGTCCTACACCCATGAGTGTGATGCTGTAGTCACTACAGTATCACTACAGTGTAGTGCATAGAACAGTCTTACACTCATGAGTGTGATGCTGTAATGCATAGAACAGTCCTACACCCATGAGTGTGATGCTGTAGTCACTACAGTATCACTACAGTGTAGTGCATAGAACAGTCCTAGAACAGTAGTGCATAGAACAGTCCTACACTCATGAGTGTGATGCTGTAATGCATAGAACAGTCCTACACTCATGAGTGTGATGCTGTAGTCACTACAGTATCACTACAGTGTAGTGCATAGAACAGTCCTAGAACAGTAGTGCATAGAACAGTCCTAGAACAGTAGTGCATAGAACAGTCCTACACCCATGAGTCCGACACTCTACCGGCCGGAGTGTCAGACTCAGCAGTGCTGTAGTGTGATCAAGTAGGAGCAAAAAAGACCGTAGCGATACATTTAGCAAAAGTAACACTCCTCGGGGGTAACACGCTTCACCTGCACCTCTCGCAGCCTCTCCCCGCCACCTCTGGCATTCGGTGTGTGTCTGGCTCCGCACGCGCACACGCACACGCACACGCACGCACGCACACACGCACACACACAGTTTTAATTAACTGCAGGCCGCAGGGAGCAATTAAAGCGTGGCAACATTCATCTCCGTTTGGAAGTGTGCAGATTAATCTAGGTGTTAAGCGGAGGGAAGGACAGGTGGCGGTAGGGGTATATATATATATATATATAGATCAGAGATTAAAATAGGGTGCATTTGTACGCTCTCAGAGTTACAGGCCTTCTAAGGGTCCATTTGGAATCCCCCCCTATATAGGAATGCTTAAAGGGAACCGTTAAGGAATCGGACCGATGAGAAGAGGGAACCGTTAAGGTTTTGGACTGGTTAAAATCCTGATGGCTCCAATAACAATATGTGAAAGGTTATGTTTGCAAAAGGACATGATCCAATTCATCATAATAGCATATCGTTGCTGTCAGGCAGAATCCTCTGATCTCCATATTCTAGCTTTTCTTGTGTTTGACTGTTTTTCGTGAATGCACGGATTGAACGAACGTCCTACTTGATCATAAGACATACATCGTCACACAAAAAGCATGATCGGCCTCTGGCCAGTCACTTGGTGGCGGGCTGGGGATCACCGGAGCTTCTGTCTCCTCGGGGTGCGAGCAAGGGCTGGATGCAGGCCGGGCTTGTGACAATTAATGTTATATATCTGCTGTATATTATGAGTCATGTCTCCTGCTGTTCCCTGCCTTGCCTTGTACTGTCTGAAAAATGCTGTATTTTTGAAGTTTGTCAAGTTGTTTTTCTGTTTTTCTTTTATTGTCTCTGTTTTTGTTATGTATTTTTGTTTTCTTGCATTCACATTTGTTTGATTTCTGTTTCATTGTTCATGTTTCATTTTTTGAAATGAAAACAAAGTTAAAAAAAACTCCACAAGCTCGAAACGCGACACGAAGCTTGTAGATGATGAGCTACTTTTGAATTTGAATCCAGAAAAGTTACAGTTAGTTTGACATATGAGGTTTCCACCTGACAGACAGAACGTTTTATTTGATGGGAGACCGACCGACCGACCGGTCAGTCAGGGTATAGTAACTTTTGGATAAAGAACGCACATTCTTTTTTAACAAGCGCCCGCGTATTGCTAGCGTCTCTGCAGGGCATGTGAGGGGAAGAAAGGGGAAATGAGTCCATTAAGATGGATGGATAGCAGGCGAGGGAAAACATACATCAATGGGATAACAATTTACATACCTCCCCTCCTCCCCTCGGGGCGAGCTGGACTCACAGAGGGAGCGGGGAGAGGGGTGTGTGTGTCGTGTGTGTGTGTGTGTGTGTGTGTGTGTGTGTGTGTGTGTGTGTGTGTGTGTGGGAGAGTGGGTAAAGAGGAGGAATAGGAAAGGGAGGGTGACTTGAGAGGTTGATGCCCGATATGATAAAATGTTAAGAAGCAACTCAAGCACTGCCAGAGAGGGAGATAAAAGTCAGTGAGCTGAGGAGATGGTGGTGGAGGGAGGGGTGGTGGAGGGAGGGGTGGTGGTGGTGGTGGAGGGAGGTGGTGGTGGTGGTGGTGGAGGGAGGGGTGGTGGTGGTGGTGGTGGTGGAGGGAGGGGTGGTGGAGGGAGGGGTGGTGGTGGAGGTGGTGGTGGTGGAGGGGAGGTGGTGGTGGAGGGAGGTGGTGGTGGAGGGAGGGGTGGTGGTGGAGGTGGAGGGAGGTGGTGGTGGTGGAGGGAGGTGGTGGTGGTGGTGGTGGTGGTGGAGGTGGTGGTGGTGGTGGAGGTGGTGGTGGTAGTGGAGGTGGTGGAGGGAGGTGGTGGTGGTGGTGGAGGTGGTGGTGGTGGTGGTGGAGGTGGTGGTGGGAGGTGGTGGTGGTGGTGGTGGTGGTGGAGGGAGGTGGTGGCGGTGGTGGTGGAAGGTGGTGGTGGAGGGAGGTGGGGATGGTGGTGGTGGAGGGAGGGGTGGTGGTGGTGGTGGTGTGTGACTGGCAGGCCAGGAGGACAGGAGAGATAGAGGGGCTTGATGCTTGTAAACTGGCACGGTAACCCGCAGGTGAGCATGGCAAAACCAAGCTGAATGATTAGAGCAGTCAGTCCGTTGTCCTCAAAGTGGTCCCTCCGAATACTTTGATGATATTTAATTGGAATGTATCACTTCAGTTTAAGCACTTACACTATAGTAAAACGGACCAGAGTTAAACCTCACTTGGGTTCCACAGTACACAAGTCTCTTCACCAAAAATAGCAGATCTACAAGCTCACAATGAGTCACATTGTGACTCGACTGTGAGCTTGTATTTCGGCTTTTGTTGGCGAATGCTCGGTTCCCCCCAAAATAGGAATGCTGGGGTTTAAGTGCAACGCCCAAGAATGAAAGTTATTTTCAGTCTGTCCGATAATGGAAACAAATATTCTCTCCAGTTTTGCTCGTGACATACTGTATCTTTGGGGGAGAGATTTATATATATATTTACGTAGGCCTACTGTTAATGACAAAAGGTGGTGCCGTGGATAAAAAGGTAATTTACAGGGATGTCCTGACTGAGCCAAAACACTGAGAACCTCTGGGTTAGAGAGCCCAGCCCGCCTGGGGAGCAGGAGTCCCCGGTTCCATTCCAGGCCTGGACAGCAACGGGTCCAATCATGACTGCATTAGTCAAACTAAGTGTCCTTGAGCAAGACAAGGTACGTATAGGCCATGTGGGAACCAGACTGAAGGTTCCCAGTTCAATCCCAGAGGAAACAATGCAAGGCACCAACCTGAACATCGGGAGCAATTAGGGGTTCAGAGTCTTGCTCAAGGACACTTCGTCACTAACTCAGAGTTAGTGACGCCATCGGTGCGTGCGTGAGTGTGTGACTGTGTGACTGTGTGTGTGTGTGTGTGCGTGCGTGCGTGCGTAGAATGTAATGCACATTGTAAAGCACCTTGGATAAAGGCGCTATATAAACGCACCATTTATTTAGCTCCGCGATCAGCTGGGTTGAGCTGAAACTGAATTCCCCCACGCGGGAGCAAGTAGGACAATTAATATGCAGTGTTTTCTGTTTACGTGTGATGATGCATCTTGATAAGATACTGCAGGGCAGGCGCGCAACCTCTGAAAAAAACCCGAAAAAACAAACATTTCTCCCTCAATAACTCGCTAAACATCTGACCTGCCGTGTTGCATTACACGCCTTCCTGTTATACAATACAACAGCACACAAAAAACCTGACCTGGCGCTCGGCGTCGCTCGAGTATAATCCTGTTAATTTATCCGGGTTTACGACCTCACAGCCACGAGTCGAGGCTCGAGGGCGGCTGCCGTTTTTTTCAACCTCCTCACTTTTCCCTTCTCCCACCCCCCCCCCCAGCACGGCGTTGCAACACAACCAGCCTATACGGTTGTCGGGGTTTCTTTAACACCCCGTGGAGGGTGAGGACATGTTTATTTGGGAGAGGCGGCTAAACGAGAGCTACGGGGCCTTTGCTGTGGCCAATAAAACCAGACTTTTCTCCTGTGTGAGCATTCCTCCTCGCGTACAGTACCCCCCCCTCCTCCTCGCGTACAGTACCCCCCCCCCCCCCTCCTCCTCGCGTACAGTACCCCCCCCCTCCTCCTCCTCGCGTACAGTACCCCCCCTCACGTACAGTACCCCCCCCCCCCTCCCTCCTCGCGTACAGTACCCCCCCCCTCCTCCTCCTGGCGTACAGTACCCCCCCCCCCTCCTCCTCGCGTACAGTACCCCCCCCCCTCCTCCTCCTGGCGTACAGTACCCCCCCCCCTCCTCCTCGCGTACAGTACCCCCCCCCTCCTCCTCCTCCTCGCGTACAGTACCCCCCCTCACGTACAGTACCCCCCCCCCCTCCTGGCGTACAGTACCCCCCCCCCTCCTCCTCGCGTACAGTACCCCCCCCCCCCCCTCCTCCTCACGTACAGTACCCCCCCCTCCTCCTCGCGTACAGTATTTATGTCCAATGTTTAGTTAATGTTTAGTAAACTAAATGCTATTGAAATTAAATTAAATTAAAATGTAACTTTTCAGGATTCCAATTCAAAAACAGCAAACAATTATTCAGGATTTCAATTCAAATTGAATTGTAGCTTGTAGATTGGCTATTTTCTCTGGAGAGAATGTGGAAATATAGTGGCCCTCTCCATTGTCAAAGTTGCCCACCCCTGAGACAGACAATGATGTGGTAGAATTTGCAATGATTTAATCCAGAGCAATTTACAGTAAGCAAGGTAAACAGAAGCCAATGCATCAAATGCAGAGACTCAGTAATCTAGGATCATAAATAATAATGTACATTGAAAACTAACGAATAATATGAAGGTCAACAAATGAACCTGGCACGGATCTAAATAACCTGCCATCTAAATTATATTTGTAACGTTTGACTGCATGGTCGTCAAGGCTGGGGAAAGTGTAGCCTGTGAAGTTGAGCCTTCAGATTACGGTGGACAGATTTGGAGTGACTCTGCAGTCCTAGTAGCAATGGGGAGTAAATTACACCGTTTGGGAACCGGGAGGTAGAAGAGTGTGGGACCTGTTGTCCCGGCCAGAGTAATCTAGTAAGAGAGTAGCGACACTAGCGTTGACTCCCATTGTAACAATGGAATGCGGAAGTGCTCATTCTATCTCAATGGGATAGTTCCAGCCATAGGAGCAATGTGTGGAACTATAGCCAATAGGCACCCGCTTTGTCTCAATGGGATAGTTCCAGCCATAGGAGCAATGTTTGGAACTATAGCCCACAGGCACCCGCTTTGTCTCAATGGGATAGTTCCAGCCATAGGAGCAATGTTTGGAACTATAGCCCATAGGCACCCGCTTTGTCTCAATGGGATAGTTCCAGCCATAGGAGCAATGTGTGGAACTATAGCCCATAGGCACCCGCTTTGTCTCAATGGGATAGTTCCAGCCATAGGAGCAATGTGTGGAACTATAGCCCACAGGCACCCGCTTTGTCTCAATGGGATAGTTCCAGCCATAGGAGCAATGTTTGGAACTATAGCCCATAGGCACCCGCTTTGTCTCAATGGGATAGTTCCAGACATAGGAGCAATGTGTGGAACTATAGCCCATAGGCACCTGCTTTGCGGCGAGATCAAAGCGTGCCGCTACTCTCCTACTCTACACTCTGGTCCCAGCCAGGTGTTTTATGGAGGATTCTGACAGCCTCCCCGTGTAGGTTGACCCACACTGGGCCCTTTTGTTCCATTTTGTAAAATCTCGGTTACAGACCTTCAAAGGGTCAATTTGTAACCCCTCACGGAACCCTGGAGGGTTCCTGGACGTCCACTGTTGACAACCAGCGGACGAGTCTAACTTACGGAGTGGAGTGTCCTCCGCGTTCAACCACAGGCATACTTGGAAATGTATGTCCAGAGTTCACAGAGTTCCTAATCCCATGCCAGAGACCCCCCTCCTCCTCCTCCTCCTCCCCCTAAAACCAAAAACACTGAAAAAGAAGTTCTTCACCTCAAGGAATAATATCACTCGGTCACCCACTATCGACCACAGTCACGAAGTCGAGGTCTGAGAGAGAGAGAGGGAGAGAGAGAGATGAGAGATGAGAGAGAGAGAATGCAGCAACACACAGAGCCAAAAAACCTTGCAGTTCAGTTCAACGCAGGAAGTTTGCCAGTCCAAGTCGTCATAGCGTGTGTGTGTGTGTGTGTGTGTGTGTGTGTGTGTGTGTGTGTGTGTGTGTGTCGTCAGCGTGTGTGTGTGTGTGTGTGTGTGTGTGTGTGTGTGTGTGTGTGTCGTCAGCGTGTGTGTGTGTGCGTGTGTGCGCGCCATGACGTGACATCTTTTCAACGTGAACAACAACAACGCTCTCTGCAACATCACATGAATGAAACTCTAAACAAACAAGAAACTTTCAATGACCCTCAGCTGAGCTCAGACGTTCAACTTCATTCATTCTCTCACATACTGTACAACACACACCCAGAAAACAACATCTATTCACCACTGAAAACAAGCCAGTGTGTGTGTATGTGTGCGTGCACGCGTGCGTGCTTTGCCTTGAAGTGTGTGTCTCTATGTGTGATGACATGCTGTGATAGCCACTGTGTTGTTTGTGTACGTGAGGCTATATTTTGCCAGTGTGTGTGTGTGTGTGTGTGTGTGTGTGTGTGTGTGTGTGTGTGTATTATCAGCGGTTTGGATCCTGGGAGTTGGCATGGCGCCAGCAGCAGCAACGCAGGGGGCAGTGTGCTCTGCGCTGCTCTGTGTGACCAACAGAGCATGTAAAGCAAACCAGTGGCTTTCAAAAAGCCTTTTCATTTCAAGGCTATTATTTATTCGGCTTTTTGAGCCACGGAACCACCGTTTGATGACATCTAGCCTCGCTGACTCAATCTGAGGGGAATGGATAAAAGTGATGTTTCCTGTGTGTGTGCATCTGTATACTGACCTGACGAAGATCTATCAAGATCAAAATGTTGTCGTTTAATTCAATAAAGTAATTCTTTACCAAAAGAATGGTGTGTGAGGTGGGTTGAAAACCCACCTCTTCAGGAAACACTACCCTTCCTCTCTGCCTGACCTACTTGTTGTTAACTAGTTGTACGAACGCTTGTTTTCTATTGTTGTATTGTTTATTGGATCTTGTTTAGTCGATACACTTAATTGTTTTAGCTCATGCTCATTTGATTTAGCTATTTTGTCTCATCTGTTTAAGGAAATAGGTAGCTGATATATTGCACTTTTACCTTAGCGCTAGGTATACTCTTGGTTGCTTGTTTTTGCAGAAAATGCACTAAAGACTTCTGGTGATTAGTAGTTTTTGTTCCCTACCTATGTTGAATACACTTATTGTAAGTCGCTTTGGATAAAAGCGTCTGCTAAATGACTGTAATGTAATGTAATGTAATGTAATGTAATGTAATGTAATGTGTGCCCTACCTCCTTGGCCCTGCACCCACTGTCGAGGTGTGTGTAAATAAGTATGCTCTGATTTAGCCTCGCAGACCCACAACTAAAGAATAATTTGTTGTCCGTCGCCGGATAACATGTTGTCCACAATTCCATGCTGTGTTGAAATGAAATGAAATGAAATCTATATTTACCCAGGGTATCTGGGCTAAGCTCAAGAACTTGTTTCCAGCCAGGCCCTGCTCATAGAACACATTTCATCGTAGTGGTTCAATGCCTTGTTCAAGGGCACTTCAGCGGTGGTAATTTTAACGTGTCGGACGGCTGATTCGAACTAGGAACCTTCCGGTATCAAGACCGCGCCGCTATCCGTTCGGCCACTGTTGGTACCATTAGGAGAGATAACAGGCAAACGTTGATCAGAATAACAATTCTTAGACATGATCTGATTGTGTAAACTTCTTCTAAATTAAGTATTGCAGATGTTTAACAATACTTGAGAGCGTGAAATAAAACAAATTGTTTTACATTCTCAAGAGTTAAAGATCTATACAGGGTCCATTTGGTTACCAACAACATAGGGGAACAACCTGGAACCTCCTCAAAGACCACTGGTGGCGCGCGCGCACGCACGCGCGCACGCACACGCACACACACACACACACACACACACACACACACACACACACACACACACACACACACACACACACACACACACACACACACACACACACACACACACACACCTCGGTGGGACCAACAAAGCATGTAAACAGAGGCTCTCTCTCACTCTGTTCCGACTTGCCTGCTGCAGGAGCCACGCACTGCTGCCATGTCATGTCTGTTCCGACTTGCCTGCTGCAGGAGCCACGCACTGCTGCCATGTCATGTCTGTTCCGACTTGCCTGCTGCAGGAGCCACGCACTGCTGCCATGTCATGTCTGTTCCGACTTGCCTGCTGCAGGAGCCACGCACTGCTGCCATGTCATGTCTGCGTATTAGAAGAGACTTTTGTTTTCTGCAGATGTTGCTAGCTGCAGCAGGTTGTGTTTTTGTGGGGCTTGTTATCTAAAGCAGGACTTCTCAAAGAGCACGTAGACCAGGGGTGCCCACACTTTTTGACTTGAGAGCTACTTTCAAAATGACCAGCTCGGCAAGATCTACCCACCAAATCAATTATTATACCATTGCTGAAAATAGTTTAAATATGTACCTGAGGGGGCTTCGGAATAGTAGAGTTCGTGTTACATTCTGTACAGTATAAGACAAATGCACTTGGAATGGGAAATAGAGGGGGAGAAATGTTTTTTGTTTTGTTTTTTAAATCGTTTTTTTTCTTCAATATATTTAAATGAAATACTCTTTAGGGGCATGTCATGTGATCTACCTGCACAGCCTTTGTGATCTACTGGTAGATCGCGATCTACCTTTTGGGCACCCCTGACGTAGACCCTTTTCATTTCAAGGCCCATTATTTATTTGGCGTTTGATGACATTTAGCCTCTCTGACCCAAAACTAAAGAATAATTTGTTGTTGTCGGATAAGACTTGGTCCACATTTCCATACTGTATTGGTGTGGAGAGATAACAGGCAAAATATCAATTCATTCTTACACACAATCTAATTGTGTAAACTTCTTCAAAAATTAAGTAATGCAGATGTTTAACAATAATTAGAACTCTTGAGAGCATAAAAAGCGTAAATCGTTTTACACTCTCAAGAGTTAAATATCTAATAAAAAGGGTCCATTTGGTTACCAACTCTGCATCATTTAGCTGGGGACCACCTGGAACCCCTTCTCAAGGACCACTGGTGGTCCGGGGACCACCGGTTGAAAACCACTGTTCTATAGCACGGTTTCTGGGGTCCAAATATTGGACCCTTGCAGGCATTTAAAAAGGCATTTAAACATACTTTCACTTTCACCCTGAAGAAGGCAACCTGTTTGTCGAAACGTTGGTAAAAGAAAAGGTTTTTTGGCATCGGGACTACGAGTTTGTGCGACCTCTCCTTTCCTTTTTAAAATTGATTGATTGATTGAAGAATGTATTAACAGTTTGCAGAATTACAGTACATTTCAAGCACAAACTCAATACAAAGGCTGTTAACTGTGAGTGGACGACCCAATTAAGCATTACACTTGTTTCCAATAGGGTCCACCATGTTCAAATCATCAAAACATTTAGAGACGTACAAATAGACACTTCTATAGACAGAACAGGAATTCATCATAAAGGAGGTAAAAAGGGAAAAGAAATATATACAGTGAAACATACTTTCCCTGACATAAAACAATGAATACCTTTTTACCAACCATTCCCCTTTATTGCAGCAGTTATCATACACTGCAGTAGTCAGTGGTGGGTGGCGTTATGTACCTGCCCAAACACACTGCTCTCTCTCTGGGTTTCAGACAGTGTTTGTTGTTGGTAGAACCAAATAATATATATTCTGATAATGATTGATCGATATTGCGAAAATAGTAGATGAGAGGTTTCTGCCCTGACGGTGACAGATAGATAGATAGATAGATAGATAGATAGATAGATAGATAGATAGATAGATAGATAGATGGTAAATGGTGCATTTATATAGCGCCTTTATCCAAGGCGCTTTACATAGATTGTGCATTACATTCACCCATCCACACACACATTCATACACCGATTGCGGCGGAGGCCATGCAAGGTACCAACCAGCACATCGGGAGCAATTTGGGGTTCAGTGTCTTGCCCAAGGACACTTCGACATGTAGACAGGAGGAGCCGGGATTCGAACCGCCGACCCATGGATCATTGGACGACCTGCTCTACCTCCTGAGCCACAGTCATAGATAGATAGATAGATAGATAGATAGTATAAGTAAAGTTTTAAAATAACTGTATAGTGGAGTGAGAAGTTCAGTCACACGAGAGAGACTCGGAGTAGAACCGCTGCTCTTTCGCCTGGAAAGGAGTCAGCTGAGGTGGTTCGGGCATCTGGTTAGGATGCCTCGCGGGCGCCTCCCTAGGGAGGTCCTCGACGCACGTCCCACTGGGAGGAGACCCCGGGGCAGACCAAGGCGCAGTTGGAGGAAATACATCGACTCACTGGCCTTGGAACGTCTCGGAATCCCCCAGGAGGAAGTCACTAATGTTGCTCTGGAGAGGGAAGTCTGGAGCACTCTGGTGGAGCTGTTGCCCCCGCGACCCGACTACGGATAAGCGGTTGAAGATGGATGGATGGATGGATGTATAGTGGAGTAATTTGCCTCTGAGATGTAGTGGAGCAGTAGTACAGTAAAAGTACAGAAAATTGGAAATACTCCAGTAAAGTCAAAGCAGCGCGGCTCAAAATTGTACAGTACTGCATAAATGTATACGTAGTTACTTTGCCCCACTGCTACCAGTGGCTGTGTTTGTTATATTCATGTACTTATTCTTTACTAGACTTGAGGAAAAGCTCAAAAATACACATCTGAGGAGGAGGAGGCTGTGTCTATGCTTCTGCTTTTTTCAGTCTGATCACACACACACACACACACACACACACACACACACACACACACACAGGGCCTTGTGGAATGACCAGCACAGCACTACAGTTAGGCTAGCAGCACAGCTCCACCACCACCACATCATTAAATCGGCTCTTTAATTAGCTGTTTGGGGGCAGAAAATAGAGGCTTCTATAAAATGCCGCACCACTACTTTCTTACAGAGCCAGCAGGGAGGGAGGAGGGGGGGGGGGGGGGGGGGCAGTGTGTCACACAGCAGTTTGACAAACAAGCTGTGTTGTTCTACTGTTGTTCACCCCCCCCACGCCTTGACACCATACTAGAGCCCCCCTCTGGTTAACAACTTGCAACATATCTGCACTTGTTTGGTTGTTTTGCAACAGAGAGAGAGATAGAACAGAACAAGAAGTAGTGCATCAAAGTGACACAACACACACAACATGGGGTTTCGTGCATGTGCAATTTCCCCACACACACACACACACACACACAGCAGCACACTGCGAAATGAGCCGCCTGTTAGCCTTGGGGGTCGATCATATATCATGATTCATAGATGTACAATCCATTTGGACTATCATCTTTTAGATAGGGAAGCTATAAAGTCAGACTCGATAGAATACTGATCATACTGTCTGAAGCTCTTGATGCCAACCCTTAAAGCATGCGTGTCTCTCTGTGTGTGTGTGTGTGTGTGTGTGTGTGTGAGGCAGCGTGCACGATTCATTCACCAAACACCACCACGCACAGACAAGACTAGTGCGAAGATAGAAGACATGCGATTTAATGTAATCAGTCAGTCAGTCAGTCGACTCCACAAGTATAACGGGCGTGAT
Organism: Electrona antarctica; assembly: GCF_951216825.1. NCBI lineage: Eukaryota > Metazoa > Chordata > Actinopteri > Myctophiformes > Myctophidae > Electrona > Electrona antarctica. The sequence goes on from NC_136796.1 coordinate 3,231,825, forward strand.
AGAGAGACTATAAGATAGAGAGCGGAGAGACACAGAGAGAGAGAATGATGTTCTTCTCATAACGAGACGCTACATAACATACATGTAACTAAACGCCCGGATAAGAAGAGATACGTCAGATTATAAGGATCACAGCGGATCAAACAGCATCGCCAACACTTGGACGCTATTTATATTGCGACCATAACAATAACAACAACAGCCAGACAAACAGACATACGTGTGTCTCGGAATCACTCAAAACAAAAAGCGTGTTTTCACAAACCTTGAGCAGGCAGCAAGCAGCGGAGAGACTTCTTGTTTCGCGCAAAGAAAGCGCTGATGTTTGTGTGAGTTGGTCCTTGTGTGTGTGTGTGTGTTCTCTCTCTCTCTCTCTCTCTCTCTCTCTCTCTCTCTCTCTCTCTCTCTCTCTCTCTCTCTCTCTCTCTCTCTCTCTCTCTCTCTCTCTCTCTCTCTCTCTCTCTCTCTGCCGTACACACACGCAGTCACACACACGCCACACGCACAGATAGTGCTGATGTTTTCACTTCCTATGTTTTCTTACGCCGTCTGCTGGCTGCCTCCTGCCCTGCCTGGGTTGAAGGTCTCTCTCTCTCTCTGGAAGTGATGATGATGGGGACCAATTAATTATCCTGCAGCGGTGACAAAAGAATCACACCCGTGCGAAGTGAGGGGCGCCTCTTATCATCATACTACATCATCTCGTTCTGGCCAATCACAATTTGCGTCCTCACTTTTCCGTCTTCACTTTTGTCTTCAATGTTTAGTTAGTGTTTACACAAACCTATAGGGGGCAGCATATCCTTTTTGGTCGGGAGCAGATGATATACGCTATACATCTTGTTGTAGTCATTGTTTTGTAGTCATCAGGATGATATCGATATACGTCTTGTTGTAGTCATTGTTTTGTAGTCATCAGGATGATATCGATATACGTCTTGTTGTAGTCATTGTTTTGTAGTCATCAGGATGATATCGCTTTGAGGGAAAGGAAGTTCCAGATGATGGTTCCTGCCTGCATGACTACAAATTAAACAACATGACGAAATAACGATAAATTACCGATCTGGAGCGGAGATCGGTTCAGATCCGCTCCAGATCGGTTCAGATCCGCTCCAGACCGGTTCAGATCCGCTCCAGACCGGTTCAGATCCGCTCCAGACCGGTTCCCACGGCCATTTTGGACCACAGACCAGGCTTTCCTCCGAGGTGGAAAGCCTGGTGACGCGGGGTTAACACAAACCCGGAAGCTGGGCATAAAATACTGACATGTTTTACTTAAAGATGGAGTGCCACGATTTTTTTCCACCCTAAAACATGATCATCAGGTATTATTATAATATAAGGAGGAATAACTTTTTTCCAAAAAGTGTACAGTATTTGTTAAAATCATTATTTTATGTGGACACGCCCACCAGTTCATTAAGTATGCCTGGTTTGCCTGGTGGGTGGTGATCCACCTGAACTGAAGCCGCACCCACAGCTGTTGTTGTATGATAAAGGGGGAGGGGTTAGGGGAGGGGCTGATAGTGTGATGTCACTATATTCATGTTTATTTCATTGGTCCGTTTGACTGTCAAGGGTTCAGCCTCCAGGAAGAAACCCTAAATACAAAGTCAATACACCATTGCACATAAAAACGACTCGAGGGTGTCTAATGGAGTACTGTCACCTCATAGACACATGAAAAACTGGAAAAATACAAAAATTGTGGCACTCCATCTTTAAGTTCAAGTATAAATACTGCAATGCTTTAGTATTCTGTTAGAAGTAGAAGTCCAGAATTCCAAATGTACTTGATTAAAAGTAGCCTACACAAGTATTGGTATCAAAATGTAGTAGAAAGTAGCAACTCATTATGCATGATGTCCCATTTCAAGTTTCAAATCTTTTGAAAATAGCAGATCTACAAGCTTTTCAAATGGCCGAAATGTGTATATATATATAGGGCTGAAGTGGTTCATGTAGATATGTATTGTAATAATAATCTAAATCTACAAAGTATAACTATAGCAACTATTAATTGTATATTGGCGTAAAAGTACAATATTATTTCCCCCCCAGACGGCCAGTGCACAATAAATAGTCTAAGCTAGCGTTTTACTGGAACTGTGAGTCTGCAGGTCTGATGATAAAATGTTTATGAAGATGTGGCAGTGGAGGCAGCCGGTCTGCTGCAGTAGTAGTTTAGTCTGGTATATATATATATACGCTCGCTTAACCCATTCTGGACTGATGTCGATTAAAAAAAGGCTTCTAAATCCTAATAGTTTTCTGAAAAACCCATGTTTCTATGTCAGTTGTGCTCAACCTTTTTCATGTCAAGGACTCCCAGAATTATCTCTATTGGGCCACGGACCCCCATCTGAAAATATGTAGTTCCAGGGACCCCCCAGAAGCAAATATTTTAGTTCAAAATGTTCGCTCTGAAATATATATTCAGATTCAGAAGATTTGCACCACATTTTCACGACTTTTCAAAAATAGCAGACCTACAAGCTCATAGCGCGCCACCGAGTGGCACGCTATGAGCTTGTAGATCTGCTATTTTTCAATAGCTAAAGTATAACATAATGCTTTAAACACCAAAAGGGGTTCCCGTTCAGAATGGCTTAAATTCCACCATATTTTCATTGGACGACCAGAACAGAAACACACATCACGGAAGCATGCACGGCTGCACCACACGGAGGCCTCCTCAGAGGGAGACTGTATAACAATAGTGTTAATAATTCATAGACATTGATCTTTTTCATAATGCTAGATGCTACACTGAGTGGGGGAAGCTATAGGTGCCGCTGACTGTGTGTGCCCAGATGGCATATTATTGTCTCTCCATCCATCCACCCATCCATCCATCCGTCTTCAACCGCTTATCCGTAGTCGGGTCGCAGGGGCAACAGCTCCACCAGCAGAGAGCTCCAGACTTCCCTCTTCACAGCAACATTAGTAACTCGATTCTGGGGGATCCCGAGGCGGTCCCGGCAGGTATTGGAGATATAAACCCTCCAACTTATGCTTGGTCTGCCCCCCCGGGGTCTTCTTCCAGTGGGACGTGCATCGAGGACCTCCCTATAGACGAATTCAGAAACGGGTCTCATGGTCGCAACTTACGTATTTCCTGTAGGCGGACTCGACCTGGCGCACCTCTTCTACTACAGTGAACGGTAGAGTGACTGATGTTAGTCTGCCTCAAACGTTATTCTTTTACCTGCTTTTTACTAACTCTAACATTACAAAGATGCCCAGAACATCGAGATGAACATGTTTAGTTTATGGCTGCTCCAACAGTAGTGGCAACATTAAAAAAAAAAAAACAGAACACAAGGCTGCCGTACTTTATACCTCATACTTTAAATGCTTAGTATGAGGTATAAAGTACAGCAGCCATGTGTTCATAAAACAGAAAGATTGGGTATTGGGTAAGACTGACGTTATGTATCTTTCAGGACCTTTCACTGCTTCGTCTCAACCATTGGCTCTGGACTCAGATCATCTCGATGTTCTGGGCATCTTTGTAATGTTAGTGTTAGTAAAAAGCAGGTAAAAGAGTAACGTTTGAGGCAGACTAACATCAGTCACTCTACCGTTCACTGTAGTAGAAGAGGTGCGCCTGGTGAGGGTTTAAACCCTGCAGCTATGTCGAGTCCGCCTACAGGAAATACGTAAGCTGCGACCATGAGACCCGTTTCTGAATTCGTCTATAGGGAGACGCTCGAGAGGCATCCAAACCAGATGCCCGAACCACCTAAGCGGGCTCCTTTCCAAGGAACCACCTAAGCGGGCTCCTTTCCAAGGAACCACCTAAGCGGGCTCCTTTCCAAGGAACCACCTAAGCGGGATCCTTTCCAAGGAACCACCTAAGCGGGCTCCTTTCCAAGGAACCACCTAAGCGGGCTCCTTTCCAAGGAACCACCTAAGCGGGCTCCTTTCCAAGGAACCACAGAAGCAGAATTATTGTCTCTGTTGGGTGGAAACCTCATATGTCCAAAACTGTTATTTTTCAGGATTCAAATGAACTCTATATATCTATAAGTTTTTTTTGTTGTTCCTTTTTCTGCCTTTTATTGATATGATGAAAGTAGACTGACAGGAAATGGGGAGAGAGATGGGGGGGGGGGACAAAGGCCGTCGGGCTCGGGAGTCGAACCTGCGACACATCATCAGTGTTGGCCAACAGTCATAGACAGCCATGGGGGTCATCGCCATGTTGGCCAACAGTCATAGACAGCCATGGGGGTCATCGCCATGTTGGCCAACAGTCATAGACAGCCAGGGGTCATCGCCATGTTGGCCAACAGTCACAGACAGCCATGGGGTCACAGACAGCCAGGGGTCATCGCCATGTTGGCCAACAGTCACAGACTGTTGCATTTTGTACACTCATTTGGTTCCATTTGTAGACTCTCAGAGTTAAGGAGGTCCTTGCAAATAAAATGTTTGAGAACCACTAGTGCTAGTTGGACTCTATGTGTCGTAGTAAATCAGTGCATACCTTTTTACACGCACCTCGACAGTTGGTGCAGGGCCAATAAGGAATCATGGAAGGAGGAGGTATAGGCCAAAAGAATACACCATTCTTTTGGTAAAGAATTACTTTATTGAATAAAGTACAACGTTTCGATCTTAGTAGATCTTCGTCATTCAATAAAGTAATTCTTTACCAAAAGAATGGTGTGCCCTACCTCCTTCCATCGTAGTAAATCAGGCCCTACCTCCTTCCATCGTAGTAAATCAGGCCCTGTACCTCCTTCCATCGTAGTAAATCAGGCCCTACCTCCTTCCATCGTAGTAAATCAGGCCCTACCTCCTTCCATCGTAGTAAATCAGGCCCTACCTCCTTCCATCGTAGTAAATCAGGCCCTACCTCCTTCCATCGTAGTAAATCAGGCCCTACCTCCTTCCATCGTAGTAAATCAGGCCCTACCTCCTTCCATCGTAGTAAATCAGGCCCTACCTCCTTCCATCGTAGTAAATCAGGCCCTGTACCTCCTTCCATCGTAGTAAATCAGGCCCTACCTCCTTCCATCGTAGTAAATCAGGCCCTACCTCCTTCCATCGTAGTAAATCAGGCCCTACCTCCTTCCATCGTAGTAAATCAGGCCCTGTACCTCCTTCCATCGTAGTAAATCAGGCCCTACCTCCTTCCATCGTAGTAAATCAGGCCCTACCTCCTTCCATCGTAGTAAATCAGGCCCTACCTCCTTCCATCGTAGTAAATCAGGCCCTACCTCCTTCCATCGTAGTAAATCAGGCCCTACCTCCTTCCATCGTAGTAAATCAGGCCCTACCTCCTTCCATCGTAGTAAATCAGGCCCTATACCTCCTTCCATCGTAGTAAATCAGGCCCTACCTCCTTCCATCGTAGTAAATCAGGCCCTACCTCCTTCCATCGTAGTAAATCAGGCCCTATACCTCCTTCCATCGTAGTAAATCAGGCCCTACCTCCTTCCATCGTAGTAAATCAGGCCCTACCTCCTTCCATCGTAGTAAATCAGGCCCTGTACCTCCTTCCATCGTAGTAAATCAGGCCCTACCTCCTTCCATCGTAGTAAATCAGGCCCTACCTCCTTCCATCGTAGTAAATCAGGCCCTACCTCCTTCCATCGTAGTAAATCAGGCCCTACCTCCTTCCATCGTAGTAAATCAGGCCCTACCTCCTTCCATCGTAGTAAATCAGGCCCTACCTCCTTCCATCGTAGTAAATCAGGCCCTATACCTCCTTCCATCGTAGTAAATCAGGCCCTACCTCCTTCCATCGTAGTAAATCAGGCCCTACCTCCTTCCATCGTAGTAAATCAGGCCCTATACCTCCTTCCATCGTAGTAAATCAGGCCCTACCTCCTTCCATCGTAGTAAATCAGGCCCTACCTCCTTCCATCGTAGTAAATCAGGCCCTGTACCTCCTTCCATCGTAGTAAATCAGGCCCTACCTCCTTCCATCGTAGTAAATCAGGCCCTACCTCCTTCCATCGTAGTAAATCAGGCCCTACCTCCTTCTATCGTAGTAAATCAGGCCCTACCTCCTTCCATCGTAGTAAATCAGGCCCTACCTCCTTCCATCGTAGTAAATCAGGCCCTATACCTCCTTCCATCGTAGTAAATCAGGCCCTACCTCCTTCCATCGTAGTAAATCAGGCCCTACCTCCTTCCATCGTAGTAAATCAGGCCCTATACCTCCTTCCATCGTAGTAAATCAGGCCCTACCTCCTTCCATCGTAGTAAATCAGGCCCTACCTCCTTCCATCGTAGTAAATCAGGCCCTACCTCCTTCCATCGTAGTAAATCAGGCCCTACCTCCTTCCATCGTAGTAAATCAGGCCCTACCTCCTTCCATCGTAGTAAATCAGGCCCTACCTCCTTCCATCGTAGTAAATCAGGCCCTACCTCCTTCCATCGTAGTAAATCAGGCCCTATACCTCCTTCCATCGTAGTAAATCAGGCCCTACCTCCTTCCATCGTAGTAAATCAGGCCCTATACCTCCTTCCATCGTAGTAAATCAGGCCCTATACCTCCTTCCATCGTAGTAAATCAGGCCCTGTACCTCCTTCCATCGTAGTAAATCAGGCCCTACCTCCTTCCATCGTAGTAAATCAGGCCCTATACCTCCTTCCATCGTAGTAAATCAGGCCCTACCTCCTTCCATCGTAGTAAATCAGGCCATATACCTCCTTCCATCGTAGTGAATCAGGCCCTACCTCCTTCCATCGTAGTAAATCAGGCCCTACCTCCTTCCATCGTAGTAAATCAGGCCCTATACCTCCTTCCATCGTAGTGAATCAGGCCCTACCTCCTTCCATCGTAGTAAATCAGGCCCTACCTCCTTCCATCGTAGTAAATCAGGCCCTACCTCCTTCCATCGTAGTAAATCAGGCCCTACCTCCTTCCATCGTAGTAAATCAGGCCCTACCTCCTTCCATCGTAGTAAATCAGGCCCTACCTCCTTCCATCGTAGTAAATCAGGCCCTACCTCCTTCCATCGTAGTAAATCAGGCCCTATACCTCCTTCCATCGTAGTAAATCAGGCCCTACCTCCTTCCATCGTAGTAAATCAGGCCCTACCTCCTTCCATCGTAGTAAATCAGGCCCTATACCTCCTTCCATCGTAGTAAATCAGGCCCTACCTCCTTCCATCGTAGTAAATCAGGCCCTACCTCCTTCCATCGTAGTAAATCAGGCCCTACCTCCTTCCATCGTAGTAAATCAGGCCCTACCTCCTTCCATCGTAGTAAATCAGGCCCTACCTCCTTCCATCGTAGTAAATCAGGCCCTACCTCCTTCCATCGTAGTAAATCAGGCCCTACCTCCTTCCATCGTAGTAAATCAGGCCCTATACCTCCTTCCATCGTAGTAAATCAGGCCCTACCTCCTTCCATCGTAGTAAATCAGGCCCTATACCTCCTTCCATCGTAGTAAATCAGGCCCTATACCTCCTTCCATCGTAGTAAATCAGGCCCTGTACCTCCTTCCATCGTAGTAAATCAGGCCCTACCTCCTTCCATCGTAGTAAATCAGGCCCTACCTCCTTCCATCGTAGTAAATCAGGCCCTATACCTCCTTCCATCGTAGTAAATCAGGCCCTACCTCCTTCCATCGTAGTAAATCAGGCCATATACCTCCTTCCATCGTAGTGAATCAGGCCCTACCTCCTTCCATCGTAGTAAATCAGGCCCTACCTCCTTCCATCGTAGTAAATCAGGCCCTATACCTCCTTCCATCGTAGTGAATCAGGCCCTACCTCCTTCCATCGTAGTAAATCAGGCCCTACCTCCTTCCATCGTAGTAAATCAGGCCCTACCTCCTTCCATCGTAGTAAATCAGGCCCTACCTCCTTCCATCGTAGTAAATCAGGCCCTACCTCCTTCCATCGTAGTAAATCAGGCCCTATACCTCCTTCCATCGTAGTAAATCAGGCCCTGTACCTCCATCGTAGTAAATCAGGCCCTATACCTCCTTCCATCGTAGTAAATCAGGCCCTACCTCCTTCCATCGTAGTAAATCAGGCCCTATACCTCCTTCCATCGTAGTAAATCAGGCCCTATACCTCCTTCCATCGTAGTAAATCAGGCCCTGTACCTCCATCGTAGTAAATCAGGCCCTATACCTCCTTCCATCGTAGTAAATCAGGCCCTACCTCCTTCCATCGTAGTAAATCAGGCCCTACCTCCTTCCATCGTAGTAAATCAGGCCCTACCTCCTTCCATCGTAGTAAATCAGGCCCTATACCTCCTTCCATCGTAGTAAATCAGGCCATATACCTCCTTCCATCGTAGTAAATCAGGCCCTATACCTCCTTCCATCGTAGTAAATCAGGCCCTACCTCCTTCCATCGTAGTAAATCAGGCCCTACCTCCTTCCATCGTAGTAAATCAGGCCCTATACCTCCTTCCATCGTAGTAAATCAGGCCCTATACCTCCTTCCATCGTAGTAAATCAGGCCCTATACCTCCTTCCATCGTAGTAAATCAGGCCCTACCTCCTTCCATCGTAGTAAATCAGGCCCTATACCTCCTTCCATCGTAGTAAATCAGGCCCTACCTCCTTCCATCGTAGTAAATCAGGCCCTACCTCCTTCCATCGTAGTAAATCAGGCCCTATACCTCCTTCCATCGTAGTAAATCAGGCCCTACCTCCTTCCATCGTAGTAAATCAGGCCCTATACCTCCTTCCATCGTAGTAAATCAGGCCCTACCTCCTTCCATCGTAGTAAATCAGGCCCTACCTCCTTCCATCGTAGTAAATCAGGCCCTATACCTCCTTCCATCGTAGTAAATCAGGCCCTACCTCCTTCCATCGTAGTAAATCAGGCCCTACCTCCTCCTTCCATCGTAGTAAATCAGGCCCTACCTCCTTCCATCGTAGTAAATCAGGCCCTACCTCCTTCCATCGTAGTAAATCAGGCCCTACCTCCTTCCATCGTAGTAAATCAGGCCCTACCTCCTTCCATCGTAGTAAATCAGGCCCTATACCTCCTTCCATCGTAGTAAATCAGGCCCTACCTCCTTCCATCGTAGTAAATCAGGCCCTATACCTCCTTCCATCGTAGTAAATCAGGCCCTGTACCTCCTTCCATCGTAGTAAATCAGGCCCTACCTCCTTCCATCGTAGTAAATCAGGCCCTATACCTCCTTCCATCGTAGTAAATCAGGCCCTACCTCCTTCCATCGTAGTAAATCAGGCCCTATACCTCCTTCCATCGTAGTAAATCAGGCCCTATACCTCCTTCCATCGTAGTAAATCAGGCCCTATACCTCCTTCCATCGTAGTAAATCAGGCCCTACCTCCTTCCATCGTAGTAAATCAGGCCCTACCTCCTTCCATCGTAGTAAATCAGGCCCTATACCTCCTTCCATCGTAGTAAATCAGGCCCTATACCTCCTTCCATCGTAGTAAATCAGGCCATATACCTCCTTCCATCGTAGTAAATCAGGCCCTACCTCCTTCCATCGTAGTAAATCAGGCCCTATACCTCCTTCCATCGTAGTAAATCAGGCCCTACCTCCTTCCATCGTAGTAAATCAGGCCCTACCTCCTTCCATCGTAGTAAATCAGGCCCTACCTCCTTCCATCGTAGTAAATCAGGCCCTATACCTCCTTCCATCGTAGTAAATCAGGCCCTACCTCCTTCCATCGTAGTAAATCAGGCCCTATACCTCCTTCCATCGTAGTAAATCAGGCCCTACCTCCTTCCATCGTAGTAAATCAGGCCCTACCTCCTTCCATCGTAGTAAATCAGGCCCTACCTCCTTCCATCGTAGTAAATCAGGCCCTATACCTCCTTCCATCGTAGTAAATCAGGCCCTACCTCCTCCTTCCATCGTAGTAAATCAGTGTAAATCAGAAAACCTGGAGACTTGACAATGTTGACATTCAGTAATTGGGTCTTATGATCAAAATATCTACATTATAATGGTGTGTTAAAAAAGACAATCAGAAATGTGCCACGCGGACAAGACCCAAGTCTTTGCCACCAGTGTACTAGTATTGTACATATTGATGACCCCTGGACACCTTCATACTCAATTTGATGAATTATTGGGTTCAAATCCTCTTATCAGATCTCGTATTGAACGGTTAATAAAGTATTCAATAGAAAGAAAGAGAAGCAGCCGAGCGGGGAGGAAGATAGCAGAGGGGGGAGTGGGGTTGTGGGGAGGGGAGGGGGTGTGGGGGGGGGGGGGGGGGGGGGGTGGCGGGAGAACAAAGGCTTTAGAGATAAAGGGTAGAGAGATAGAGGGAGGAATGTAAGAAAGGGAGGAAGATGAGTAATAAGGCATGGAAGATGTTTTGTTTGTTTGTATGGGTGCATCGATGGGAGAGGCCACGAGTCAAGAAGCAATTCAGTGTGTCTGTCATGTTCTGTGTGGAAGGAAGGACGTCGAAAAAGCAAATGATTACATTCTGATCCTCGCATCTCCTCCGTCACGTTGTTATATTTAAGTGGGAGTATATACGGTCGGCTGATGTGTGCACGACTACTAAATGGTGCATTTATATAGCGCCTTCATCCAAGGCACTTTCACATAGATTGTGCATCGCATTCACCCATTCACACACACATTCATATACACTGATAGCGGAGGAAACCATGCAAGGCACCAACCTGCTCATCGGGAGCAATTAGGGGTTCAGAGTCACGTTATTATTTATCCCACCGCAGTTCTAGGAAAGCCCTGCTGTGATTGGCCAGTAGTCGTTGTGATTGACAGTTGTCGTTTTTGCGACCAGTCATTACTCCTACAACTACAACCTCTCTCAAACCCTCACCCTAAACCTAACCTCCCACGGGGCAGTACACCTAAACCTAACCTTAACTCATGTCTAACCAATGACTAGTCTAAACTAAGTATGCACCCCCCTAAACCTAACCCGAACGGCCTAACCTCAGTAAAACTATGCCTTCCCGGGAGCCAATCAGACACATGGTGAGGCGGGTCTACCCTAGAACGTTGGTGGGATTCATAATCACGCTTCAGAGTCTTGCTCAAGGACACTTGTACAATATTACTAACTCTGGGGGAGCACCACAGGGATCGAACTGGGAACCTCCCGCTTCCCAAGTGGCCGCTCTACCCCCTGAGCCATGCACTGCTACCCTAGTCTCGCGTTACCAGACTGTTGACTCTCGCATTTTCCAAACGCTTCATCATACAGTCTGGAGTCTCTGGACCAAACGCTTCATCATACAGTCTGGACCAAACGCTTCATCATACAGTCTGGAGTCTCTGGAGCAACGCTTCATCATACAGTCTGGAGTCTCTGGAGCAAACGCTTCATCATACAGTCTGGAGTCTCTGGACCAAACGCTTCATCATACAGTCTGGAGTCTCTGGAGCAACGCTTCATCATACAGTCTGGAGTCTCTGGAGCAACGCTTCATCATACAGTCTGGAGTCTCTGGACCAAACGCTTCATCATACAGTCTGGACCAAACGCTTCATCATACAGTCTGGAGTCTCTGGAGCAACGCTTCATCATACAGTCTGGAGTCTCTGGACCAAACGCTTCATTATACAGTCTGGACCAAACGCTTCATCAAACAGTCTGGAGTCTCTGGAGCAACGCTTCATCATACAGTCTGGAGTCTCTGGACCAAACGCTTCATCATACAGTCTGGACCAAACGCTTCATCATACAGTCTGGAGTCTCTGGAGCAACGCTTCATCATACAGTCTGGAGTCTCTGGAGCAACGCTTCATCATACAGTCTGGAGTCTCTGGGCCAAATGCTTCATCATACAGTCTGGAGTCTCTGGAGCAACGCTTCATCATACAGTCTGGAGTCTCTGGACCAAACGCTTCATCATACAGTCTGGAGTCTCTGGACCAAACGCTTCATCATACAGTCTGGAGTCTCTGGAGCAACGCTTCATCATACAGTCTGGAGTCTCTGGAGCAAACGCTTCATCATACAGTCTGGAGTCTCTGGACCAAACGCTTCATCATACAGTCTGGAGTCTCTGGACCAAATGCTTCATCATACAGTCTGGAGTCTCTGGACCAAACGCTTCATCATACAGTCTGGAGTCTCTGGAGCAACGCTTCATCATACAGTCTGGAGTCTCTGGAGCAACGCTTCATCATACAGTCTGGAGTCTCTGGACCAAACGCTTCATCATACAGTCTGGAGTCTCTGGACCAAATGCTTCATCATACAGTCTGGAGTCTCTGGAGCAACGCTTCATCATACAGTCTGGAGTCTCTGGAGCAACGCTTCATCATACAGTCTGGAGTCTCTGGACCAAACGCTTCATCATACAGTCTGGAGTCTCTGGAGCAACGCTTCATCATACAGTCTGGAGTCTCTGGACCAACGGAAGAGCTGTCATGAGTCAGCGATAAAGCGGAAGTGGAGCCTCCTCCCCACTTCCGTTTGGTCTTTACAGTCGCGCAAATGTATTCTAATATAAATCATCTAAGCATATACAGTATAGCTTGTAGCTTAGCAGAAAAGAAAATGCAAAAAGAAAATGTAAAGATATTTCAAAATATATTTACTCAAATGAAGGCTTAACCGCCGAAACGTTGGATAAATGTTTGTCTTACCTGCTGTCCTAATAAAATATTGGCACTCTGGCTATTGCCGTGTGCGGCCACCCTCTTGTTTTTTCAAGATTTCCTCTACAGCTTCCTTACTCAGCTCAGTAGTTCCAGTAGTTCAGTAGTTCCAGACTCTACGTATATAGCATTCGGAGATTGTGGAATAGTTGTCTGGCTACGCAAGACTATACTGCTACCCAGACACTGGCCCCTTGCATTATCAAACAAGCTATTTAATAGTTTCCTTTGAGATGTAGTAGAAGTAGACACCAGTGGCTGTGTGTGGTACAGTGTTGATTTTGTCGACTATGACGGAAAATGTTCGTCGACTACCTTTTTTTTCACAGAGGAAAACTAAATAAAAAACAAATAAGCTAAAAATAAGTCTAAAATGTTAGGGAGTGACTAGTGGAGAAGAGATCCAGTAGAACTAAAAGACATCCCAAGTCATGTTGGTTGTGCTCGAGACGTCACTAATTCGTCCAGGTCCTCCTGACCGTGCTTGCTGGGAAGACTATGACTAAAAACAAAATAAAAATGTCCTGTCAAAATCAGCACTGATGACTGATGTGGTAGTCTAGTCATGCAGTCGCAGCAGTCCCACAGGCCTCTCATCTTAACAGTAGCAGCAGGATTAGCACAGTGAGGCCATGTGCTGCTGCTCTGCTGTTCACCCTCATGCATGATCTGGAGTAATGGAAGCCTCACACACTACAGCAGAGCAGGGCACGCATGCACGCACACACGCACACATATACTGTACACATACACAGACACGCACACACACATATACTGTACACATACACAGACACGCACACACACGCTCCCTGTTTGTCTCTCTCTCCCTCCATAACACAGATTGAGCGTAGAGATATGGATAGTGTTTCAGCTGGGCTTCTCTTCATATGCAAGATGAGTGGTTTGTGGAAAAAGCCAGTGATGACATTAACACATATATAGGCCTATGAGTAGAATTAATGGATTGCACGGATAGATAGATGGATGGATGGATGGATGGATGGATGGATGGATGGATGGATGGATGGATGGATGGATGGATGGATGGATGGATGGATGGATGGATGGATGGATGGATGGATAGATGGATGGATGGATGGATGGATGGATGGATAGATGGATGGATGGATGGATGGATGCATGTGGTACGTTTAGGTTTGCACTCAAACAAAGAAAGTGCACACGTGTGATGACAAAAAATGTTGTCCCCATTATGAGGAACTGCACACATTACATTTTACAGGAGACAGACAGACAGACAGACAGACAGACAGACAGACAGACAGACAGACAGACAGACAGACAGACAGACAGACAGACAGACAGACAGGGCATCGTTGACTGAAATTCCACGCCGGGTAAAGAACTGTAAATAGTCTTTTTGAAGGTGACCGTGGTCAGTCTATAATTATGTGGGACAGCGAGACCGGTGCCTCCTCTTCGGTGTGTTGTTGAACCCACATGGAGCCTGACAGAACCTTGAAGTTGAGCCTAGATAAACCCCACTTCAGGCCTTCTCAAAGTGAGTGCCTGGACATTAAAGTCCAGGGGTGTCTCAGAATACTATAGATGATATTTGAAATTCATCAATGTCACTTCAGTTAAACCACTTAGTAAAACAGACCTCAGTTAAACTGTACCTATTTTCGTAAGTGCCTTAGGTTTATTTCCTTCCTGGACTACAATTCCCATTATGCTTTGGTGCACTGCTCCTCCTTGTGGATAGGGGGAGGGCTGTCTGACAGCCTGGGCACACTTGAACTTCCATGTGCGGCTAAAGGAAGCTGTCTTTTGCGTCACTTCCGGGTATTTAGACAGCTGGTGGATGGAAATGAAGCTCCATGCACCCACGCGGCAGAATGCCGCTGGGGCAAAGCTTTTCCGGGAATCTGGCCGATGCGGCAACCTGCCGCGTGGGTGGAGCTTCTTTCCCATCCACTAGCTGTCTAAAAACCTGGAAATGACGCAAAAGAAAGCTTCTTCTGTGGAATCTTAGTATAGTCCAGGAAGTAAGTGAGCCCAATGTCCATGACATCATGGAGCCCATGGACACTTTGAAATACTAAAATATCTAAAATGGTGCATTTATATAGCGCCTTTATCCAAGGCGCTTTACATAGATTGTGCATTACATTCACCCATTCAAACACACATTCATACACCGATTGCGGTGGAAGCCATGCAAGGTACCAACCAGCACATCGGGAGCAATTTCGGGTTCAGTGTCTTGCCCAAGGACACTTCGACATGTAGACAGGAGGAGCCGGGATTCGAACCACCGACCCATGGATCATTGGACGACCTTGAGCCACAGTCGTGTAAAAACACATACTGTATTACCCACATAAAAACCCATGCAGGAAAGTGTTTCTTGTCTCCCAAACATCATTAAAATAAGGTTGCAAAAGGGGTGAAGTGGCCCTTTAAGCGGTAATTAAGGCACTGACGAAAATAGGGCCCCAAGTCTCTTCACCAAAAATGACCGATCTACAAGCTCACAACACGCCACAGCGTGGATCTACAAGCTCACAACACGCCACAGCGTGGATCTACAAGCTCACAACACACCACAGCCTGGATCTACAAGCTCACAACACGCCACAGCGTGGATCTACAAGCTCACAACACGTCACAGCGTGGATCTACAAGCTCACAACACGCCACAGCGTGGATCTACAAGCTCACAACACGCCACAGCGTGGATCTACAAGCTCACAACACGCCACAGCCTGGATCTACAAGCTCACAACACGCCACAGCGTGGATCTACAGGCTCACAACACGTCACAGCGTGGATCTACAAGCTCACAACACGCCACAGCGTGGATCTACAGGCTCACAACACGCCACAGCGTGGATCTACAAGCTCACAACACGCCACAGCGTGGATCTACAAGCTCACAACACGCCACAGCGTGGATCTACAAGCTCACAACACGCCACAGCGTGGATCTACAGGCTCACAACACGCCACAGCGTGGATCTACAAGCTCACAACACGCCACAGCGTGGATCTACAGGCTCACAACACGTCACAGCGTGGATCTACAGGCTCACAACACGCCACAGCGTGGATCTACAGGCTCACAACACGCCACAGCGTGGATCTACAAGCTCACAACACGCCACAGCGTGGATCTACAAGCTCACAACACGCCACAGCGTGGATGTTCCTCCCCAGAATAGGAATGCTGCGGTTTAGGTGGTTAAAGTTGTGTAAGTAAGTGTAAGTGTAAGTGTAAAAGTTATGTTGAGTCTGTCCTATAAAGGAAACAAATATTCTCTCCAGTTTTCCTCGTGACATAATACTGTATCTTTGGGGGAAATATTTACATTACGTACCGTTAATGTAATGATATAAAGTCTCAACTAGGGGTGCATACTTAGTTTAGACTAGTCATTGGTTAAGGTTAGGTGGCAGCGGTGGCCGAACGGATAGCGGCGCGGTCTAGATACCGGAAGGTTCCCAGTTCGAATCAGCCGTCCGACACGTTCAAATTACCACCGCTGAAATGCCCTTGAACAAGGCATCAACCACTACGATGAAATGTGTTCTATGAGCAGGGCCTGGCTGGAAACAAGTTCTTGAGCTTAGCCCAGATACCCTGGGTAAATATAGATTTCATTTCATTTCATTTCATTTCATTTCATTAGGTTTAGGTGTGCTGCCGGGTGCAGTACTTAGTTTAGACAGTTTAGACTAGTCATCGGTTAGACCAGTCATTAGTCCTACAACTACAACCTATCTCAAACCCTCACCCTAAACCTAACCTCCCACGGGGCAGCACACCTAAACCTAACCTTAACCCACGTCTAACCAATCACTAGTCTAAACTAAGTATGCACCCCGTGCTGCCCCGTGGGAGGTTAAGGGTTAGGGTGAGGGTTTGACTAATGACTGGTCTAACCAATGACTAGTCTAAACCAAATACTGTGTAAACGGTAACACTTTACTTTAAGGGACAAATTCATACACGTAATTAAGGCTTAATTAGGCCTTAATTAAGGCTTGGGTGATGCATTAGTTATCATGAACTATCATTAAATCATCATTAATTACTTGTCTTCTTCAATCAATTAATGCTTAAGTAACCCATTACTTGACAATTACTTAACCTCTGTTAATCTATCAGTAGTTAAGCCTGTTACTTAATGTGATGTGTTTGTAGATCTGTTATTATCGGTCAGTTCTATGCCCAGGATGAGTGCTCATAGGCGGGTAGGATTAGTGAGTTGACTCGGTCTCCGAAACTGGTTCTAAAACTTCCGGGGGTCTCGCATGTTGGGCTGGCCCACCTGGGGGTCACAGGAGGACCCCCAGGGGTCATTTTTCATCAATTAACTACCAGTTAATTAACGTTTAGTTAAGGGTTAGTTACTAGATGCTTGTCCTCCAAAGTAAAGTCACTTTCATTTCATTATTAATTAATGTTTAATTAATGATTAGTTATGGGTTAGTTACTAGATGCTTGTCCTCCAAAGTAAAGTCACTTTCATTTCATTATTAATGAATGTTTAATGAATGTTTAGTTAGGGGTTAGTTACTAGATGCTTGTCCTCCAAAGTAAAGTCACTTTCATTTCATTATTAATGAATGTTTAATTAATGTTTAGTTAGGGGTTAGTTACTAGATGCTTGTCCTCCAAAGTAAAGTCAAATTCATTTCAGTATTAATTAATGTTTAATTAATGTTTAGTTAGTTAGTTATTTTTTATTTTTTTCAGCATGTGAAGACGTGTTTCCTGAATGCTCCGCACAGCATCTATGTCTAGCTTAATTTAACCCTCCCGGACGCCAACAAACACAACCTTATTAATTAAACTATAGCGTACACTGTAACTGTGTGTCTTTTGTTGCTGAAATATAGGCTTAATAATTAGTCTCCTCTGAATCTAGAGGAGTTAGTTGAAGTGGTCAGGTTGCTGTATTGCGGGGGTGCTTTATTCTTTGCTGCAAATTTAAGTGCTGTGCAAACTTAAGCACTTTGAGCTGCATCTCATGTCATGAAAGGTGCTATACAAAAGACAAGTGTATTATTATTATCATCATGTGTTACGACCCCCTGTCTAGGGTAGGGGGAGGTGACATAATAATGTGTTACGACCCCCTGTCTAGGGTAGGGGGAGGTGGCATAATAATGAGGAGACAGCTTTTACAAAAGAAGATTTGTTTATTATCTCTCTTTTTTTTTCTTTTGACAGAGACAAAAACTTGTCAATTCTTTGTTGGATCAAATAAATAATGGCTTCAGGGTGTCTGTTACATTGAAGAAAAACTTGCTATCTAAGAAAAGAAAATTACCCCTAACTAAAGTCCCTAACAAAGTGGAAACAAAAATACAGTTATACTAACCTCACTACACTAACAAAAATACAATAGGCCTACATGGGATTCAAACAAAATAACTATCAAACACCCCTACGGGATGGTAAAGCAGGGTTTCACATTACATGGGGAAATACAAAAGTACAATAAATAACTTAGGAGCTGACAATCAAAATAAGAGCAAATACTAAAGGTTACTTAAGAACTCAGAACTGACATGAAACTGGGATAACAAAATAGAACTTACTCAAAGGAACTGAAGACAAACTAATTAAAAAACAAAATGGGAAAGCAAACAAAAGAAAAAGACAACATGGGTGGAGGACAAGCGGGATGGAATCTCCGCTGCAGAATTAGCTGTCGTCCTCACCGCAGTCAGGACAGACTGAGCACTTTTATAGACAGCAGGGCCATTACCCAGCTGCTGGGAACCAATGAGGAATAAGGGGCAGGTCCAGGTGGGACCTGTCAATGATTGCAGCCATGACATGCTTTCAATCGACCAGTCAAGTCATCAGCACCACATACTCTACACTCTCCATTCACCTCCATTCATGACCTTTAGAGAACACAAAAGGGAAACAATATAACACAGGCCACCAACATTTCCAACTCATCACAATTATTCCCAAATGAACTAAACACAAGAATAACAATATTAATTCCAAGGACGGCGGTCCGTAACATCATGTAAGTTATCAACCACGATAAACTGACCTTAAATAGTAACCACTGTTGACCAAAACTGTTACTTTCAGTAACTTAGAAAAATAGCTAAAGTAGCAGATCTACAAGCTCAAAACGTATTGTCATATTTGAGATGAGAGGTTTCTGCCTCTGAGGCAGTGTTCCCTGTGCTGCTGGAGTGCATCTGATTTACTGGAGCTCATATAATATCCTTTAAACCAAGGACATCACAAGCAAAGACAACTTAATCCTCCTTTCTCTTAAAGTCAACAAACAAAGAAGCACCCGGACTGGACTTATAAGGCCAGTCTACTCTCTGCGTGGTTCTGTATTTATGCATCATGTGCAGTGCATTCAATTAGAGACCAACAGGTTCTGTCCCAATTAGAGACCAACAGGCTCTGTCCCAAGTGTGTACTGTATGCCATCAGTAAAGGTCAGGTGGATCTGTAGGAGGCTTATGCAGAAAATACTAAATACTATAGTTCAAATATTTACCTGCCTTTGTTCATATGGCATGAAGGAGGGAGTGCACGCACATCTGTGGCCCAGGTGCAAGACAAACTGGACATATCAAACAGAAGAATAGAGTCTGCACACTACTGAGGCTTACGTTTTATTGTTTGGATCTTATTGGATCTTTATCAAGACATAATACACTGTCTCTCCAGCTCTTTATGAAACAGAAAATCACACCTGTGTGAAGTGAGTGGTGCAACTCCGTGTGTGTGTGTGTGTGTGTGGGGGGGGGGAGAGTTCCAGACCCACAGGAACGCACTCAGGGTGCCGGCCCGATTCCGGCGAGCCGCCCCGCGTCCGAAACGGTTGAGAAATGACAGAGTTACCGTGTGGGGGTCCCTCTACTGTACTGTACTGTACTGTCACTGTACTATACTGGCACACCCAACATCACCATATATACAGTTAATATGTGCGTGTGTGTTTGTGTGTGTGTTAGGTTGCGCACAGGTGGTGAAAAACAACCATGCTGTTTTCGTGCTCAGACGCACCCAGCCACCCAGGCAGGCAGGCACCCACCCACACACATACTCACTTAAGCAAGTGGTTGCACCACTTAAAAAAAAATGGGTAGGCCTACTACTTCCTGATTGGCTGAACATTGGCAACACACATGTAAATGTATTTTCTGTGAATACCGGAGAACTCGCCTGTTTACCAACACGCCGCAGCGAAAAGTGAAGAGAATGAAGTTTCAATGTCTTCATCGTTATGCTAACATGCTGTCTTCATCAGTGTCTTCATCGTTATGCTAACATGCTGTCTTCATCAATGTCTTCATCGTTATGCTAACATGCTGTCTTCATCAGTGTCTTCATCGTTATGCTAACATGCTGTCTTCATCAGTGTCTTCATCGTTATGCTAACATGCTGTCTTCATCAGTGTCTTCATCGTTATGCTAACATGCTGTCTTCATCAATGTCTTCATCGTTATGCTAACATGCTGTCTTCATCGTTATGCTAACATGCTGTCTTCATCAATGTCTTCATCGTTATGCTAACATGCTGTCTTCATCAATGTCTTCATCGTTATGCTAACATGCTGTCTTCATCAATGTCTTCATCGTTACGCTAACATGCTGTCTTCATCAATGTCTTCATCGTTATGCTAACATGCTGTCTTCATCAATGTCTTCATCGTTATGCTAACATGCTGTCTTCATCAATGTCTTCATCGTTATGCTAACATTCTGTCTTCATCGTTATGCTAACATGCTGTCTTCATCAATGTCTTCATCGTTATGCTAACATTCTGTCTTCATCGTTATGCTAACATGCTGTCTTCATCAATGTCTTCATCGTTATGCTAACATTCTGTCTTCATCGTTATGCTAACATGCTGTCTTCATCAATGTCTTCATCGTTATGCTAACATGCTGTCTTCATCAATGTCTTCATCGTTATGCTAACATGCTGTCTTCATCAGTGTCTTCATCGTTATGCTAACATGCTGTCTTCATCAATGTCTTCATCGTTATGCTAACATGCTGTCTTCATCAGTGTCTTCATCGTTATGCTAACATGCTGTCTTCATCAATGTCTTCATCGTTATGCTAACATGCTGTCTTCATCAATGTCTTCATCGTTATGTTAACATGCTGTCTTCATCAATGTCTTCATCGTTATGCTAACATGCTGTCTTCATCAATGTCTTCATCGTTACGCTAACATGCTGTCTTCATCAATGTCTTCATCGTTATGCTAACATGCTGTCTTCATCGTTATGCTAACATGCTGTCTTCATCAATGTCTTCATCGTTATGCTAACATGCTGTCTTCATCAATGTCTTCATCGTTATGCTAACATGCTGTCTTCATCAATGTCTTCATCGTTATGCTAACATGCTGTCTTCATCAGTGTCTTCATCGTTATGCTAACATGCTGTCTTCATCAGTGTCTTCATCGTTATGCTAACATGCTGTCTTCATCAGTGTCTTCATCGTTATGCTAACATGCTGTCTTCATCAGTGTCTTCATCGTTATGCTAACATGCTGTCTTCATCAGTGTCTTCATCGTTATGCTAACATGCTGTCTTCATCAGTGTCTTCATCGTTATGCTAACATGCTGTCTTCATCAGTGTCTTCATCGTTATGCTAACATGCTGTCTTCATCAGTGTCTTCATCGTTATGCTAACATGCTGTCTTCATCAGTGTCTTCATCGTTATGCTAACATGCTGTCTTCATCAGTGTCTTCATCGTTATGCTAACATGCTGTCTTCATCAGTGTCTTCATCGTTATGCTAACATGCTGTCTTCATCAGTGTCTTCATCGTTATGCTAACATGCTGTCTTCATCAGTGTCTTCATCGTTATGCTAACATGCTGTCTTCATCAGTGTCTTCATCGTTATGCTAACATGCTGTCTTCATCAATGTCTTCATCGTTACGCTAACATGCTGTCTTCATCAATGTCTTCATCGTTACGCTAACATGCTGTCTTCATCAGTGTCTTCATCGTTATGCTAACATGCTGTCATCATCAGTGTAGTTACAGTATGTCAAACCCACAGATGTATTAGTTCATTTCCAAAGTGATCAAATTATTTTGTTCAATTAAATGGTCAGTGAATACCAGTGATAGTAGGCCTACCAATTCAGGATATTGTTTACTAATGAATTACATTGTTTCGGTACTTTGGTGTTTTAACTTTAGCATTCCTACTTCATCTAGTGTAAACTCTAAACAACTATCCTCTCTCCCTCTCCCTCCCTCCCTCCCTCTCCCTCGCCCTCTCCCTCTCCCTCCCTCTCTCTCTCCCTCCCTCTCTCTCTCTCTCTCTCTCTCGGCGAGTTCTCCGGTTACCCTTTCTGTTTGGTAAAGAGTAGGAGAAACACGGAGACTCCTGTTGCTGAACAAACACAGCAGGGGTTTTCAACAGGTGGTCCCTGGACCACTGGTGGTCCGTGAAGGTATTGCATGTGGTCTCTGACCATATGCATACAGAAGATGTTTACACTAGGAGGTGCTGAACGTTCAGTAGGGGGTGAGCGCGCAATTTCACGCAGAAAAGTGGCTTTTACTTTCCCTCTCCACACGCATGAGAAAACTGACACAGGCAATTAACCAGGATAAGGCACTGATACTGTGATACAGCATATTTATTAAGCCTAGTAACAGAAATCTGTTTTGATTAAAAGTATTATTATTTCCCCCCTACTGTCCGAGGGGGGGCTGTGCCTGGGGGGAGGGGGTGCTCCAGCCCCCCCAGCACCCCTACTTCCCTCTGCCATGTAAATGCATATTTGGTCATTTCTTCCCACAGAACAGTGCACTAAACTTTTGTGCACTGTTCAGGTGGAAGTGTGTCAATGTTGTCAGTTACTTACTGAGAAGTCTGAGGTTAAGAAATTCCACATAAAAGGGAGTTAGAATCTCAAGAAGGTATAAGTGTGACCAGCTTGCCTGATTGAGTCATCATTATTAGGAAATGTGTCCATATAATCATGTCATCATGTGTCTGCTCTATCAGTACTGTACAGTACTGTATATCTGTTCAGAGTTTAAAGGTATATTCAGTGATTTCACAGTGGTCCCCAGGTTGATTCTAAGGCCTCATTCACACGTACCAAACACCAATCAAGCAAATGTTTGGTCGTTCTTTTTGGGCCACCACAATGCTTTTCCAATGGGAGTCACATGGTTTGATCAAACATTTGTGTTTGATTGCTGATTGCTGGTGGTGTTCTGCCCCTCCCCCCATCATCAAACAAAAATGTTTGGTCAAACCATGTGACTCCCATTGGAAAAGCATTGTGGTGGCCCAAAAAAACGACCAAACATTTGCTTGATTGGTGTTTGGTACGTGTGAATGAGGCCTACGTCAGGGTGGTGGTCCCTGGTTCACAATCAGTTGCAATGAGTATATATAGGCCTACTATCAGAATCAACAGGGATTCAACGCTACAAATTACAGCCTCTCTCCCTTCCTGGAAAGTTTGCATGCTGAAATAGAAGCCAAAAAATATGAAATACAACGTTTGAAATCTGGTTTGACACCAACAGTGGGTTATAAGAGAGTTCATAATATGGTAATTGTATTCAGCTGGTAGTGGGGCAGTTTGGTTTGGTGGCCTTTAAAGGGGAATACCACTCATTTTCAACATTTTACTGTCATTAATATAGACCGTCGCAGTCCCGCCCCCTTTCATGACGACGCCAGGCCCAGGAAATGAATCACAATGCATTTTTCCCATAGACATTTCAAAAAGTATTTATTTAAAGACCTTTTAAGCGTCGTACGAAGCCAACTCGAGTCGTGACAAAGCATGACAACACACAATATTTTGGACCCAACAAATAATTACATTATTACAAAAAAAGTGTTGTAACCTGCAGTTTTTTTCTACTTTTTAATTCTTTGTTTGGCCCGAAAAATTGTGTTTGTTGTCATGATTTGTCACGACAAGAGTTGGCTTTGTCCGCGGCGGTAAACGTCTTTAAATAAATACTTTCTGAAATGTCTATGAGGAAACTGAACGGAGAATCATTTCCTGGGCCCTCGTAGGGGGCGGGACTGCGACGCTCTATACCTTAGAGTTGTCAACTTTTGTGGAAATAATACAAAAACAATCTCCATTCTGTGTTGTACACTGTACAGTATGTGGACATGGTGACATTGATCATATAAAAAAAAGCTTCCAATATATTATTTAGGCCCCGAGAATCTATAAATCTCACACTATTAAGGCAACCGGCCGGTTCCACGCGCTGCCACAAGGTGCCCTTTTTCACTTTGAGCACCTGCCCCTCTAAATGTCTGTGCACGCCACTGTCAGTGACATCACAAAGATGTACTTCATAATGTTTTTTTCATTTTTTCCAGACCTCCAGTTCTAGAAACACAGAATGGGGGCACTTTAAAAAACATTCTACTCAACAACTCTATAAGGTATATTAATGACATAGTAAAATGTTGAAAATGAGTGGTATTCCCCTTTAAGTCTGTCTGCCTAGTGGACACTAAATCTGACCTTCTGTCCAAACAAGACATAGTGTTTCAATAAGGACTCTCTCTCTCTCTCTACGTGGCACTGGGTCACTCCGTACGAACAGACTCCCTGGCCTGCACTGAGCCGCTGGGAGATGAGAGAGAGAGAGAGGGAGAGAGACAGAGACGAGAGAGAGAGAGAGAGAGAGAGAGAGGAGAGAGAGATGAGAGAGAGAGAGAGAGAGAGAGAGAGAGAGACAGAGACGAGAGAGAGAGAGAGACAGAGAGAGAGAGAGACAGAGAGAGAGAGAGACAGAGAGAGACAGAGAGAGAGACAGAGAGAGAGAGAGAGAGAGAGAGACAGAGAGAGACAGAGAGAGAGAGAGACAGAGAGAGAGAGAGACAGAGAGAGACAGAGAGAGAGACAGAGAGAGAGAGAGAGAGAGACAGAGAGAGACAGAGAGAGAGAGACAGACAGAGAGAGACAGAGAGAGAGAGAGGAGAGAGAGAGAGAGAGAGAGAGAGAGAGAGACAGAGAGAGAGAGACAGAGAGAGAGAGAGAGACAGAGAGAGACAGAGAGAGACAGAGAGAGAGAGAGACAGAGAGAGACAGAGAGAGACAGAGAGAGAGACAGAGAGAGAGAGAGACAGAGAGAGACAGAGAGAGAGAGACAGAGAGAGACAGAGAGAGAGAGACGAGAGAGAGAGAGAGAGAGAGACAGAGAGAGACAGAGAGAGAGAGACAGAGAGAGACAGAGAGAGAGAGACAAGAGAGAGAGAGAGAGAGAGAGAGACAGAGAGAGACCAGAGAGAGAGAGACAAGAGAGAGAGAGAGACGAGAGCAATATGGAACAGGCCCGTTTTAGCACGACACGTTTTGGACATATGAGGTTTCCCCCCATCAGACAGGGACGGTATCTCAAGTGGTATCTGAGAGAGGAGGAGAAGATGGAGTGGATCAGCTTGGAGAAGAGGAGGGAGAGAGAGAGAGAGGAGAGAGAGAGAGAGAGGGATGTCAGAGAGAGAGAGAGAGAGGGATGTCAGAGAGAGAGAGGGATGTCAGAGAGAGAGAGAGAGAGGAGGGATGTCAGAGAGAGAGAGAGAGAGAGGGATGTCAGAAGAGAGAGAGAGAGAGGGATGTCAAGAGAGAGAGAGAGAGAGAGGGAGGGATGTCAGAGAGAGAGAGAGAGAGAGAGGGAGGGATGTCAGAGAGGAGAGAGAGAGGGATGTCAGAGAGAGAGAGAGAGAGATGTCAGAAAGAGAGAGAGAGGAGAGAGGGATGTCAGAGAGAGAGAGGAGAGAGAGAGAGGGATGTCAGAGAGAGAGAGAGAGAGGAGGGATGTCAGAGAGAGAGAGAGAGAGAGAGAGGGATGTCAGAGAGAGAGAGAGAGAGAGAGGGATGTCAGAGAGAGAGAATCAAATGAAGCTCTCAAGTCTCACAGGGAAACTAAACTGACAGTCGCTCATGGCTGTGTGTGATCAGTCACTCACTCACTCTCCGTCCTCACTCACACACGCACGCACGCACGCACGCACGTCACGCCGCACCACACACAACGCACGCATGCAGAGAGCTGTACTGGAGTAAAAGGATAAAAAAAATAACAAGAACACTCAAGTAAAGCAAAGTACCTCAGTACAGTACCGACTGTACCGAGAGGGTACCTCAGTACAGTACCGACTGTACCGAGAGGTACCTCAGTACAGTACCGACCTGCACGAGTACA
>NC_136796.1:3257773-3280273 GCF_951216825.1 Electrona antarctica
GAGAGAGGGATGTCAGAGAGAGAGAGAGAGGGATGTCAGAGAGAGAGAGAGAGAGAGAGAGGGATGTCAGAGAGAGAGAGAGAGGGATGTCAGAGAGAGAGAGAGGAGAGAGAGAGAGAGAGAGGGATGTCAGAGAGAGAGAGGGATGTCAGAGAGAGAGAGAGAGAGAGAGAGAGAGAGGGATGTCAGAGAGAGAGAGGGATGTCAGAGAGAGAGAGAGAGAGAGAGAGAGAGAGGGGGGGGATGTCAGAGAGAGAGAGAGAGAGGGATGTCAGAGAGAGAGAGAGAGAGAGAGAGAGAGAGGGATGTCAGAGAGAGAGAATCAAATGAAGCTCTCAAGTCTCCACAGGGAAACTAAACTGACAGTCGCTCATGGCTGTGTGTCTGTGTGATCAGTCACTCACTCACTCTCCGTCTCACTCACACACACGCACTCGCACACGCACGCACACACGCACGCATGCAGAGAGCTGTACTGGAGTAAAAGGATAAAAAAAATAACAAGAACACTCAAGTAAAGCAAAGGTACCTCAGTACAGTACCGACTGTACCGAGAGGTACCTCAGTACAGTACCGACTGTACCGAGAGGTACCTCAGTACAGTACCGACTGTACCGAGAGGTACCTCAGTACAGTACCGACTGTACCGAGGTACCTCAGTACAGTACCAACTGTACCGAGGTACCTCAGTACAGTACCGACTGTACCGAGGTACCTCAGTACAGTACCAACTGTACCCGAGTGTACCTCAGTACAGTCGGTACTGTACCGAGGTACCTCAGTACAGTACCAACTGTACCGAGGGTACCTCAGTACAGTACCGACTGCACCGAGGTACCTCAGTACAGTCGGTACTGTACCGAGGGTACCTCAGTACAGTACCAACTGTACCGAGGTACCTCAGTACAGTCGGTACTGTACCGAGGTACCTCAGTACAGTACCAACTGTACGAGGTACCTCGTACAGTACCAACTGTACCGAGGTACCTCAGTACAGTCGGTACTGTACCGAGGTACCTCAGTACAGTACCAACTGTACCGAGGTACCTCAGTACAGTACCGACTGCACCGAGGTACCTCAGTACAGTACCGACTTGCACCGAGGTACCTCAGTACAGTACCGACTGTACCGAGGTACCTCAGTACAGTACCGACTGCACCGAGGTACCTCAGTACAGTACCGACTGTACCGAGGGTACTTCAAAAGTACACTATACTTGAGTAAAAGGTATAGGCTACTTTAATAAGATTACTTTCCACCACACATGTTCCTCCATCCATGCCGTGAGCTATATTTGTAGTCAGTCACGAATACTAGGACACAGATCGCGGTGTGTTCCCTGTAGACCGGCTTTAATAATTGAGCTTCTTATATCACTGGGTCATTAAGGGACGAGAGGGAACGGTTCCGATTCCTCACGTCCCCAAGGAGGGGGGGGGGGGGGGGCTGGTAATTCGTCCCCCTCACTCCCATGGGGATGGGTGGGTGGGGGGGTGCTACTTCTACTCCCAGGGGTGGCACCTCCTTCTAAACGTCCTCCTCGCGTCCATGGAGGGCACCTCCTTCTAAATGTCCTCCTCGTGTCCATGGAGGGCACCTCCTTCTAAACGTCCTCCTCGCGTCCATGGAGGGGCACCTCCTTCAAAACGTCCTCCTCGCGTCCATGGAGGGCACCTCCTTCTAAACGTCCTCCTCGCGTCCATGGAGGGCACCTCCTTCTAAATGTCCTTCTCGCGTCCATGGAGGGCACCTCCTTCTAAACGTCCTCCTCGCGTCCATGGAGGGCACCTCCTTCTAAATGTCCTCCTCGCGTCCATGGAGGGCACCTCCTTCTAAATGTCCTCCTCGCGTCCATGGAGGGCACCTCCTTCTAAATGTCCTCCTCGCGTCCATGGAGGGCACCTCCTTCTAAATGTCCTCCTCGCGTCCATGGAGGGCACCTCCTTCTAAATGTCCTCCTCGCGTCCATGGAGGGCACCTCCTTCTAAACGTCCTCCTCGCGTCCATGGAGGGCACCTCCTTCTAGGCGTCCTCCTCGCGTCCATGGAGGGCACCTCCTTCTAGGCATCCTCCTCGCGTCCATGGAGGGCACCTCCTTCTAAATGTCCTCCTCGCGTCCATGGAGGGCACCTCCTTCTAAACGTCCTCGTGTCCATGGAGGGCACCTCCTTCTAAATGTCCTCGCGTCCCATGGAGGGCACCTCCTTCTAAACGTCCTCGTGTCCATGGAGGGCACCTCCTTCTAAATGTCCTCGCGTCCATGGAGGGCACCTCCTTCTAAACGTCCTCGTGTCCATGGAGGGCACCTCCTTCTAAATGTCCTCGCGTCCATGGAGGGCACCTCCTTCTAAACGTCCTCGTGTCCATGGAGGGCACCTCCTTCTAAATGTCCTCGCGTCCATGGAGGGCACCTCCTTCTAAACGTCCTCGTGTCCATGGAGGGCACCTCCTTCTAAATGTCCTCCTCGTGTCCATGGAGGGCACCTCCTTCTAAACGTCCTCGTGTCCATGGAGGGCACCTCCTTCTAAATGTCCTCCTCGTGTCCATGGAGGGCACCTCCTTCTAAACGTCCTCCTCGCGTCCATGGAGGGCACCTCCTTCTAAACGTCCTCGTGTCCATGGAGGGCACCTCCTTCTAAATGTCCTCCTCGTGTCCATGGAGGGCACCTCCTTCTAGGCGTCCTCCTTGCGTCCATGGAGGGCACCTCCTTCTAGGCGTCCTCCTCGTGTCCATGGAGGGCACCTCCTTCTAAATGTCCTCCTCGTGTCCATGGAGGGCACCTCCTTCTAAATGTCCTCCTCGCGTCCATGGAGGGCACCTCCTTATAAACGTCCGACTCATTAACCCATTTTGGACTGAGGTCGATAACAAAAAAAATCTTCTAAATCCTAACATTTTTCTGTAAAGCCCAGTCAGTGGTGCTCAACCTTTTTCATGTCAAGGACCCCCAGAATTATCTCTATTGGGCCACGGACCCCCATCTGAAAATATGTAGTTCCAGGGACCCCCCCAGAAGCCAATATTTTAGTTAAAAATGTTCGCTCTGAAATATATATTCAATGATTTGCGCTACATTTTCACGACTTTTCAAAAATAGCAGATCTACAAGCTACGAGCTTGTAGATCTGCTATTTTTCAATAGCTAAAGTAGAACAGAATGCTTAAAACACCAAAAGGGGTTCCCGCCCCAAAATGGTTTAAACGGGGGACACCTCCTTTGATGCAGGGCTGATATGATGGGTGATTCTGACACAGTGCTGTGACAGGGAGTTGTGTGTGTGTGTGTGTCTGTGTGTGTGTGTGTCTGTGTGTGTGTGTCTGTGTGTGTCTGTGTAGGGGACTGTGATGATGTGAAGTTCGCTTCCATCGGAGGTCAGTCTTTATTGACTCATTGTTGCACCGGCTGAGTGCACGTTACGGTCTGTGAAACGTTACGGTTACGGTCACGTTACGGTCTGTGAAAAGGCCCTTTGGGGGGAAAAAAAGACATGGTTGCCAAGAGTACTTTAGTTGTTAATCCATTCAGTACGGGAACCCCTTTATGTTATGCTTTGGCTATTGAAAAATAGCAGACCTACAAGCTCGTAGCGCGGCACCGAGTGCCGCGCTACGAGCTTGTAGGTCTGCTATTTTTGAACAATCGTGAAAATGTGCCGCAAATCTTTGAATATATATTTTAACTCAAATCTTTGCTTCTGGGGGCCCCTGGAACAACATATTTTCAGATGGGGGTCGGCGGCCAAATACATATATTTTTGAGGGTCCTTGACATGAAAATGCTTGAGCACCACTGACATAGAAACATATAGTATTTGAAAATTGTCATGATTTAGAAGACATTTTTTAAATTTCGACGTCAGATGGAAATGGGTTAAGCATGTCTGGGTATAGCTCAGTCGGTAGAGCTCTCGCCTTTTGAGCAGTGGGGGGGGGGGGGGATGGGGGGCGGTGGCACCGCTGTAAATAACTTGTCATCCACGGCAGCCCCTAGCTGGACTACATTGTAAATCTTTAGAATCTATTACGGGACGAACATATGCAAATCTTTCCCCCTAGAAGATACTGTATGTCTGATGTCATGAGGGAAAACTTGAGAGAATGTCTGTTTCCATTTATAGGACAGATTGAAAATAACTTGACGTTTAACCACTTGTTATAAGTGGGGGAACGTTGACCAAAAATAGCCAAATCTGTGGCCAAACACATTCATTTGGGGGTCCCTTGAACGGGGTTGATTTCGTCGACTAAAACTAAGACGAAAAATTTTCGTCGGCTATACCTTTTTCCACTGACAAAAACTAAAAGGGAAACTAAATGAAAACAAAGCTATGACTAAAACTAAGACTAAATATACTGACAATTTCGCCAACAAATAAAAACTAGACTAAAATGTTCAACGTTGCGACGCAATGAGCTTGTAGATTGGCTATTTACATACAGCAAGTGTAAAATCAGTCATTACGACGGCATCAAGGCCCGCCAAAATACATTTCAGTCGACTAAAATCTTATATTTAGTCGAGTAAAACTATACTAACACTAAGACATTCCTGGTGACTAAAACTAAAGGAATTCAAAAGACTATGACTAAAACTAAAACTGCTGCCAAAAACAACACTGCCCTTGACTTGACTGCTCCAAAACGTTAGGCAATGAACCTGGCCTGGCCTAGGCGCGATTCATACTCCTATTTTAGAGCCGAATAAAAGTCGGTCCGGCTCTGTAGAGCCTACAATGTGACGTCATTTGAGGTTCGGGGGGGGCGGGTACCGTCCTAAAGTCGGCTCTTCGGTGCTACTGAAAATTTCTTTCTTTTCAAAATCTTTTTATTCAGGTTTTTCGACAGTAGCCCAGGGGCAAGTATTAGACAGACATATAAAATATAAAAATAAAACTCAATCCCCTATCCCACCCTCCCCCCACCCACAATCCCAAGGATAGTCGGAACAGTCTGGAGGAAATAAAATAAATATATATATATACACACATACACAAAATACATGCATACATAACTACAAAAAATAAAAATATAATAAAATAAAAAGCAGATTTTTCATAGAGCAGATTTTGTTTCTGTTGTGGTTTGGCGCTACTGAAAATTTCTGACGAGCCGAAATCATTTCGGCACTACAGCGTCGAAACAGCGGTAAAATAGAAGTATGAATCGGCCCCTAGTATAGTCGCTTCTTTTGGGGTCGTTTTCACAGGGCCTGCTTGCTTGTTTCTCTCTCTAAAACCAGCCCATACTGAGTGCAGTGTGCATGGCGCCCCTGGCTCAGTGCAGCAGCTCTGCTGCTCCGTGATCCACCCCTGGCTCAGTGCAGCAGCTCAGTTCAGTGCGCATGGCGCCCCTGGCTCAGTGCAGCAGCTCTGCTGCTCCGCATGGCGCCCCTGGCTCAGTGCAGCAGCTCTGCTGCTCCGCATGGCGCCCCTGGCTCAGTGCAGCAGCTCTGCTGCTCCGCATGGCGCCCCTGGCTCAGTGCAGCAGCTCTGCTGCTCCGTGAACCAGCCCATACTGAGTGCAGTGCGCATGGCGCCCCTGGCTCAGTGCAGCAGCTCTGCTGCTCCCTGGCTCAGTGCAGCAGCTCTGCTGCTCCCTGGCTCAGTGCAGCAGCTCTGCTGCTCCGTGATCCAAATGAATGTGTTCGCCGGCTCTGAGGAGGAAGGTCACCACACAACGCTTAACCCCTTAAGACCCGAGGCGCGTTCTACACATGTCTTCTAAATCCCTTTTGATGAGAAACCCATGTTTCAATATCAGTGGCTGTACTGGGGCTCACACCATTTCAGGTCAACGACCACCCAAAATTAGATGTATTTGGCAGCATCCCAGATAGCCCACCCTACCCCAACATCACAAAATGTTTTGTTCCAGGACCCACAGAGGCAAAGATTTGAGTTAAAAATGTTCGCTTTCATGTTTTCACTTCTTCAGGTCATACCCTGAAGCAATTTTGACACTGACGAAGGCCTGCGCGCCGAAACGCGTTTGTCTGTCTGGTATGACTGCTGCTGCGGAGCACTTTGATCATTAAACAAAGACTCTTACTCGACTGGATGTGCGGATTTTATTCATTTTCCATACCCTGAAGAAGGCATCTTGTTTGCCCGAAACGTCGGTTAAATAAAGGTTTCTTGCATCGTGATTACGAGCTGTGCGGCATGGCTCTTCTCCTTTTTTTTCAAAAAATTTTCACTTTCAAATATAATTAATATTCAAAGATATTTTCGAATAGCTAAAATCTACAATAAAATGACACGGATGCGTTCCCGGTGCGAACGGGCTAATGTTTGTACTTTTTTCCCAATCGACTTTAGGAAATTCATCCTTCGCAACTCAGGAGGGGAAGCAGCGCATTGCACGGCAGAGGAAAACAACTCAGGAGGGGAAGCAGCACATTGCACGGCAGAGGAAAACAACTCAGGAGGGGAAGCAGCACATTGCACGGCAGAGGGAAAAAAAGTAGTCAAAGCCAAGGCCAAACTGACACCTTTTATTAATCCTTCCTTCCTTCTTTTTCGTACTCTTTTTACAGCCAACAGGAGTTGTCGGGAGAGGATAAAATGACATCTTTATAGTCTTCCCCGGCAACAGAGGAACACATTCAACATACATTCTGGCTCTCGCCCCTGCAGGGCTCCCCAGGGCCGCATTAGGCAGCGAAATATACATATTCCAACCTCAAAAGATCATTCCTAAATATTTATGTGCTGTTGTAAGCATTTCAAACAGCCAGGCTTGTGTGTGTGTGTGTGCGTATGTGGGTGGGAAGTGAGAGAGAGAGAGAGGGAACAAATGAAATGCCTTATATTATGCCCACCCCCTCCCCCTCCCAGAGTTCCACACAACCCTACAATCAAAGTATTTAACCCATTCAGGCCTGACGTCGAAATTTTGAAAAAAAAGTTTTCTAAATCATGACAATTTTCGGAAAGATTTGAGGCACATTTTAACGATTTTTCAAAAATGGCAGACCTACAAGTTCATAGCGCGCCACTCGGTGGCGTGCTATGAGCTTGTAGATCTGATATTTTTCAATAGCTAAATTATAACATAATGTATGTAACACCAAAAGGGGTTCCCGCTCAAAATGGGTTAATAACGGCAATGGGCTGAAAACGGCGGAGACAATCTCTTAATGACACGTTTTGTAGTTCCTAAAAAAAATCATACTCCCAACATCAGGATTCCTGACACAAGAAGGAGCACAGTGCACACGACACGTTATTTGAGTCTTATTTAGTCTCTCGACGCCACAAATCTTCGAATGTTACATCGGGGGCAGAAAAATCTCTTATTTCCATATGTTTATTTTTTCATAAATAAAACGCCCTACTGTAGATCACACCACACAAAAGTACCAATTATTAAGAGTAGCAGAGCCACAGGCTCGAAACGCAGTGCAAAGGAACGCATTTTTTAGTTTGTCGATCTTCTACTTTTGAACGCGAATCCTGAAAACGAACAGTCAGTGTTGGACATGAGTCTGTAACTACGCCTCCTGAAACGTTGCCAACGTTAGCATGTCATCTCTTTTGTGATTTCCGTTCACAGACATATACATTTAAAAAAAAATCTGCTGAGCAGCAAGCTAGACATAGTCTCTTTCGGGCAGAAAACTGCATCTCCATATTTGTTTGACTTTGTGTGTTTTTTTTTCATCAACGCCCTATACTTGATCATTAACAAACCAATCAAAAGTAGCAGATCTACAAGCTCAACGCGTGGCACGAAGCGGCACATTTTGAGCTTGTAGGTTTGCTACTTTTGATGTTTCTTAACTCATATTGGGCGGGAACCCCTTTTGGTGGTAGCATTATGTTATGCTTTAGCTATTGAAAAATAGCAGATCTACAAGCTCATAGCGCGCCACCGAGTGGCGCGCTATGAGCTTGTAGGTCTGCTATTTTTGAAAAAATCGAAGAACCACTGACATAGAAACATAGCTTTTTCAGAAAACTGTCAGGATGTAGAAGACATTTTAAGAATCTGATCTCAGGTCAAAATGGGTTAATTTGGACACGTGAAGTTTCCACCCGACGGCAGCGATACGTGGAATCATTCGATTCAGAGTAAATAGGACTAATGTATGCGACCGCAAAGACGTAACGGAAGCGGAGTGAGTGTCGCATTCAGCGCATTGACAGCATCCTTAACCCATTTAGGCCCGACGTCGAAATAAAAACGCCTCTAAATCCTGACCTAAGTTTTCCGAAAAACGTCAAATATTTATATAGCACTCGGTGCCGCGCTATGAGTTTGTATATCTGCTATTTTTCAATAGCTAAAGTATAACATAATGCTTAAAACACCAAAAGGGGTTCCCTCCCAGAATGGGTTAAGCAGCCTCTCCATAGTCTATCTCAGGGGTGGGCAACTTTGACGATGGCCAGGGCCAATATATTTCCACATTCACTCCAGAGGGCCACAGTGCATATTACTGTCGTAGCAAAAATAGCCGATCTACAAGCTCAAAACGCGTCGCATTTTTTGCTATATTCGAATTGAAAACCGAATTGGAATCCTGAAAATGAACATTTGAATTAAAGGCATTTCAAATGCCTTTAATTATACTTGTGTTGAGCAATGAGCTACTAATTTAGACTGAAGTAATAACAGCGGGTCATGTTTGCATGTTGTGGAATTGTAAACAGCTGAAACCAATATTATATCAGTATTCTGACATTAACCTGAGGGCCACATTAAGTGAAGGTGGGGGCCGCATGTGGCCCCCGGGCCGCCAGTTGCCCACCCCTGGTCTATCTAATGGCACCGTGACCCTACGGGGCAAAATGCAATGCATCATGGGATGATGAGTCATGCACAGGAAGGAAGAAATAACACTTGAGTTCTTTCTGATCCCTGCAGAGGAGTGTACACGCCAGGAGGTGGCGCTACAGCACAGTGGCTGCTGCCGAGTTTGGGATCCGGAAGGATTTTAACGATTTTTTATTCACTCTTCTTAACGGTCCCCTATAAGGGGACCAAATCCTATATGGGGATCCAAAATGGACCCTTACAGGTCTGTGACTTTTGAGTGTACAAATGGAACCAAATGGACCCTTACAGGTCTAACTTTTGAGTGTACAAATGGAAAATGGAAATTGGACCCTTATGGGTCCATTTGCACACTCTCAGAGTTAAATTAACATAGATTTTACAATATAAATTGGGGGTCCCAGAGATAGAAATGCCATTAAATGGGGGTCCGTAGACTATAATGCATGTCAAACAGGGGATCCTTAAAACTAAATGGGTTGAGAGTCACTGCTAGAGCCGTAAAAATCTTCTCTTATGGGGGTCCCTGGCATATCTTTTCAAATGGGGGTCCGCGTTCTAATTAGTGTCAACTTGCGGGTCCTTGACATGAAACAGTTTGGTAACCAGTGCTATAGCAGACGTCAAGTCAACACCCCTAAAAATCTAAATCAAGAAAACCCTATGTTTCTGTATCAGTGGTGCTCAAACTATTTCATGTGAAGGAACCCCAAACTTAGATGTAATTGGCCACGACCCCAATCTATAAACGTCAATCTATATTTGCGCCACATTTTCACGATTTAAAAAAAATAGCAGATCTACAACACTCGGTGCTGCGCTATGAGCTTGTAGATCTGCTATTTTTCAATAACTAAAAGTATAATATGAATGGGTTAATTTTTGAACCAAATTAATTGGTTCAGATCACTAAAAGTTGGTTCTGAACTGGAACCAAAAAATATTTCTTGCCCTGAAGTGGGAACCAAAGTCACTCACTGTTCAGGTTGGAAGATACAGATGTGATATAAAAACCATCATAAAAGAATAAAGACCGGAACCAGTTCTATCACCAACGTTCTTTTGGTGTAAAAGTGTCCAGTGTGATGAAAAAGAAAAAAAAAAGTTTCAAAATGTGATGCACAGAACCGATTCCTGGTCCCTCAAATGTTGGATTCGATTCTGGAACCCAAACCCAGAGTGAACTAGTAAGAGAGTGGATCCCAAACACAGAGTAATCTAGTAAGAGAGTGGCGACACTACCCTTGACTCCCATTGTAAGGCGAATGGAATGCGGAAGTGCTCATTCTATCTCAATGGGATAGTTCCAATGTTTGGAACTATAGCCCATATGCACCCGCTTTGCGGCGAGATCAAAGCGTGTTGCCACTCTCTTACTATTCCACTCAGCTCAAACCCTATAGCTGCTGCTGCTAACCCCCGCGTTTTAATACATACTTATACTATACAAGTACAGTATACTACCTAGCAGCATGCTACAGTACATGCTACTACGCATGCTAGTAAGCCTCCTAGAGGCAGAGGTTGTACCGGTGCTGGTACGCGGGACATGTCCCACTGGTACGCGGGACATGTCCCACTGGTACGCAACGTTTTCCTGACCGTGAATCTATAACCGTGCGGGTGCGTTACCGGGATTTTCAGCTGTGAACAGTTAAGATTCGGTCGAATCACGAAGATACCAAGGGATTCGTCAGCGACAAGTCACTGACTGTGGTTTTATAAATAGCTTTGAGTCCGTGTTGTGATATAATAATATTTATAGCAGCGTGTAGGCTACTTGAGGCCAGTCCAACTGTCTTCCGTGTTTTGGTACGATGATGCTCGACCACGACGCAACGCAACCCTGCCCCCCCACCCATAGCCGGTCCGCGAACATTTCATGAACTGTCAGCCCGGTCTGTGGTAATAGAAAGGTTGAGGAACCTCTGTCCTAGAGGACTGGGAGGGTACGCGCCAACGAGCCGCCGGCCTGGCTCGTCAGTCAGAGTCCGAGTGGCCGGCCGCTTTGGACGACTTGTGCTTTCTCTTCTTCTTTTTCTTCTTCTTCTCTTTCTTCTTCTTCTTCTCCTTGGCCTTCTTCCTCTTCTTGCGGTTGTCAGAGGAGGAGGAGGAGGAGGAAGAGGAGGAGGAGGAGGAGCTGTCAGAGGAGGTGGTGTCTTGGAGGAGTTGTTGAAGCTGCTGGATCCTGAGGAGAGAGAGAGGAGAGAGAGAGAGATGTTAAGATGGCATCAATATTTCATTTCATTTCAATCTTTATTTAGTTCTCGGGAAAACACATGGAGGGCTGGGACCCTCTTTTCCAGCGGTGCAGAGATTACAACAACACGAAGAACAACAATAATATGAAAATAAAGAAAATGTTTATTCCATCAACATCAATTCAAACGGTGATCAAAAAGTTGATCTGTCCGACTGAAAACGACCTATAGGGAGACTAGAGAGATAACGACCTATAGGGAGACTAGAGAGATAACGACCTATAGGGAGACTAGAGAGATAACGACCTATAGGGAGACTAGAGAGATAACGACCTATAGGGAGACTAGAGAGATAACGACCTATAGGGAGACTAGAGAGATATAATTGAGTGAAGTCTGTATAAGGTGTTCCAAAGATGCAGAGCACAGAAATTGAAAGCACATTTTCCAAGCCGACTGCGGGATCTCAAGGATCAAATAGTCCAGAGAGCGCATATGATAAGTGATAGTTTTACACTGCAAAAATAATTTAAATAGGAGGGTGAACTACCAATTAAATGCTCGCAGCGCGTCACTATGGTCCACGCTACGAGCTTGATGAATTGAAAGAAATCTTTAAAGTATTTGAAAAATGTGGAAATACGTTTGAAATTGTTTTCTTCTCTGCTGGGGGTCCCTGGCACAGACCATTTTCAGATGAGGGGGAGAGGGGGGAGGGGCAAATACATATAATTTTTGGGGTCCATCCACAGCACCAAAACGTTGATTTAGACTCTAGAAGGAATGTGTAGAATCTGCCTCGGGTTTTAGTGGGTTAAAATAAGTGTCTGTTGTGCTTAGAGAATGCGATCCATGGCCTGGGGTTATGAAAGCAGAGTGAACTGGGCTGGGGGGGGGGGGGGGGGGGTGAGATCCATGGCCTGGGGTTATGAAAGCAGAGTGAACTGGGCTGGGGGGGGGGGGGGGGTGAGATCCATGGCCTGGGGTTATGAAAGCAGAGTGAACTGGGCTGGGGGGGGGGGGGGGTGAGATCCATGGCCTGGGGTTATGAGAGCAGAGTGAACTGGCTGGGGGGGGGGGGGGGGGTGAGATCCATGGCCTGGGGTTATGAGAGCAGAGTGAACTGGGCTGGGGGGGGGGGGGGGTGAGATCCATGGCCTGGGGTATGAGAGCAGAGTGAACTGGGCTGGGGGGGGGGGGGGGGGGGGTGAGATCCATGGGCCTGGGGTTATGAGAGCAGAGTGAACTGGGCTGGGGGGGGGGGGGGGGGGGTGAGATCCATGGCCTGGGGTTATGAGAGCAGAGTGAACTGGCTGGGGGGGGGGGGGGGGGGTGAGATCCATGGCCTGGGGTTATGAGAGCAGAGTGAACTGGGCTGGGGGGGGGGGGGGGGGGTGAGATCCATGGCCTGGGGTTATGAGAGCAGAGTGAACTGGGCTGGGGGGGGGGGGGGTGAGATCCATGGCCTGGGGTTATGAGAGCAGAGTGAACTGGGCTGGGGGGGGGGGGGGTGAGATCCATGGCCTGGGGTTATGAGAGCAGAGTGAACTGGGCTGGGGGGGGGGGGGGGGGGTGAGATCCATGGCTGGGGTTATGAGAGCAGAGTGAACTGGGCTGGGGGGGGGGGGGGGGTGAGATCCATGGCCTGGGGTTATGAGAGCAGAGTGAACTGGGCTGGGGGGGGGGGGGGGGGTGAGATCCATGGCCTGGGGTTATGAGAGCAGAGTGAACTGGGCTGGGGGGGGGGGGGGGGTGAGATCCATGGCCTGGGGTTATGAGAGCAGAGTGAACTGGGCTGGGGGGGGGGGGGGGGGGGGGTGAGATCCATGGCCTGGGGTTATGAGAGCAGAGTGAACTGGGCTGGGGGGGGGGGGGGGGGGGGGGTGAGATCCCATGGCCTGGGGTTATGAGAGCAGAGTGAACTGGGCTGGGGGGGGGGGGGGGGGGGTGAGATCCATGGCCTGGGTTATGAGAGCAGAGTGAACTGGCTGGGGGGGGGGGGGGGGGGGGGGGGGGTGAGATCCATGGCCTGGGGTTATGAGAGCAGAGTGAACTGGGCTGGGGGGGGGGTGAGATCCATGGCCTGGGGTTATGAGAGCAGAGTGAACTGGGCTGGGGGGGGGGGGGGGGGGGGGGTGAGATCCATGGCCTGGGGTTATGAGAGCAGAGTGAACTGGGCTGGGGGGGGGGGGGGGGGGGGTGAGATCCATGGCCTGGGGTTATGAGAGCAGAGTGAACTGGGCTGGGGGGGGGGGGGGGGGGTGAGATCCATGGCCTGGGGTTATGAGAGCAGAGTGAACTGGGCTGGGGGGGGGGGGGGGGGGTGAGATCCATGGCCTGGGGTTATGAGAGCAGAGTGAACTGGGCTGGGGGGGGGGGGGGGGGGGTGAGATCCATGGCCTGGGGTTATGAGAGCAGAGTGAACTGGGCTGGGGGGGGGGGGGGGGGGTGAGATCCATGGCCTGGGGTTATGAGAGCAGAGTGAACTGGGCTGGGGGGGGGGGGGGGGGGGGTGAGATCCATGGCCTGGGGTTATGAGAGCAGAGTGAACTGGGCTGGGGGGGGGGGGGGGGGGGTGAGATCCATGGCCTGGGGTTATGAGAGCAGAGTGAACTGGGCTGGGGGGGGGGGGGGGGGGTGAGATCCATGGCCTGGGGTTATGAGAGCAGAGTGAACTGGGCTGGGGGGAGGGGGGGGGGGGGTGAGATCCATGGCCTGGGGTTATGAGAGCAGAGTGAACTGGCTGGGGGGGGGGGGGGGTGAGATCCATGGCCTGGGGTTATGAGAGCAGAGTGAACTGGGCTGGGGGGGGGGGGGGGGTGAGATCCATGGCCTGGGGTTATGAGAGCAGAGTGAACTGGGCTGGGGGGGGGGGGGGGGGGTGAGATCCATGGCCTGGGGTTATGAGAGCAGAGTGAACTGGGCTGGGGGGGGGGGGGGGGGTGAGATCCATGGCCTGGGGTTATGAGAGCAGAGTGAACTGGGCTGGGGGGGGGGGGGGGGGGGGGTGAGATCCATGGCCTGGGGTTATGAGAGCAGAGTGAACTGGGCTGGGGGGGGGGGGGGGGGGGTGAGATCCATGGCCTGGGGTTATGAGAGCAGAGTGAACTGGGCTGGGGGGGGGGGGGGGGGTGAGATCCATGGCCTGGGGTTATGAGAGCAGAGTGAACTGGGCTGGGGGGGGGGGGGGGGGGTGAGATCCATGGCCTGGGGTTATGAAAGCAGAGTGAACTGGGCTGGGGGGGGGGGGGGGGTGAGATCCATGGCCTGGGGTTATGAGAGCAGAGTGAACTGGGCTGGGGGGGGGGGGGGGGGGGTGAGATCCATGGCCTGGGGTTATGAAAGCAGAGTGAACTGGGCTGGGGGGGGGGGGGGGGTGAGATCCATGGCCTGGGGTTATGAAAGCAGAGTGAACTGGGCTGGGGGGGGGGGGGGGGTGAGATCCATGGCCTGGGGTTATGAAAGCAGAGTGAACTGGGCTGGGGGGGGGGGGGGGGGGGGGCTCACTGGGGTGAGATCGCATACCCACAGGACCCACTGTTCCAGAAAATATCGAAGATATGTTTTCAGAAGAAAGAAAAAAGAATCATACACGTGCAAACTGAGCGGTGCAGGTTGTGTGTGAGAGACTGGAATGCGAACCCAACAGCTGACTGCCCCCCCCCCCCCCCCCCCCCCCCCTCCTCCACACGCACGCACGCACAGACGCACACGCACAAAAAGCAGAAAAAGCAACCATCCCATTAAAAAATCATTAACATGGTGAATCACATCTTGATGATGTCATCGAGATGTGATTCACCATGTTAATGATTTTTTTCAGACCTCCAGTTCTAGGAAACACAGAATGGGGGAACTTTTTTTTATTATTTCCAGTTTTCCACACAACAACTCTAAGGTATATTAACCCATTTTGACCTGAGATCAGATTCTAAAAATGTCTGTTTGAAAATTACAGTTTTCTGAAAAAGCTATGTTTCTATGTCAGTCGTTCTTCGATTTTTCAAAAATAGCTAAAGCATAACATAATGCTAACACCAAAAGGGGTTCCCGCCCAAAATGGGTTAATGACATAGTAAAATGTTGAAAATGAGTGGAATGCCCCTTTAAGGAAGGTGTTTACTTGAATTAGCTCTGGTTTCACAGCTGGTGGAAAACAGACTGTTGAAGGCATGCGGAAATAACACGGTCGACGCTTGAGCTGCATGAAGGATTTAACGCGGTCGACGGTTGAGCTGCATGAAGGGTTTAACGCGGTCGACGTTTGAGCTGCATGAAGGATTTAACGCGGTCGACGGTTGAGCTGCATGAAGGATTTAACGCGGTCAACGTTTGAGCTGCATGAAGGATTTAACGCGGTCGACGGTTGAGCTGCATGAAGGATTTAACGCGGTCGACGGTTGAGCTGCATGAAGGGTTTAACGCGGTCGACGGTTGAGCTGCATGAAGGATTTAACACGGTCGACGCTTGAGCTGCATGAAGGGTTTAACGCGGTCGACGGTTGAGCTGCATGAAGGATTTAACGCGGTCGACGGTTGAGCTGCATGAAGGGTTTAACACGGTCGACGGTTGAGCTGCATGAAGGATTTAACGCGGTCGACGGTTGAGCTGCATGAAGGGTTTAACGCGGTCGACGGTTGAGCTGCATGAAGGGTTTAACGCGGTCGACGGTTGAGCTGCATGAAGGGTTTAACACGGTCGACGGTTGAGCTGCATGAAGGGTTTAACACGGTCGACGGTTGAGCTGCATGAAGGGTTTAACACGGTCGACGGTTGAGCTGCATGAAGGGTTTAACACGGTCGACGGTTGAGCTGCATGAAGGGTTTAACACGGTCGACGGTTGAGCTGCATGAAGGGTTTAACACGGTCGACGGTTGAGCTGCATGAAGGGTTTAACACGGTCGATGGTTGAGCTGCATGAAGGACTGAAGTTGACACTCTACACTACGCTGCCTTCACAGCAGTGGTTCTGAACCTTTTTCACATCAAGGCCCATTATATATTCGGCATTTGAGCCACGGTTTGACCACCATTTGATGAGATTTAGCGTCGACTCACTCGGACCCAAAACGTAGAATGTTTTGCTATCGTTGGATGAGATTTTGTTCACAATTCCACGCTGTATTGATGTTGTAACTACGTTGTACCACAGGAGAGGTAACAGGCAAACGATAAAAATAACAAATATTCTACATTATCTAATCGTGTACACTTCTTGAAAACTAACTGATGTTTATTGTTTATTTTTAACAATAATTGAACTCTTGAAAGCGTGAAATGAAACTAAATGGAAAGACAATGAAATAAAAGGCGTGAATAGGTACGGAGGGAAGCTGTTAAAGTGATATTTCTGTTTAAAAAAATGCACTGGCCTCTGAGTAACCTCTGTGTAGTCACACATAAACACACACACACTGGGAAAGGGGGTGGGGTGGGGTGGGGGGGGGGTTATGTGCTGCCATTCCACACGCAGCAGGCACAGGGATACAACTGGGCTGGCACGGCTAACGGGCGTCGACGGGGGAGAGCTCTGCGTTGCGACGCTTTGCGAGCTTGTAGTGTAGGGTGGGGGGGAGGGAAAAAAACAGGTTTGGGACCCCAGTATATACACCCCTGGAGCCCCCCTGGTCAAGGAAGTATAACAATGGTTTAAGTGTAATGATCCAATTCTGTGAATATAGTCATATAATCTGCCGAGATGACATTCCTCTATGAGCTGGCACTGCACGGGCACTGTGGAGGTTCTGGAAAGTGGAAACCATTCCGGACTTCAGTTCCCTGTGGTGTGTGTGTGTGTGTGTGTGTGTGTGTGTGTGTGTGTGTGTGTGTGTGTGTGCGCGCGCGCGTGCGTGGGTGATGACAGGTGTTTGGCTGCTCTTCGGTGCACTTTGCAGAAAGCAGCAGTTTGTTTGGGAAATTGAACAAAAGGGGGATGTGAATAATACAATTCCATGCTTTTATTTTTTTTAAACGAACCCACACCCTAAAAACAACAGGATGTACTGTACCTGGTCTCCTTCTCGTTCCTCCTGTTCTAAAAACAACAGGATGTACTGTACCTGGTCTCCTTCTCGTTCCTCCTGTTCTAAAAACAACAGGATGTCCTGTACCTGGTCTCCTTCTAAAAACAACAGGATGTCCTGTACCTGGTCTCCTTCTAAAAACAACAGGATGTACTGTACCTGGTCTCCTTCTCGTTCCTCCTGTTCTAAAAACAACAGGATGTACTGTACCTGGTCTCCTTCTCGTTCCTCCTGTTCTAAAAACAACAGGATGTACTGTACCTGGTCTCCTTCTCGTTCCTCCGGTTCTCCCGGATCAGGTCGTACATCGGGTCTTCGTGTGCCTGGCGACAAAATAACACAATGCAATCTGTCATTCAGTGGGTCCGGGGACCCCCAGGGGTCCTTGAGGGAGTTCCAGGGGGTCCCCAGCTAAATGATAGTTAGGAACCAAATGGACCCTTATGGGTCTGAGACTCTGAGAGTGTACAAATGGAACCAAATGAACCCTAACGGGTCCACGGAACCAAATGGACCCTTATGGGTCTGAGACTCTGAGAGTGTACAAATGCATTTGTACACTCTCAAGAGTTAAATTAACCTCGATTTTACAATATACATTGGGGGTCCCAGAGATAGAAATGCCATTAAATGGGGGTCCGTAGCCTAATGCATGTCACACTGGGGGGGGTCCTTGAAATTAAACAGGTTGAGATTCACTGCTAGAGCCATAACAATATTTTATGGGGGTCTCTGGCATATCTTTTCAAATGGGGGTCCGCGGACTAATAAGTGTCAATTTTGGGGGTCCTTGACATGAAAACGTTTGGGAAGCACTGATTTAGAAACCTCTCATCTCCATATTCTAACTGTTCTTTGTGTGTGTTTTGTTCTCCGTCATTATTTTGTTGTTTTCAGTGATACCGCTAGAGGGCGCTCTTCGCCAACCTAAGAACGGTGTTCACCCGGGAATCATGTGACCCCCCCACAAAAAACAATACTCCATCCTATCCACTCCAATGCTAAGCATTTGTGTAAAAAAAAAAAGAAAAGAAAAAGCTTCTAACTCCTATGTATTTTTTCCCAGAATGTATTTTTTGGTGAAAACAAGCCATATTGAACTGCCCACAACAAATCCATTTAGACCCGAGTTAAAAACATTCACTTTGAAAGAATATATATTAAAAGATTTGCACCACATTTTTTTGCAAAAATAGCAGACCTACAAGTTCATAGCGCGGCACTCGGTGGCGCGCTATGAGCTTGTAGATCTGCTATTTTTTCAATAGCTAAAGTATAACATAATGCTTGAAACACCAAAAAAAGGGGTTCCCGCCCAAAATGGGCTAAAGCACAGAAGCTGGTTTACAATGTGGGTTTGTTTTTCCTGGCGGAAAGAAGAGAAACTCATCTTTCCATCGTGACATGAAAGAAGAAGAATCTGTGGATTTTGCCCAATAGGACATTAATTTGCCCTAATTAATGTCCTATTGATAATATTACAGCATCACACACCCGTAAAATCTGAATCCCTCCCCCCTTTTTTTCCCTCACTGTATATGTTTCTTTTCCCTTTTTACCTCCATTATGATGAATTCCTGTTCTGTTGTTTGTCTATATAGAAGTGTCTATTTGTACGTCTCTAAATGTTTTGATGAATTGAACATGGTGGACCCTGTTGTAAACAAGTGTAATGCTTAATTGGGTCGTCCACTCACAGTTAACAGCCTTTGTATTGAGTTTGTGCTCGAAATGTACTGTAATTCTGCAAACTGTTAATAAATATTTCAATCAATCAATCAATCACAATTCGCGTTTCGAGCTTGTAGATCTGCTACTTTTGATGCTTTTGAATTTGAATCCTGAAAAGTTTCCACCCGACAAGAGACGATTTCGTTTTTCCAAGGTTTTACTTTAAATACTGTGGGACAC
This sequence comes from Electrona antarctica, assembly GCF_951216825.1. Lineage (NCBI taxonomy): Eukaryota > Metazoa > Chordata > Actinopteri > Myctophiformes > Myctophidae > Electrona > Electrona antarctica. Next base: position 3,276,692 of record NC_136796.1, read on the forward strand.
ACATAGGGTGTTACTAAAATAACACTCACCACCGTGTGTCTGTGTGTGTGTGTGTGTGTGTGTGTGTGTGCGTGTGTGCGTGTGTGCGTGTGTGCTCTCGCGTGTGTGCAATGTGCATCAGCGTCAGGAAATTAATTCCTTTCAGCTCAACACATTTCCAACATGGCATTCACACCCTCTTCCGTCTCTAACCGCCCGGTCAGCGCTTTTAGAGAGCACACCGCGTCCTCCGTCGTCGACGCGAGATAAAGTGTGATCCAGCTGCACTTAAATGCTAATCAGTGTGCAGCTGAGGTAGTGGGAATAGGGTAGGTAGGAGGAAGAGAGAGCAAGCTGAGGTAGTGGGAATAGGGTAGGTAGGAGGAAGAGAGAGCAAGGAGCAGCTGAGGTAATAGGGTAGGTAGGAGGAAGAGAGAGCAAGGAGCGGGAGGTCATTGCATTCCGGGAGCATTGAAACATGTCTGTCTCTGTGTGTGTGTGCATGTGCGCGCCTGCACATATATGTTCCACAGTGTACTGTGCACCCAGCCCAGCCCAGCCCAAAGCAACGGTTTAACCGCATCTTCTCCACCCCTTAACCCATTTTGGACTGAGGTCGATTAAAAAAAAAAGGCTTCAAAATCCTACATTTTCTGAAAAACCCATGTTTCTATGTCAGTGGTGCTCAACCTTTTTCGTGTCAAGGACCCCCAGAATTGTCTCTATTGGGCCACGGACCCGCATCTGAAAAGATTTGCACCACATTTTCACGACTTTTCAAAAATAGCAGACCTACAAGCTCGTAGCGCGCCACTCGGTGGCGCGCTATGAGCTTGTAGATCTGTTATTTTTCAATAGCTAAATTATAACATAATGTTTAAAACACCAAAAGGGGTTCCCGCCCAAAATGGGTTAAAGCTTCAGAGAAGGTGTTGATTGATTCCATTCACACAACGACCCCATTAGACACTCTCCTACTCTGGGCTATATAGTTCCAAACATTTCTCCTATGGCTGGAACTATCCCATGAGATAGAATGAGCACTTCCACATTCCATTGTTCCAATGGGAGTCAACGCTAGTGTCGCCACTCTCTTACTATATTACTCTGATTATAGTAAAATACAACTACGAATGACCATTAAAGATGGAAAACTTACTTATAATGTTCTGTCCCCTGAGCACATAGTGCATTATGACCAGCACTTATAATGAGCATTGTAATATCTTATAATTGCATTAGCATGCATTATAAATGAGCTTATAATGCATCATAGAGGGGGCACAGTGACCCCGCCTCACAGCTAGAAGGTCCTGGGTTCGATTCCCGCTGGGGACGCTGTGGGCACTGGGGACGTGTTCTCTCCTCCGCATCATCAGTGCCCATACCCGAGGCATACCCATACTTGTTGGCGAAAGGGCCTTTCTGTGTGGAGTTTGCATGTTCTCCCCATGTCCCCTAGGGTAGGTACCTTTACAAAAACATGCAGTATACTGCCGGCCTGATGGAGGGGAAAAGGAACCGTTACTTCTACGAGCTACGTCCAACCGGGGAAACTCGGCTTGGAGACTCATGCATTGAAGGAAGCATGAGGTCAGTCCGTTGCTCTTCCCAGTGTAGAGCCATGAGGTCAGTCCGTTGCTCTTCCCAGTGTAGAGCCATGAGGTCAGTCCGTTGCTCTTCCCAGTGTAGAGCCATGAGGTCAGTCCGTTGCTCTTCCCAGTGTAGAGCCCATGAGGTCAGTCCGTTGCTCTTCCCAGTGTAGAGCCATGAGGTCAGTCTGTTGCTCTTCCCAGTGTAGAGCCATGAGGTCAGTCCGTTGCTCTTCCCAGTGTAGAGCCCATGAGGTCAGTCCGTTGCTCTTCCCAGTGTAGAGCCCATGAGGTCAGTCCGTTGCTCTTCCCAGTGTAGAGCCCATGAGGTCAGTCCGTTGCTCTTCCCAGTGTAGAGCCATGAGGTCAGTCCGTTGCTCTTCCCAGTGTAGAGCCATGAGGTCAGTCCGTTGCTCTTCCCAGTGTAGAGCCCATGAGGTCAGTCCGTTGCTCTTCCCAGTGTAGAGCCCATGAGGTCAGTCCGTTGCTCTTCCCAGTGTAGAGCCCATGAGGTCAGTCCGTTGCTCTTCCCAGTGTAGAGCCCATGAGGTCAGTCCGTTGCTCTTCCCAGTGTAGAGCCATGAGGTCAGTCCGTTGCTCTTCCCAGTGTAGAGCCCAGGATCACATTAGATCATTGACACTGGGTGAAAAACCCAGTGTCTGTGTTATATGTGTCTGTATCATTCCACCATCTGTCCCCCATGGCTGCCAGTTCCCACTTGATGCCATGTGGAAGCTCAGACTGATCCAGAGCGTACTGAATAACGGCTTGCTTGCACAGCGTTTTAAGACTAGGACTCAAGTCTAAGATGTACAAGTAATTGGGTGTATAATTGGGACAGGGATTATCATTGGGAGTTCTGGAGTTATTTCCAAGGAGGATGATACGATCTCCCACCATACAGCAATTTAAACTATGCCTTGGAGTCGGCTGGTCTGTCCCCTTGGGCTCAACCTTCTTCCAGGAGAAAGTCTCTGGACGGAATTTCCACACATCATTGAAGGTTTGGTCATTGTTGCGGCCACCAAATATGTACAGCTCTCCATTGTAGGTAAAGACTGAATGATCCCTGCGTACATTTGGGAGAATCTGTTGAGAAGGTATGCTCAGCCAAAGGTTGGTCTCTGTGTCAAACACTCTGATATTATTGTAGAGCTGTTGCTGGTCCCCTATGCCCCCAAATACAAACATCTTCGTCCCAATGATGGTGGCAGAGTGACCATATGAAGCATCTGGCAGAGTGCCTCTGGCGTTAATTAAAGTCCAGACCATCGTGTTGGTGTCCAATGTGTACATCGTGCCATTAAGGCCCCCAGTCCGCATGTTGCATCCTCCATAGACGTACATGACCTTCCCCAAGACACAGGCTGAGTGGTTCCTCCTCCACTCTGGAACAGACCCAGAAACCTGGGGCTTGAACCATCTGTGGGCGTCGACATCAAAGGCATAAAGCAGTTTTCCTCCAAATTTTCCTCCCCAGAAGTAGACGATATCTTCTATGAGCAGGGCTGAACCCCAGTACATGGAGACGGATAATACGAGAATACCTCCGCCATTCATTTTCACTGGGGGCAACGTCCTCCAGCGCAGGGACACTGTGTTGAACACGTGAACCTTAAAATACCTGCGTGTAAAACAGTACAGCTTCTGTCCCACGGCCACAGCGGTCGCACATGCTCGTGCTCTCAGACGCACGCTCCAGCCAATCATTTCTCACAAAAAGGACAACCACACGCTGATCGATACAGGTGCTGTTTTGCACACTACAGTTCAGGCTGCGCAGAAAGGTTTGGCCTATAGGCAAAGGTGAAGTGTTGGATTCCCAAAGGAGAAAAATCGATAACCGTCGTTCTCCTGACTATTATGGCAAATTGATCACTATACGGACAGTCTTTATGGATCTCTCATGCCGCCACACAGCACGCAGTGTGATCAGATGATCTTCAGTTAGAAGGCCTGCAGGTGTTCACACGTTGATAAATGGCGTTTGGTTCATTTTACATTCATTTT
>NC_136796.1:3285273-3732773 GCF_951216825.1 Electrona antarctica
GTCACTGATGAACATCATCATGGACTAAACTGTTGTACGTCAGTCCACTGATGAACACCATCATGGACTAAACTGTTGTACGTCAGTCCACTGATGAACACCATCATGGACTAAACTGTTGTACGTCAGTCCACTGATGAACACCATCATGGACTAAACTGTTGTACGTCAGTCCAGTCGATGAACATCATCATGGACTAAACTGTTGTACGTCAGTCCAGTCGAGTCACTGATGAACATCATCATGGACTAAACTGTTGTACGTCAGTCCAGTCGAGTCACTGATGAACATCATCACGGACTAAACTGTTGTACGTCAGTCCAGTCGAGTCACTGATGAACATCATCACGGACTACACTGTTGTACGTCAGTCCAGTCGAGTCACTGATGAACATCATCATGGACTAAACTGTTGTACGTCAGTCCACTGATGAACACCATCATGGACTAAACTGTTGTACGTCAGTCCAGTCGAGTCACTGATGAACATCATCACGGACTAAACTGTTGTACGTCAGTCCACTGATGAACACCATCATGGACTAAACTGTTGTACGTCAGTCCAGTCGAGTCACTGATGAACATCATCACGGACTAAACTGTTGTACGTCAGTCCAGTCGAGTCACTGATGAACACCATCATGGACTAAACTGTTGTACGTCAGTCCAGTCGAGTCACTGATGAACATCATCACGGACTAAACTGTTGTACGTCAGTCCAGTCGAGTCACTGATGAACATCATCATGGACTAAACTGTTGTACGTCAGTCCACTGATGAACACCATCATGGACTAAACTGTTGTACGTCAGTCCACTGATGAACACCATCATGGACTAAACTGTTGTACGTCAGTCCACTGATGAACACCATCATGGACTAAACTGTTGTACGTCAGTCCACTGATGAACACCATCATGGACTAAACTGTTGTACGTCAGTCCACTGATGAACATCATCATGGACTAAACTGTTGTACGTCAGTCCAGTCGATGAACATCATCATGGACTAAACTGTTGTACGTCAGTCCAGTCGAGTCACTGATGAACATCATCATGGACTAAACTGTTGTACGTCAGTCCAGTCGAGTCACTGATGAACATCATCACGGACTAAACTGTTGTACGTCAGTCCAGTCGAGTCACTGATGAACATCATCACGGACTAAACTGTTGTACGTCAGTCCAGTCGAGTCACTGATGAACATCATCATGGACTAAACTGTTGTACGTCAGTCCAGTCGAGTCACTGATGAACACCATCATGGACTAAACTGTTGTACGTCAGTCCAGTCGAGTCACTGATGAACATCATCACGGACTAAACTGTTGTACGTCAGTCCAGTCGAGTCACTGATGAACATCATCATGGACTAAACTGTTGTACGTCAGTCCACTGATGAACACCATCATGGACTAAACTGTTGTACGTCAGTCCACTGATGAACACCATCATGGACTAAACTGTTGTACGTCAGTCCACTGATGAACATCATCATGGACTAAACTGTTGTACGTCAGTCCAGTCGATGAACATCATCATGGACTAAACTGTTGTACGTCAGTCCATTCGATGAACATCATCATGGACTAAACTGTTGTACGTCAGTCCAGTCACTGATGAACATCATCATGGACTAAACTGTTGTACGTCAGTCCAGTCGAGTCACTGATGAACATCATCATGGACTAAACTGTTGTACGTCAGTCCAGTCACTGATGAACATCATCATGGACTAAACTGTTGTACGTCAGGCCAGTCACTGATGAACATCATCATGGACTAAACTGTTGTACGTCAGTCCAGTCGATGATGAACATCATCATGGACTAAACTGTTGTACGTCAGGCCAGTCACTGATGAACATCATCATGGACTAAACTGTTGTACGTCAGGCCAGTCCTGATGAACATCATCATGGACTAAACTGTTGTACGTCAGTCCAGTCCTGATGAACATCATCATGGACTAAACTGTTGTACGTCAGTCCAGTCTGATGAACATCATCATGGACTAAACTGTTGTACGTCAGGCCAGTCCAGTCACTGATGAACATCATCACGGACTAAACTGTTGTACGTCAGGCCAGTCCAGTCACTGATGAACATCATCATGGACTAAACTGTTGTACGTCAGTCCAGTCACTGATGAACATCATCATGGACTAAACTGTTGTACGTCAGTCCAGTCACTGATGAACATCATCATGGACTAAACTGTTGTACGTCAGTCCAGTCACTGATGAACATCATCATGGACTAAACTGTTGTACGTCAGTCCAGTCGAGTCACTGATGAACATCATCACGGACTAAACTGTTGTACGTCAGTCCAGTCTGATGAACATCATCACGGACTAAACTGTTGTACGTCAGTCCAGTCGAGTCACTGATGAACATCATCACGGACTAAACTGTTGTACGTCAGTCCAGTCTGATGAACATCATCATGGACTAAACTGTTGTACGTCAGTCCAGTCTGATGAACATCATCATGGACTAAACTGTTGTACGTCAGTCCAGTCACTGATGAACATCATCATGGACTAAACTGTTGTACGTCAGTCCAGTCACTGATGAACATCATCATGGACTAAACTGTTGTACGTCAGTCCAGTCTGATGAACATCATCATGGACTAAACTGTTGTACGTCAGTCCAGTCACTGATGAACATCATCATGGACTAAACTGTTGTACGTCAGTCCAGTCGAGTCACTGATGAACATCATCACGGACTAAACTGTTGTACGTCAGTCCAGTCGAGTCACTGATGAACATCATCACGGACTACACTGTTGTACGTCAGTCCAGTCGAGTCACTGATGAACATCATCATGGACTAAACTGTTGTACGTCAGTCCACTGATGAACACCATCATGGACTAAACTGTTGTACGTCAGTCCAGTCGAGTCACTGATGAACATCATCACGGACTAAACTGTTGTACGTCAGTCCAGTCGAGTCACTGATGAACACCATCATGGACTAAACTGTTGTACGTCAGTCCAGTCGAGTCACTGATGAACATCATCACGGACTAAACTGTTGTACGTCAGTCCAGTCGAGTCACTGATGAACATCATCATGGACTAAACTGTTGTACGTCAGTCCACTGATGAACACCATCATGGACTAAACTGTTGTACGTCAGTCCACTGATGAACACCATCATGGACTAAACTGTTGTACGTCAGTCCACTGATGAACATCATCATGGACTAAACTGTTGTACGTCAGTCCACTGATGAACACCATCATGGACTAAACTGTTGTACGTCAGTCCAGTCAAGGCAAATCGTTTTAGTCCATTTTTTTAGTCTTAACGTCTCACTATCTAACTGAAAATATTTTCTATGAGGTTCTCTCTTGGCAATATCGGTAGAGGGTAGTAGTAAGTAGCCTTGCCGAGCCATGAGGCCCATAGGGCAGGAGCCTATCTCCTGTTTCTGTAGCGTGAGGCAGCTTGATGTACAAGTACACCCCCTGGACATGACGCTAGTATGTCGCAGGGACTTACCCCCAATCCAACCCTTGATGCTGAGTGTCAAGCAGGGAGACACTGGGTCCCATTTTTAGAGTCTTTGGTATGACCCGGCTAGGGATTGAACCCCGACCTCCCAGTCTCAGGGCGGACACTCTAACCACAAGGCCACTGAGCTGGAGTAACTAAAAGTATTTTTTTTCCCTGTGGAAAAAAAAAATCCCTTTCTGGCCAAAAAGTGCATTTTATGTGTGGTAGGGCTTCATTCTTGCACACAATTCAAAGTGGTTGTGTCAAATGTGTTCTGTGCTCATTAGTGCATCAAAGACAGTAATTGCGTTGGTTGCTTGTTCAGAGATGAGTGGGGGGGGGGGGGGGGAGTGACAAATATCTGCAGATTCTCCCAGTATGCCTTTGAAGTTCAGAGGGTGAAATTCACGGAGTGGGCGTTGTGTGAAACGTTTGCCAGCAGCCAGTCAATAATATTATCAAACTGAACGTGTGTTTTATTGAAAAAACGTTCAAGACAGTAAAGCTTTAACTCACGGCCGGGCTCCACCGGGCGCGTCAGCGTCGCGTCTCCGTCACCGTCAGGGAATGTTCCCTTTTTAATCAATGAAGGGTGGCTCCACTGCCCGCGTTGACGGAGACGCGACGCGTGCATTAAAATTGAACCGGTGCGTTTTTTGACGCGACGCAGACGCAACGCAACGCGTCCGGTGGAGCCCTGGCGTCAGCGGTTCCCAAACTTTTCAGGTCGAGACCCAAAAGAGAGATTAGACGTTTGCCCCCGGGACCCAAAAGAGAGATTAGACGTTTGCCCCGGGACCCAAAAGAGAGATTAGACGTTTGCCCCGGGACCCAAAAGAGAGATTAGACGTTTGCCCCGGGACCCAAAAGAGAGATTAGACGTTTGCCCCGGGACCCAAAAGAGAGATTAGACGTTTGCCCCGGGACCCAAAAGAGAGATTAGACGTTTGCACCGGGACCCAAAAGAGAGATTAGACGTTTGCCCCGGGACCCAAAAGAGAGATTAGACGTTTGCCCCGGGACCCAAAAGAGAGATTAGACGTTTGCCCCGGGACCCAAAAGAGAGATTAGACGTTTGCCCCGGGACCCAAAAGAGAGATTAGACGTTTGCCCCGGGACCCAAAAGAGAGATTAGACGTTTGCCCCGGGACCCAAAAGAGAGATTAGACGTTTGCACCGGGACCCAAAAGAGAGATTAGACGTTTGCCCCGGGACCCAAAAGAGAGATTAGACGTTTGCCCCGGGACCCAAAAGAGAGATTAGACGTTTGCCCCGGGACCCAAAAGAGAGATTAGACGTTTGCCCCGGGACCCAAAAGAGAGATTAGACGTTTGCCCCGGGACCCAAAAGAGAGATTAGACGTTTGCCCCGGGACCCAAAAGAGAGATTAGACGTTTGCCCCGGGACCCAAAAGAGAGATTAGACGTTTGCCCCGGGACCCAAAAGAGAGATTAGACGTTTGCCCCGGGACCCAAAAGAGAGATTAGACGTTTGCCCCGGGACCCAAACGGGACCCAAACTATAGTGAGAATAGCAGATCCACCAGGGCACAAACAAAGTGTTGCTTCGTGTCGCGTTGCGAGCTTGTAGATCTGCTCTTTTCACTACTTCTTAATTTTTATTTATGGATAGATTAAAAAAAAGAAAAAAGTTAATTTAGACCCGACACTAGATTCTACAAAATGTCTTCTAAATCCTGAACGTTTTCTGAAAAACCCTATGTTTCTATGTCAGTGGTTCTCAATAGTTCATGTCAAGGAGCCCCAGAATTATCTGTATTTGGCTGCGGACCCCCATCAGAATATACGTTGTTCCAGGGACACCCCAGAAGCAAATATTTGAGTTAAAAACGTTTGCTCAAAAAGAATATATATTCCAAATTTGCGCCACATTTTCAAGATTTTTCAAAAATAGCAGATCTACAAGTTCGATGAGCTTGTAGATCTGCTATTTTTCAGTATAACATAATGCTTAAAACACCAAAAGGGGTTCCCGCCCTGAATGGGTTAAAATGTACAGTAGGGGTAAGAAAAAGTTGTTTTTTTTACTCCATAAAAAAGGGACTTAAAACCATATACCACGTGGTCCACACAGGTGGTGAGGTGGTTCCTCCATGATGACCAGAACACTCACCACTCTGAACTGCTCCAGCTTCTGGTTGCCTTTGATGAAGAACGGACACTCTTTGTCTCCCGTCCTGTGGCCGTAACGCTTGCACCTCCAGCCTGCCGAGACAAGGGTTTATACACGTTAACCCATTTGGACCTGATTCTACAAATGCCTTCTAAATCCTGACAGTTTTCTGAAAAACCTCTGTTCCTATGCCAGTGGTTCTCAAACTATTTCATGTAAAGGACCCCAAAAATTATATGTATTTGGCCGCCGACCCCAATCTGAAAATATGTTGTTCCAGGGACCCCCCCCCCCCCAGAAGCAAAGATTTGAGTTAAAAATGTAGCTAAAGTATAACATAATGCTTAAAACACCAAAAGGGGTTCCCGCCCAGAATGGATTAACAACGAAACACACACACACACACACACACACACACACACACACACACACACACACACACACACACACACACACACACACACACACACACACACACACACACACACACACACACACACACACACACACACACACACACACACACACACACACACACACACACACACACACACACACACAGGCTTGAAAAGCCACATTCACAGAGCACCGATTGGCTTGAAAAGCCCACATTCTCACATTTAAAGTGCACCATTCTAGCCGACACAATGGGGTGAACAAGCCACTCATCACCACCATGATGGAATGCTTAGAACACTGGTTCTTAAATGACGGAACAGCCGACTAAATGATTGTAATGCTATGTTAACTTGTTAAGTACTTCTGCTGGAGACTTCTGGAAATCCCCCCCCCCCAAAAAAACCCCACTTTGAGAAACACAGTGTTCTACAACAGAGGTTTCTCAACGTTTTTGTCCGGGGACCCCCGGAAATGCTTTGGCAATGTCTCGGGACCCCCGCCCCGCCCCCTCCCGACCCCCAATATAAATTGACTGCTACAATAACCTTAAACCATTTTGGGCGGGAACCCCTTTTGGTGTTTTAAGCATTGTTATAATTTAGCTATTGAAAAATAGCAGATCTACAAGCTCATAGCGCGCCACCGAGTGGCGCGCTACGAGCTTGTAGGTCTGCTATTTTTGAAAAATCGTGAAAATTAAATTATTATTATTATTTATTTTTTTTGAAAATATTTTGGGGACCCCCCAAAATAATTTGGCGACCCCCCGAGGGGTCGCGACCCACGGGTTGAGAACCCCTGTTCTACAACAGAGGTTTCCAACCCTTTTCCTATCAAGCTCCATTATTTATTCTGCATTTGAGCCCCAGAGTTTTAGCCTCTCAGATCCAAGACTAAACAATAGTTTTGTTATCATTGGATGAGAGTTTGTCCACAATTCCATGCTGTATTGATGTGGTATCATTAGGAGAGATAACAGGCAAACACTGATCAAAATAACAGTTATCCTTGTGTAGACAAGTATTTCAGATGTTTAACACTTTCAGCACCACCTGCTGTTCATTTGAAATGACCGCAGCCAGCTATATATATATATATATATATACAGCTATACCTATATAGGCGCCATTCTATTACCGTCAATACAGCCCAATACAACGAGTAGAGGGGCAAAAACGTTTTCGAGCGGAAGCCGACATGTGTTAGGTTTCACAACAAGCGGTAACATGGCTGGCGCGATGCGATCAGAAATCACTGTTTACATCTGAACGCCGGGCGGTTTGGACTAAAACAACAACTTTGGAGCATTTTTCGGAGAAAACAAGCAACAAAGAAACGACAATGAGTGGATCCTTATGGGAGGCGCGCATTGTTCCTCACGATGAGAAGAACGTAGGCGCTGTCTAGGAATACAAGACAACTCACCCCGGTGCTTGCCCGTTTTTCCTCCCGGAATTTTCCCCAGTGAGGGGGATAACTTTGTAATATGCTATTGGCTGTTTGTATTCTTTTTGGACAAATATAAAAAGATACTCCTGTGGAAAGGCTATATTATTTTACTTATATTGACCCTATAAACAATTTAGTATTATTTAGTATATGTAAGATTTTTCCCACTCAAATGGTACCTCGTCAGATAATCCCCACATAGCCTACAACAACTTCTGTGAACAGACTTCACTGTAGTAGCTTTTCATAAATTATATTTGTACTTAGGCTGTCTGCTGTCGTGAAAGTTTATAGTTAGATAAATTCAAAGTCCAGCCGTCTGCTGTCCAGCCTCTCCCACCCCTCACTGGGGAAAATTCCGGGAGGAAAACAGAAAAGGGGTGAGTTGTCTTGTTACCCTGTCGAGCAGCCTGGGCAGCATGGAAGGTTAGTGTTGAGCTTCGGCTGCATGGCACTGATATAACCCTTACTACACGCCATCTGACGGGTTTGGCGTCCTCCGGGGGTTAAATCTTAACCCGTCATCTGACGGGTTGCGAGGCCTTTTTGGCGTCCATGGTGTTAACTTTAATTTAACTCTTGAGCGTAAAATTACGCACACCCCCACCCACACTTCTTTCCCTGACATGACACACACTCAGAACCTTCATATTAATTTGAAGAGAATAATATTTATGGTAATTTCCTCTCGCCTGACTGACGTGTGATGATTGACATGTCGACACACACGCACGACTCGAGCGCTCACACAAAAAAGACGCGGAGGCACACAGGCAGCAATCTGTGCCTCAATAGGAAGAAAACCTGCAATAAATCATCGTAATTTATGAGTCATGGAATGGAAGAAGAACAAAAAGCTGGTTATGCGTGTGTGTCTCAGGCAAGGTTATTTAAAAACCTCCATGACAGCTTATAGGGCAGCGATTCAGCAGAGGTGTTGTACAGCTCTGTACAGAGAGAGAAATTAACTGGGGCCACATGCAGCATTGGGCAATGAGACAGCACATTTTGATGTGGTTTTAGTCAGTCTTTTGACTAACATTTCATTTAGTTTTAGTCACTTTTTTGTTGTACTTACTAGTATGCTTTAAAACACTAATGGTTTTCATGCTCACTGTGTCTTAACCCATTTTGACCTGGGAACGATTCTACAAATCTTTTCTATATCATGACAGTTTTCTGAAAAACGTGGCTCTCAAACATTTTCATGTCAAGATTATATGTAATTGGCCGCCGACCCCCCATCTGAAAATATGTTGTTTCAGGGACCCACCCCCAGAAGCAAAGATTTGAGTTAAAAACTGGCTCTGAAAGAATATAAGGATCCTTATATATATATATATATATTCAAAGATTTGCGCCACATTTTCACGACTTTTCAAAAATAGCAGACCTACGAGCTCGTAGCTTGTAGATCTGCTATTTTTCAATAGCTAAACTATAACATAATGCTTAAAACACCAAAAAGGGGTTCCCGCCCAGAATGGGTTTTAAAAGACGAACCACGTCATACTGTAGTCATGTAGTGACATTCAAACAGTTGTTCAGAGCATTGAAGTGGAGCGAATCAGCCATTCAGATCCCACCACAGAGACACATGCCAGCTTTCTGACTGAGCCCCATCTGTCTGTCTGTGACTTGTCTGTCTGTCTTTCTGTCTGTCTGTCTGTGTTGTGTGACCTGTCTGTCTGTCTGTCTGTCTGTGTTGTGTGACCTGTCTGTCTGTCTGTCTGTCTGTCTGTGTTCTGTGACTTGTCTGTCTGTCCGACTGTCTTCTTGTATGACCTGCTCAGACCAATGCTGCCCACATGCCCATGCCAACCAGTGGGACGAGTGATGGAATTAATGATGGGCACAATAATGCCAGGCTTTGTTCAGGGTTAAAGGACTGAAGACATTAAAGGGCGCATTAAAGGGGAACACCTCACCCTTGTTGCAAAAATATATATGATAATGACGTTTAGAAGATTTAGAACACTTTCCTGGGGTCTTTGTGTGTGTAATATGTGGATTTAGATATTTTAGATTTTCGCAGTGTCGGACACTGGCCGGGCTCACTTACTTCCTGGACTACATGTTGTCTCTACTAGTAGCGTCCCCTGTTTTTACTACCCACTTTGGCACCAGTGAGGGGTGGGAGGGGCTAGCCCACACCGGGCCCGCAGCAGTCAGCACACAGAACAGAAGTCAAGGCAGAGGCTGTGTGGAACGTGAAGCACAACGGAGGATAAAGGAAACATTCAGTCCAAATGTCCAGTTTGCTAATTCACAACTACTACTAGCCTACTGTGGTGTTGAAACTTTGAATTTCTCGTAAATTTACGCCATGTGGGGATTATCTGACGAGGTTAAACCTTACATAGGCTATACTAAAGCCTACTAAATCGGTCAATATAAGTAAAATAATATAGCCTTTCCATAGGAGTATCTTTTTGTATTTTTCCAAGAAGAATACAGCCAGTAGCATATTTGAAATAACTAAAACATTATAACTCATTTACCTCAGAGAATGTTTTCATTCTGGATAAAATCATAAGAAATTGTCTAATCTAATGGAATAAATGGATGATCAGATGCAGGAGTTTTCACGACTCATCTAACTGTAACTAGGGCCGTCACCTTGCCCCCCCGCCCCTCACTGGTGCGAAAGTGGGTAGTAAAAAACGGGGACGCGATAAAGTCTCCTCTCTAGTGGAGGAGCTTAGGGATATATCTGCGCTAATTTGTCTAAAAGTGCCTTCTCTCTCGTTCTTGCTAAGTCAAAGTCATACGATTTGTCACACACGTTACCGCAGTGAAATTTGTTCTCCGCATTTGACCCATCTCTTGGAGCAGTGAGCCGCAGCCAAGGAGCGGTGAGCTGCAGCCAAGGAGCGGGTGAGCTGCAGCCAAGGAGCGGTGAGCTGCAGCCAAGGAGCGGTGAGCCGCAGCCAAGGAGCGGTGAGCCGCAGCCAAGGAGCGGTGAGCCGCAGCCAAGGAGCGGTGAGCCGCAGCCAAGGAGCGGTGAGCCGCAGCCAAGGAGCGGTGAGCCGCAGCCAAGGAGCGGTGAGCCGCAGCCAAGGAGCGGTGAGCCGCAGCCAAGGAGCGGTGAGCCGCAGCCATGCCACGCTCGGGAATCACTTGATTAGTAGATTTGACCCCCAATCCAACCCATTGATGCTGAGTGCCAAGCAGGGAGGCATTGGGTCCCATTTTTACAGTCTTTTGGTATATGACCCGGCCGGGGATCGAACCACCGACCTCCCAGTTTCAGGGTGGGCACTATAACCACAAGGCCAATGTCTGGTAGGATGTAGGAAGTATCCAGTTAGAGAGTATATAGTGAGGACCGACATCATTCTAGTTCAATTCCCTCAATTCCCTTGTCTTGGTGTTTTCCCCTCTCTGGGCACTCTGGTGTGTAACGCTCGAGTTGCTGACAAATCACACCCCAGCAGCACCTGCTACACAGCAATTAGAACAGTGTCAACGTGTCAGTGGAGGGTGCTACATATAGACCCATGGTTGGTGGTGCTACATATAGACCCATGGTGGGTGACTTGTGACTGAGGATCAAATGCCACATCTATCCCCTCAGTACAAACTGGGGATAGATCTTTAACCCATTTAGACCCGAGGTCGATTCTACCTAACCTGACTCCGCCAGATGGGTAAGCACTGTGTAATGCCTTGATCCCGCTTCTAGCTGCCGCTGATTGGCCAGGCCGTTTTGTGGCCGGAGCATCAAGTCTGCCTGAGAGTTCCCAGATGGGAGCAGGAGGGGGGAACCCAGTGTACTCTCTGCTGCCCCATCTGGCGGAGTCAGGTTAGATTCTACCCCCATCTGAAAATATGTTGTTCCAGGGACCCCCCCAGAAGCAAAGATTTGAGTTCAAAAATTAATCTGAAAGAATATATATTCGAAGATTTTCACGATTCTTCAAAAATAGCAGACCTACAAGCTCGTAGCGTGGCACTCGGTGCCGCGCTATGAGCTTGTAGATCTGCTATTTTTCAATAGCTAAACATTTTTTATTCAAATATTTGCTCCTGGGAGGTCCCTGAAACAACATATTTTTGAGATGGGGTCCGCGTCCAATTACATATATTTTTTTAGGGTCCTGGGCATGAAATAGTTTGAGAACAACTGACATAGAAACCTAGGTTTTTTCAGAAAACTGTCAGTATTTAGAAGACATTTTGTAGAATCAACCGCAGGTCTAAATGGGGTTTCTGCATCTGCGAGAATTAGTAGGTTAGGTGGCCAGAAGCCTTTTTTTTGGAGACCGGAAGCAGCACTCAAGAAACAGAAACCTTTTTACAGGACTACTTTTTGCGTGAAGTAGGGGCACTCAAATTACAAAATAAAGCCCCTTAGCTGTGTAAAAAGGCAGCGAACAGATCTACAAGCTCAGTTCTACATGGTCACAGGCCAAAGCACAAGACAGGATCCAGTGGCAGTGTATGATTGCGGCCTTATGCCCCAACCGGGATGAAGAGGATAAGTAAGTAAGTATGGTCAGTGAACTAGATATTGGGAACCTGATCGTCACAAGTAGGGTTGTCCCGATCTGATCACGTAATTTTCAAATGATCGGAATCGGAAGGGGAGCAAAAAATCGGGACATCCCTAGTATCAAATATTATATTCATATCATGATAGTAGACTGGATATTGTACTATTGTGATATGGCATAAGTGTTCCATACAAATATAAATATCGGATCGGGAAAAATCGGTATCAGCAGATACTAAATGATCGGATCGGGAGCAAAAAACGTGATCGGATTCGGGACACATCTCTAGTCACAACTAAGCCACACAACCTTCTCAAGATCTTCACACTAAAATGGCTGTTTCCAGAGAGACAAATCAGGAGTTAACCCATTTTGGACTGATGTCGATTTAAAAAAAGGCTTCTAAATCCTAATAGTTCTCTGAAAAAGCCATGTTTCTATGTCAGTTGTGCTCAACCTTTTCCATGTCAAGGACCCCCAGAATTATCTGTATTGGGCCACAGACCCCCATCTCAAAATATGTTGTTCCCGGGACCCCCTAGAAGCAAATATTTTAGTTAAAAATGTTCGCTCTGAAATATATATATTCAAAGATTTGCACCACATTTTCACAACTTTTCAAAAATAGCAGATCTACAAGCTCATAGCGCGCCACCGAGTGGCGCACTACGAGCTTGTAGATCTGCTATTTTTCAACAGCTAAAGCATGACATAATGCTTAAAACACCAAAAAGGGGTTCCCACCCAGAATGGGTTAAAGTTATTATCGACCTTTCTCTGTCCCGGCAACACACTCTCGTGGGATCTTAGCACCAGTAACCATGGCACGCTCGAGACATCTGCTGTCGCCCTCCTTAGGAGACCATTTGTAGGATACCATCCGCCTCTGGTGCTGTGTGGTTCTCAAACCGTTTTGGCTCGGGTCACCCCTGTAAATAACTTTTTCCATCCATGGCACGCATGAATTACAGTATAACACCTATTATAATATTATACGGTACGTTAAAAATATATGTAAATCTTTCCGCCAAAGATAATGTCACTAGGAAAACTGGAGAGAACATTTGTTTCTCAATAGGACAGACTGAAAATAACTTTTATATTTGGTGTTTAGTACCACTTAACACATTTTGTGCCCAAGACGTCTGTGGACGTCTTGGGTATTACCACACGTGCATAGCCCAAGATGTCTGTGGACGTCTTTGAAAAAAAAAATAGCATTCCTATTCTAAATGGTAAAATGGTAAATGGTGCATTTATATAGCGCCTTTATCCATGGCGCTTTACATAGATTGTGCATTACATTCACCGATTCACACACATTCATACACTGATTGCGGCGGAAGCCATGCAAGGTACCAACCAGCACATCGGGAGCAATTTGGGGTTCAATGTCTTACCCAAGGACACTTCGACATGTAGACAGGAGGAGCCGGGATTCGAACCGCCGACCCATGGATCATTGGACGACCTGCTCTACCTCCTGAGCCACAGTCGCCCCATTCTGGAGGGAAACATTCACCAGAAATAGCCGATCTACAAGCTCACAGCGTGCCATACTGTACTTTTGGCGAAAAGATTTGGTATAATGTACCGGTAGGATGAAAAAGAACGCACCGAGTACAGTTAAAACTCAGATCTGTTGAGTATAGAGGGTCTTACTGGTCGTCAAACTGAAGTGACATTGATCAAATATTCTGAGGCATCCCTGGACTTGCGTCACGGCACCCTAGGGTGTCACGGCAACCTAGGGTGTCACGGCAACCTAGGGTGTCACGGCACCCTAGGGCGTCACGGCACCCACCATCAGAAACACTCATTAATTGTGCAGCACTACTAGTGCTGCACAATTCATTAAAAAATCACACCCGTGTGAACTGAGTGGTCTGATCAGCTATGTCAGTGACGTCACACACTAACCATGGTAACCATGCTCACCTGTGCACGGACACGTACACAGGTACACAAACATACAGACAAAGCTGGTTAATGGAGTGGTTTGCACCACTCAAAAATATATATAAGATTGTGATCACACACCTATGCAATGTAATTTCTACATTTGAAACATTTTAGTTTCTCTTATGTTTTTGCTACGAGGGAGAGACTTTGAGAGATGTTTAAGTCAAGCACTTTGATGTTGTCTGTCTACATTTTGAACGTAGCAACGTTCAGCAACTATAAGCTAAAGCATGGGTTCCCAAAGTGGGGTCCGGGGACCCCTGGGGGTACCTGAGGGAGCTCCAGGGGGTACCTAGCTCAATTAGAGATAGTTAGGAACCAAATGGACCCTTATGGGTCTGTAACTCAGAGAGTGTACAAATGGAACCAAATGGACCCTAACGGGTCCATTTGGTTCCATTTGTACACTCTGAGTTAAATTAACAGTGGTTTTAAAATATAAATTGGAGTACCAGAGATAGAAATGACATTAAATCGGGGGCCCGTAGCATAATGCGTGTGAAACTGGGGGGTCCATGAAATTAATATGTTTCGCAATCACTGCTAGAGCCGTAAGAATCCTCTCTTATCAGGGTCACTGGCATATGTTTTCAAATGGGGGGTCCGTGGCCTAATAAATGTTGATTTGGGGGTCTTTGACACGGAACAGTGTGGGAACCACTGAGCTAAAGACAATAAATATCCTTTGGGGAAAAAAAGAGAATCGTGATCTCAATTCCTGTGGAGGCAAAATGGAGAATCACATTTGAGCAAGACTCGTGGTGCCGGTGTTGTTTTCATCGACTAATACTATGACGAAAAATGTTCGTCGACTACCTTTTTTCACTGACAAAAACTACATAAAAACTAAATAAAAACTAAAGGTGGCCTTACACTAGCCGATTTTTTTCAATCTGAAATCTGATAGCACCACACACTACAGGATAATCGGAGCGGGGCAGAGCAAATATCAAACATTCTTGATGTTGATCGGGCCGATCCTGATCGCGCTTTGAGCGGCCCCGAGCAGATCGATTGAGTCGGGCACCCCCCGAGCGTCAAAAAATGCCCGATTATCGGCTAGTGTAAGGCCACCTTAAGCCATGATGACTAAAACTAAGACTAAATATACTGTTGATTTTGTCAGCAAATAAAAACTAGACTAAAATGTTAGTAAGGGACTAGTAGACAAGAGATCCAGTATAAGTCATTTTACCCTTGGTTGCATGCTGAAAATAGCAGATCGGCTTTTCAGCAAGCGTCATTACAACGCCATCAAGGCCCGCCAAAACACATTTTAGTCGACCAAATCAACTGTAGATTTAGTCGACTAAAATCTTGTGATATTTAGTCGACTAAAACTAGACCAACACTAAAACATTCCAGGTGACTAAAATAACTAAATGAAAGCTATTCAAGAGACTAAACGACTAAAACTAAAATAGAAATTTGCTGGCAGAAACAACACTGTGTGGTCGCAGCAACCACGGTCGTCCACATTGACACATTGAATTATGCTTTACTGTATTTCTTCGCTACTGTGTTATTGTGTTACTGTGCTATTGTGTTACTGTGCTACTGTGTTACTGTGCTATTGTGTTACTGTGTTATTGTGTTACTGTGCTATTGTGTTACTGTGCTACTGTGTTACTGTGTTATTGTGTTACTGTGCTATTGTGTTACTGTGCTACTGTGTTACTGTGCTATTGTGTTACTGTGCTATTGTGTTACTGTGCTACTGTGTTACTGTGCTATTGTGTTACTGTGCTATTGTGTTACTGTGCTATTGTGTTACTGTGCTACTGTGTTACTGTGCTATTGTGTTACTGTGCTATTGTGTTACTGTGCTATTGTGTTACTGTGCTACTGTGTTACTGTGCTATTGTGTTACTGTGCTATTGTGTTACTGTGCTAGTAGTATTGTTGTTGTGAAGTGCACAGAGACCCTTGGGGTGATGTTGCACTAAAAATACAAATCACACCCGTGTGAACCGAGTGGTGCAACTCCCCTCTCCCCCTGCCCCCCCCTCTCTCTCTCTCATTAGCAGGCAACTCTGTTTCTCTGTTTCTGGCACAACAGCGCCACTTTTGCCCCTACTGGTACTCTAAACATAGTAACAATAACATAGTCAGGGCTGCACACAACTTTTTTGGATAAAAGAGGGATGCATGAATAACTTATAGAAAAACTATATTTATTGGATAGGTGGGGACTGGTGAGTCAATGGAGGGTATTGCAACTCTAGATTCATACCATTATAAAAAAAAATCTAGAGTTGGAAATTGCAGCTAGGTCCATGTGTGGTCCAGCCCTAAATGCATATTCTAATAAAAACAACTTAATACTTCCTAAGGATAATATGAGCATCAAAGCAATATTTAGGTACTTTAAAAAAAATATATATATATTTAAATAGCCGATCTACTAGCTCACAACGTGTTGCGGAGGCTACGCGTTGTGAGCTTGCAGATCAGCTATTTGTTTAACATACACGTCGTACGGCGAAGCAGTCAGGCTTCCCTTTTGTTTTTACCGAGGCAACGTACAGTCAGACTCAGACAGTTAGACACTTCCCACTGTCGGAACTAAAACCTGTACCCGTAAAAAGTCAGTGGCCGGTGCCTATAAGCCAGACCGAATCACGACAGTGTGATTTGAGTCTGGCTTATTAGCCAGGCTACGGTGCCTAGGCTGTGAGAGACGGCATCGCACACGAGCAACTTGCTCCAGCACCCGGAAAACAAACATAAGCACAGCGGCGAATGGGAAGAGTGCAAAGCATCCCCTTTTACAACTTTTACTTTTTAGTTTGCTCCACATCTGAAACAGAGAAGCCGAACCATTTGTGTTCTCAGTAGTAAACTCCTGTCAACCGAACCGCCCTCCTCCCAGCAGCGAGCAGCATGGAAATGGATCCTCCCTCGTTTGAGTAAGGACGCGCTGTGATTGGCCACAATGGCCAGTGCACTTGTGCAAGACGTACTTTGATTGGCAGTCGGTGGGAAATGCTCTCGCTACAGATTTTACTAGTATTCTGGCCATAATAATCATTCTAGGCGGCCCCAGCAGGCGGTACGCAGAAGCACTTCCCGGCGCTTGATTGACAGCGCAGCATTTTAATTTTGACGACGCATGCGCACTGGCGTACCGACCGGTGTGCAGCCCTGAACATAGTAACATAGTCACATAGTCACATAGTAACATAGTCACATAGTAACATAGTCACATAGTCACATAGTAACATAGTCACATAGTAACATAGTCACATCGTCACATAGTAACATAGTCACATAGTCACAGACATTGCTGTTCCTTGGAGTGGTTGCACCACTCAAAAATAAACTAAACTAAACATAGTACTCACACTGCATGACCTTGACCTCCTTCCCCAGGGGCATCCACAGGCCCTTGGTGGGCGCGTGGGCCAAGAAGTCCCTGGCGTCTTCGTTCCCCGGGTCAGCGGGAATGCAGTCCTCTGGCTTCTCATCGCTCTCCTACGACGACACCGTCAAACAAAACGTCACACTTTACACTCTCTCGTCTCTCATAAGGCGAAAAATACACAATGTTGTTCAAATACTTATACAGTCCTGTTCTCTCGTATTAGCCCTAGAGTACTCTAGACTGTAAGGAGAGTAGTGGATACTGATAAAATACTTATACAGTCCTGTTCTCTCGTATTAGCCCTAGAGTACTCTAGACTGTACTAGACTGAGAGTAGTGGATACTGATAAAATAGTTTAAAACTTGCAGTTGTAGATGTGAACTTATTAACTCTTAGCCTGCCGCCATTAATTAATCCCTCGATTGCGTATTGCCATGGTTTAATCACGCGTGACACTTACTTTGAAGAGCCAAATATCCGTATCGCATTTTACTATAGAAACCATTCCGTGTGTGTTGACGAAGCTGGTGCTCGTTCTCTCGGTCGGTGGTGGAAAAAGTGGACCGCGAGTATCACAGCGCCTGCTACAGGCCGTTGAAAACGCTTGTCTGGGACAAAGCGTCCTCTGCAATGTCGCTTCTGTGAGATAAAGCCGTCTGAAAACAGAGCCGGCAATGTTAGTGGATGCGCGCGCATTTTCAAAATGGCCGCGCCCATTGTGTCAGAAGCATAACAAAGCTAACAGACGGTAGATTTCGATACGATCGTATTAAAACATGCATTAATGAATACATCGCTGTTAAAACGGCTTTTCCGTTTGTGGCAGGCTACAAGATTCTACGTTTTAAAATTCCTATGTTCCTGGCGGGTAAACGATTAAGGCTCTTGAGCCAACTGCACCACGGCCCATTTATTTAACCCATTTTGACCTGGGAACGATTCTAAAAATGTCTTCTACATCCTGAAAGTTTTCTGAAAAAGCTATGTTTATGTATTGTCGTTCTTCGATTTTTCAAAAATAGCAGACCTACAAGCTTGTAGCGCGCCACTCGGTGGCGCGCTATGAGCTTGTAGATCTGCTATTTTTCAATAGCTAAAGCATAACATAATGCTAACACCAAAAGCGGTTCCCGCCCAAAATGGGTTAACCTAAAAATGTTTCTTGTTGTTTCCAGAGACGAGCATCAAGTGTGTGTGTGACTGTGTGTGTGGATGTGTGTGTGCGTGCGCGTGTACACTGCATCTCCTCTCCTCCCTGTGAGGTCAGCTCTCCTGGCAGAGATCCTTGATCCTCCCAGAGCAGCAGAGCTCCTCTCACTAGAACTCACTTATTTATGAGGGTCTGTTTCTCATACCATGATGATGGACACATCATTTTATTCAATGTAAACCGCCCGCTTCTTTGACGAGCAAAAATAATAAAACTGCAGTCCATAACTTTTCATTATATAATATCAAAACTGTTGCTTTTCAGGATTCAAATTCAAAAGCACCACTGACGAGCTTGCGGATCTGTTACTTTTGAATGTTTTAGTGTGATGCCGTGCTGTGATGAAGTAGGACGTTAATTTACGATAAAAACACAAACAAGTTAGAATATGGAGATAAGGGGTTTCTGCCCGACAGCGACGTTAGCCTACCCAAACCGGCTAATTTTCAAATGTGACCAGATTTGACTGAGAGACTGCCATCGTGCAAATTCCAGCTTTTCACCAGAGGAGAAAAACTTTTTTTTCAAAATGAGTTAATAGCACAGGCAGACTCTTCACATACTAGAGCATGTCTGAAATAAATGTCCGAGCTGAAATCGACATGCAAATATGAAATAAATGCCCAAACATGTAGCTAGGTGTAATGTTAGAGACCACAGAAGTGAACATTTCAAGCCTGTTTTCTCAACTCGCTGTTTTCTGCAAGACATTACTCTATAAGCCATATCTACAAAACTGGTGGGTCAAACTGAACCACCAATATATCAATTTGAAGCTATGATTCCCCATGACATGAATAAACGAAAATTCAAAAAAATCCAATGGCAGTCCCTCAGTCAAATTTAGTCACAAATGGCCGAAATGTACTGTATATAGTGCTCAAGTGGCGGCAGTGGTCTCAGGGGTAGAGCGGCCAGATGGGAACCCCAGTTCTATCCCGTGCTCCCCACAGAGTTGGTTAGAGTCGACGTGTCCTTGAGCAAGACTAATTGCTCCCGTCGATGAGCAGGTTGGTGCCTTGCATGGTTTTCCCCCTCTCCGCCATCGGTGTATGAATGTGTGTGTGCGTGGCGTGTGTGCGTTTAGGCTTAATGTTAATGTCTCTTCTTCACTCCATAGTCCATACCTTTATGAGTCCAGGAGGAGGCTTCTCATAGCTGTAGGAAAATAAGACACAATATAAAATACATTAGTACACGTCATGAGTTATAATAATAATAAACCTTTATTTATATAGCACCTTTCAAAACGAGGTTACAAAGTGCTTTACAAAAAAAGAACAAATGCAGTGCACACCATAATAAACAACAGTTTACAATAATAAAAATACACATAAAGAACAGGCAATGTACAGAAATGCAGTAGGACAGGGTTCCCCAATTAATTTTCCTCGAGGGCCATATTTTGACTAGGGTACCAGGCTGGGGGCCGAGTCCACACGCACGAGGTCGAGGTCTTGCCTGAAAATTCATTTTCAGGGCAGGACCCCATTTGAAAAGGATGCCCAGTTTGACATGCATATGCTACTGACCCCCATTTAATGCCATTTATTAAATGGGGGGTCATTTGCGGCCATTTGCGGCCGCGGGCCGCCTATTGGGGAACCCTGCAGTAGGACATAAGAACAATAGGGAATGTTTAGAAAACGTTTAGGTGTTAAAAGCAGCTTTATAAAAGTGAGTTTACAATAATGTAAACGGATGTTTTCTCATGGCAATAAAGCCCTTTGAATTGAATGTAAGAATCTCAAAGAAACACAACAGGCTACAAATAACTTCACATGGATAGCCTGACTGATTGATTCGTACGATTTGTCACACACACGTTACTGCAGTGAAATTTGTTTTCCGCATTTGACCCATCTCTTGGAGCGGTGAGCTGCAGCCAAGGAGCGGTGAGCCGCAGCCAAGGAGCGGTGAGCCGCAGCCAAGGAGCGGTGAGCCGCAGCCAAGGAGCGGTGAGCCGCAGCCAAGGAGCGGTGACCCGCAGCCAAGGAGCGGTGAGCCGCAGCCAAGGAGCGGTGAGCCGCAGCCAAGGAGCGGTGAGCCGCAGCCAAGGAGCGGATGAGCTGCAGCCAAGGAGCGGTGAGCCGCAGCCAAGGAGCGGATGAGCTGCAGCCAAGGAGCGGTGAGCTGCAGCCAAGGAGCGGTGAGCCGCAGCCAAGGAGCAGTGAGCCCGCAGCTGTGTGCCGCTCGGGAATCATTTGATTAGTTGATTTGGCCCCCAAATAGACCCCTTGATGCTGAGTGCCAAGCAGGGAGGCATTGGGTCAATCAGTAAGAGCACACATGTTACCAACACAAATCTGTATGATGGAATCATGCCAGGGGTGAGCCAGAAAATAGCAGCCAGAAGAATGAGACTAGCAGGACACTGCCAAAGACACCAAGAGCTGCCAGCCAGAAAACTAGTGCTGTGGGATCCAACACACGGGCACCGGTCACGAGGACGTCCTACATTAACATATGTGGATGTACTCAAGAACGACGCAGGAGCGCAAAGCACCAACGAGCTGGCCAGATGTATGGAGAACCGGGATGACTGGAAGCAACGATGGTCTGAGGACGACCTAGAGAGAGGGTCCCATTTTTACAGTCTTTGGGATTTAACCCCTCCCAGTTTCAGGGCGGCCACTCTAACCACAAGGCCACTGTCTGATCTGTCTGATTAGATTGATTAATTCATTGATTGAATACTTTATTAACAGTTTCCAGAAAAACACACAGGAAAGTACAGTTCTATACAAAGTCTGCTAAGAGGATTTATCTAAGAAAGCCTATGGCTTGTCTCCATTGGTTGGCAAACCGGCTGCGTGCCGGATCAAAAACACATCCACAACCTTATAGGCTGGGTGCCAGGTCACATCCACAACCTGATAGGCTGGGTCCCGGGTCACATCCACAACCTGATAGGCTGGGTGCCAGGTCACAACCACAACCTGATAGGCTGGGTCCCGGGTCACATCCACAACCACAACCTGATAGGCTGGGTGCCCGATCAAAAACACATCCACAACAGTGGTCAAAAACATTGATAGTTCAAGAAAAAAGAGACTCCTCCAGGCGTTGACACTAAGGGTTGCCCACCTGCCCCTGGCACTGCTGGCAGGTAAATTTGAACTTTGGGGCAGGTGGAGTTTCATGCTTTCAGGTTGCCCGACTGCGCAAGTGCTCGTTTGAGAGCGGACGCAACCATCTATTATAAACACAACATAAGATATCTGTCTAATCACCTGAACGTGGTCAGAGCACTCTCTCTTCTGGTCTGTGGAATGTAAAATAAGAGGTGGTTCTGTTGCTAGACTTAAAAAAAAAATCATACCCGTGTGAACTGAGTGGTGTAATGTGAGGTCTTATATAGACTGATCAGCTGTGGTCTGACGTAATGTCTGACGTAATGAAATCACACCCGTGTGAACTGGGTGACCATAGCAACCATGCTCATTTTTTGGTACGAACAGACAGACAGACAAACAGACAGACAGACACGTAAACTAACAAAGCCAGTTGTAGGAGTGGTTTACACCACTCAAAAATAAATGTGTGAACCCATAGTCATATAGAAAGATAATAAAATCTGCACTCAGTCATTTTATTCTCTTTCTACATGTTCTCTTTGAATCTGCACCCAGCACACGTCTGAACCTTTAAAAGATTGCCTGAGTTGAGCGAGCCTTTAACCTTGAAGTGAACCCATAGTCATATTCATAGCTATGTAGGTATCTGGTATAAAAAAAAATAGGTATTTTATCACACAGCCCCGGAAAGTTACAAAACAATGCGTTAATTCAAATTGTATCAGTTTAAAATTAACTATTTACTTTTCGGGCAAGTGGGTCTGACACGTGGGTAAGTAGAACATGAATCATGACCTGTACTTGCCCGACGGGCAAGTGCCTCTGAGACCTTAGTGTCAACCCCTGGTCCTCCCATATATATTTATTTCAACTACGTGTTAAGTACCACATACTTGAAGTAAGTATATGGGAGCAGAACATGGTGTGCAGACTTGTTTCCATTGAGGTCCTTCATACTCAATTCATCACAAACTGTAAAGGCCTATTCATAGTCTGGATATTCGGTGGTGGGGTGACCACCGCTCCGGTGTTGAGGTGACCACCGGAGCGGTGGTGGGGTGACCCCACCGCTCCGGTGTTGAGGTGACCACCGGAGCGGTGGTGGGGTGACCACCGCTCCGGTGTTGAGGTGACCACCGGAGCGGTGGTGGGGTGACCACCGCTCCGGTGTTGAGGTGACCACCGGAGCGGTGGTCACCCCACCACCGCTCCGGTGGTCACCTCAACGCCGGAGCGGTGGTGGGGTGACCACCGCTCCGGTGTTGAGGTGACCACCGGAGCTGTAATAACGTGGTGCGGTGGTGTTGAGTAAAGGCTCATACATTATAGAGCGTCGCAGTCCCGCCCCCTACCATGGACCAGGAAATGAATCCCAATGCATTTTTCCCATAGACATTTCAAAAAGTATTTATTTAAAGACGGTTACGCCGCGGACAAAGCCAACTCGAGTCGTGACAACTCATGACAACACAAACAATATTTTGGACCAAACAAATAATTACAAAGAAGAAAAACAACAAAAAAATTGTGTTTGTCGTCATGATTTGTCACGACTCGAGTTGGCTTTGTCCGCGGCGTAAACGTCTTTAAATAAATACTTTCTGAAATGTCTATGAGGAAAATGAACGGAGAATCATTTCCTGGTCCATGGTAGGGGGCGGGACTGCGACGCTCTATAGTCTGGATTTACGGTGGTTAGGTGACCACTAGGGATGCCAAACGACTCATATTTGGCCAATCGATAAATCGAGGCCGCAAATCGACGAGTCGATCGACTTTTTTTCCTATTTATTTTCCATTCTTTTTTATTTTTGTTGTTGCTGCGCAGCAGTTGAGGAGAACGCAACTATGCATTCCTTTAAGCAACACAACTTCTGCAGCTGCATCCATATGTTTAGAATTTGCATCAATGATCAAAGCCCAATAATAAAAAATAAACTTTATTTTGTAAACAACGACACTGAAGGAGCAGCGGCGCTATCGGCTGCTATGCTATCAGCTAGTCCAAACTCTCAAGTGTCTGCAGCAGCCTGTCACAAGTCCCGTAATGAACTGATACGGGACGCACGTTGTTCCGAATTTTAATGTCGGGTCGGGGAATAAATACAGTATGAATGACGGCGGGATTTATTTGACAACGCTGTCCTGCTTTCTTCACGAGAAGAGAAGAGCGCTCACAGCTCAGAACAGAGCGGACCTGTCTTTGAGCGTGAGCAATGAGATGCGAGCCTGGGGTCTGGGGGCTCAGAGCTGCAGCCATTGGCTCATGATACGAGCACACGACCAATGGGACAAGCATTCAGTGTTGCTAAGATACCCTTCCCCTTCACCCCACACCCTTGGACGATGGCGCTCTAACTGCAGCCAGGGCATGCGCATATACTCTATGGGGCATGCATGTGAGGAGCGGCGCTGACAGGCGCAGCACAGCAGTGTCACACAGACAAACACGTACCTCTCCCATTTGGAAAACATTTGAAACAGTAAAGTTTATAACGTTTTATAATAAGCCATTACAAAAAAATAAAAAATAAAATAAAAACTAAAACATTTTCGACTCATACGTTTTTGAGTCGCGGAAGCCATGAGTCGAAAATCGAGTCGATTTTCAACTTTTTTCAACATCCCTAGTGACCACCGAACTACAACATGACGGCACGAGCCGCGGTGAAGAGCAAACCACCGCAACCGCTCCAGCCCTTCTCTCTGTTTTTTACTCACCACCGCTCAACGTTATTTCAGCTCCGGTGGTCAGCTCACCTCATCACCGGAAATCCAGACTATGAATAGGCCTTAAAAACAGAGAGAAGGGCTGGGGAGAGCGGTGGTTTGCTCTTCAGTGCTGCTCAGTGACGTCATGTTGTAGTTTTGGGTGAAGCGGTGGTCACCTCACCACCGAAAACTATGAATGACACTTTAGTATAACTTAGGAATTACTAAGTAACTTAGTTATTAATAAGTTATAATAACATTGCATTTCAGCAGCATGGTAGAATGTCAGGCATGTGTATTATTTATAATGAAACTAATACTATAACTATACATTTGACATCATTCTGACGTCTGCATAGACTCCATATTTGGGCATGCCTGACAAAGAACTCCATATATGGGCATAAAAGGGACACAGACATAATATCTGGGTGGGGAATTAATTTCCAACTTGCATCGTTCCAAGTAGGCCAGTGCCCAACGGGCACCACTCTAGTAGTAATAATAATAATAACAAAAATAAGTTAATAAATTAATAAATAAACAAGTTTTATAAGGAGTTTATAAACTAAAGTGTGGACTTGGATTTTAACTCACAACGTCTCGACGTGCTTCAGTTTCTGGACCTCCTTCTCCAGTTTCTTGGCTTGTGTCTTGAGTTTCTGCAGGTCGTGTTTGGACTCCTTGTTGTTGTTGTGTTGTTTATTCTTCTTGTGCTCTCCTCCTCTCCTCTCCTCCTCCTCCTCCTCGTCCTCATGCTCCCCTCGCCTTCGTTTCTTCCTGTCCGACATGTTCGTTGCATTTAATTGACTGTTTTCTCGTTTAAACTAGCAGTCGTTTTTAATTGTTTAATTATTCTGCTGCAGGAGGAGAAATGAATGTATCTGAGCTCTTGCTAACTATGCTAACTAACTACTAGCTTCCCTCGAGCTGCTACGTGGTCCCTCCCCCTCGCTCGTGCTGTATTTCCTGTGGGTGTGTGCCGAGTCTACTACATCCCATAGCCCAGAAAGACCGCCGTGGTTGTCAATGGAGACGCCTTGTCCAAAATGCAACACGCGCACACACACACACGCGCGCGCAAACACACACGCACACACACACACACACACACACACGCACGCACACACACAACAAGTAAATTAAGTAGACTAGTACTGCTAGTTAGTGCGTAGAAATATTGTGCTATTATACTATGTACAGAATGAAAACCCTATCTAATTCCATTTTTGCTTACGACTCTAAATGTTTTGATGAATTGAACAAGGTGGATCCTATTGTAAACAAGTGTAATGCTTATTGGGTTGTCCACTCACAGTTAACAGTCTTTGTATTGAGTTTGTGCTTGAAATATACTGTAATTCTGCAAACTGTTAATAAATATTTCAATCAATCAATATTATTACACTAATTACACTAAGAAATAAAACATTATAATAAACAAATCGAGCCAGATCTTCTCTTATGTTTGTTTCAACTGTTTCAACTTTGGCAGATCCACTGTTTCACTTGCTCAGTTCATGTAGTCTCCCATTGGCTTGTTTCACTTCTCTGGACTCTGGAGCCAATGGGAGGCAGGCCATGTTTCACGTGCCACTACTAGCCAATCACATTCTGATCGCCCCTTTGGGCAATGGGCTCTAGGGTAAGAGCCGTAAACTGACCCACCAATCCTGACCATAGATCCTGACTCACACGACACCCCAGTTAAGTGAGCCTGGGACCGAGGCTACAATACTGTAAAAACACAATTATGCAGATGATCGCCGTGGATGTAACCCAGATTAAATCACTTCCACTGTTTTTTTTTATTTTTACAGAAACCATGACATGTGGTCCAGACTGAGACCAATAAATATCTGGGGAAGGGTTGGGGAGGTGCTTTTGTGTTATGGCACGCAAATCCGTGAAGCTCTCCAACGTTTTTGGAACATTTTGAATTGATTATTTTATTTTAAAAGTTTATTTCAAAATAATCAAGTCGCAGACTCGCAGTGTATCAAAAGCATTAATTCCACAGCAAACACACTGCTCTCTTACGTTGTCAGTTGATTCTCGTTGAGGTGATCTAAAATTAACCTGAATCCGCCAGATTGCGGCAGTATACTGCCTCCAGCTGGCGGAGTCATGGTTAATCTAAAATCCCCAATGCAAATAAAAGTACATGGATTTATAGCGCCCTCTACCGATATTGACGTCAGGTGCAAAATCATTTTTACTTGTTTTATGAACAGTAGATGGCAATCTAGTCTAATCTCGGTTAAATTGTTTTTTTATGCTTAGTCCAACAAACAAAACCATGTGTAGCCAATTACAGCATTACAAATCCATAGCATTCACACTGCAACAGGTCTGCACAACAATAGCAAAATCTGTTTTTATCATGATCATCATAATAAATCAGATTTTGCTAGTGTTCACAATTAAGTGTGGGCTTGTAGATCGGCTAATTTCACACTGGGGGTTCAAAGGTACGGTAGGCCAGGTACAATGTCTTTCTGATGGCCTGTAGGCCTACTTGAATTTGATTAAGTGATATTTGAAAGATTTGTTATGACTCAATAACTGACACATTTAATAATGAGCTACCGAATGGCCTACAGTCACAATATAGAATGTGATGGTCTGTTAAGAGCTTGCATTCATCTAATTACTCTGAAACGGAAGTCATGTACTGTCATTACCATTAGTTGTGGTATGATCTCTGCCATAGACAAAATTACAGTTATCGTTCTTGGTGTGGAGGGACGGGCCTCTACACTTTACATCACACTTGTCATTGTGTAAAATGATCGAAAACACAGCATGAGCACCTCTTAGGGCCAGGCTAATCTCTGGGACCGTTGGCTTGATCGCAGCCATACTCTGCACACACACTCCCTGAATTCCAAAGCTGAACCTCTGTCCCAAGGTTTTCACATTGGCCAGGAGGCCGCTTTGTGCAAAAAATATTTTTGGACAGTACACAGATTTTGTCCAAACATCGCGCAAATTGGCAGTGGCGTGCACAGACATTTAGAGGGGCAGGTGCTCAAGTTATGTTATGTTATGCTTTAGCTATTGAAAAATAGCAGATCTACAAGCTCATAGCGCGCCACCGAGTGGCGCGCTACGAGCTTGTAGGTCTGCTATTTTTGAAAAATCAAAAAAAAAAAGTAAAAAAAAAGGTTTTTCTTTTTTTTCTTTTTCAAAAGGGCACATTGCCAAAAGGGCAGGGGGTGCTCTAGCACCCCCTAGTGTCTATCTGTGCACGCCACTGCAAATTGGTACACAGTCTCTCTAGAGCCAACAAAACTGGCCTTTCAGATATTTCAGACTCCATCCTGATTGGCTAAGATTGGCTTCCAAAGTTCGCAGGAGTGCTCAGTTTCAAACAAAATGCTGCAAATCATGAACACATCGTGTGATTTCCGTGAAATTGTGCACGCACATTCCCACTAGGCCCAGGAAGAAATGCTGCTTGAACATTTTCAACTCAGTCTCATGGTGGCGCTATAACTAGCCGATTAGTGTTTTTACCTCTAACGGCACGGATCTGTGTATAACTTTGTATGCCAACTCCCTAGAGGCCAAGGAAAAACCTTTAGGCCTACCTGGAAAATTTCACATCTGCTCTTTATAGCGCCACCAGGAGGCCGACATATGTAAAACACATTTTCTAATATTACTCCTTCAGATCAAAATTTCACGCAAATCGGTACACATGCTCTCCATAGTCATGTGATCAAGACGGGTTTTGTTTGATTTCTCATAATCCACCCTGATTGGATACGATTGGCTTCTAAACCTTTTAGGAGTAGCCCACTTTGTATCCGTTTTGTTCCATTCTCACAACTACTCAACACAGCGTCCAAAAACTGTGCATGCATATTCCCACTAGGCTGAGGAAGAAATGCCACTTGAAAGTTTTCAAATCAGCCTCATGGTGGACAACAGGCCAAGCCGCGTCACACACACACACACACACACACACACACACACACACACACACACACACACACACACACACACACACACACACACACACACACACACACACACACACACATGTTTATATTACTACTAAACATTTTGCCACACATCACACACACTCCTATCCTCCTGGTGGAGACCTGTTCCCAGAAGGGCACTTCTCATTTTCTTCTCCCCCCCCCCCCCCCCCCCCCCTCTTACAGTCCATTGTTCCCCAGCTTCAGCTTGGGCTGAGCCCAATTGGCAGGGCTGTTGCGGGCTGGGTCGGCGAGTCGTTTGGTATTCATAGTAACCAATTGAACACACAAAGAGTCTGAAAAGGTTTGGGAAATCAGAAGTGGACAAACCCGTTTCAACAAACCCTACCAATAGTCATTAAGACATGCAAATCCCTCCTTCAAAACTGCTCTCAAAAGGAAATTCGAAACTGGCCCCCGTAAAATCTGAATCCCTCACCCACCCCCTTTCCCCCCTCACTGTATATGTTTCTTTTCCCTTTTTAACTCCTATGATGATTTCCTGTTTTGAATGGTTGTGTATATTCGTACGTCTCTTAATGTTTTGATGAATTGAAAATGGTGGTGTAAACAAGTGTAATTCTTTATGGTGTCGTCCACTAAGTTAGTATTGTGTTTAGTTTAGTATGTTGTACTTGAAATGTACTGTAATTCTGCAAAATAAAAAATAAATCAATCAATCGATCAGATTGACCAGTTGGTCTTGATGGACTATCGAGTCGGTTCATGGACTCAGACCTTTAACAGCCACATTAGCACCATCAAAGTCAGATTAAATGTTTATAACCAAATAGGATCTAGAAACACTTGGCTGTGTATTAATCTTCAGTAGGCTTGACAACTGTAACAGAGTCTGATGACTGCAGTTCACTCAGAACGCTGAATATCTTCAGAAATACAATGAAAGTTGAATATTGATCAGTTCTTAAATCTTAACACTGGATGTGTCAAATAATCAAATTTCAAAATACTACTGTTGGTCTATAAATCATGGTTTGGGGCCTCTGATCTTGTGTTATCATCCACCATTCATACCTCTGGTAATTTGGGAAAACCTTGCTTTATGAACCTAAAATAAAAACATAACATTCAGTTTAATGTGTAACATATCTGGAACAAACTCCCTGAAAATTGCAACTCTGTTATTTTAAATCACAGCTAAACCACGCATGCATGTTTGCTGCTGCCTTAATTGAGATGGTGTAATTATTATTCTACACTGACATTTAATATAATTTATTTAACTTATTTCATTCATTTCCGTTTGATTGTTTTTGTTCTTGTACTATTGCCTTTGCTCTGTGTCCTGAATATGTGATTTCTATTATGGCAAAAATGTTCAAATCCAGGGTAGAATAGGAAAGTTACACAGTGCAGCTTTAACTTTATATTTTTACTGAATCTAATTGCACTTTTATGATTTCATATTTTCTTTTCTTAATGTTTTACATAAAACACATTGAATTGTCTTGTTGTTGTGAGCAGTGGTTGGCCAGTTGTGTTCTATTGTTGGTGTGTCACGCCCCCCCTCACTCTGATTGGATGATCAGGGCCCTCTGTTAGTATTTAACAAGAGTTTGTTCTGCCTGGTATCACTTTAACTCTGGTAGTTGTTAAGAGCTGAACTTCTCCTTTCTGCACCAGCTGACTTTTGCTCTATTTAAAAGTAAATTTGGGCAGGTTTTGAGTTATGGCATTACTACAAACATTGAAGTCCTTGGTCAACCAGAGACTATCTGCTGCTGCTGAAGAGATATTTGGGGTCGTTGGAAGAATTCTAACAGAGTACGAGGATGAAGCTTTCCACATCAAGCAAGAAACTGACCGCCAACGCAGACTACTGGATATGGTTTTACAACCAATCGTCAAACTACACAGAGCAGGTTTGTAAAACCTTTACAGAGAGAGAGACCATTGCTGTTTAATTTCTTAGTTGAGTGCAATTTCACCATAATTTCTTAAACAGCATTGGTGACTATTTGGAATGGTTGTGATAGCAATAGGATGGTACCACCTATTCTGTGTTAGCCGATACCGAATACCGATACCAGAGAATGATATATATGCCTAGATTAATAAAAAAAAGAAAAAAACATCTTATTTTGAAGTCCCCCGACCGGGAATAGTGTTTATAGCTATCTAGCTAGTACTAGCTATATATCTTGTGTTGTGTTATAGCAGACTCCTCACTCATATATGTGCACAGTTTGTGAAATAAAGGTATAGGGGAAAGGATAGGTGCTTGAAAAACAGTTTGTACTCGCTCTGGAGTGTCTGTCATAACAATGAATGATGAGGCAAGATATAGAGTCCAACCGTTTTACTGGGGGTTAAGGTGGTAGCATGGACAGCATACAGATGCACAGGTATTGTGTGAGTGGGTATGTGTGTATGTGTGTGTGTGGTTTCTGTGAATAAACCCAGAAAGAATAAATGTCAGCTCTGTAGCGGCCACTGTAGCAGCTGTTGGCAATTATTGGCAATAATTAACTCGCGGATGCAGAGCACCCACAAATGTAAAGAGGGGAATATTTAGAGACATTAAACATACATTCCAAACTGTAAACTGTAAACAATACACAACCCAGGTAATACTATGGAACAATCCAGGCAGGTAAACTAGGCTACAATGTCAGAAAATAACAGAAGACAGCCTAAATAGTGTCATGTCAAGCGTCAAGATCAGCACATGAGCACACTGACCGGGTAACAGTTTGGGCAACTCGATAGCAAACTCCACATGCCCCAACATTTTATTTACTTGCCATAGTGTCAACCCCTTACCCCTGTTACGGATCGGTGGTTAGACTGGCATATTTGCCGATACCGATATGAACCGATATGACCAAATAAGGGCCGATACCGATACAGTATCTGGACATCTCTACCAATTACATTTGAGAAACAGGGAGTGTCTTGTTTTAGAAATGAAGCATTGTTGAGGTAAGAAACAATCATTTGAAGTTAGGACAGATATGGAACTAAAGCAGAAGTTCCCTCCAACCACAACTACATAACTTGGTTGACGACTCCAACTCTTGACTAATACATTAGGCTACAAAGACATGATGGAATGTAGGTCATGTTCAAACATGCAATAATGGGTTTCTCTTTTATATATTCTGTCTAGACGCCATACACCTCCTGGTGTGTAAAGAGGAGGTATTTCCTGAGCAGCAGGAGAGAACATCCAGTCTGGTCCAAGAGGAACCAGAGTCTCTACAGATTAAAGACGAACATGATGATCTACTTCAAAGATCAGAGGAGGATGGTGGATCAACAGAGACATTACTATCAGTGAAACATGAACATGATGAAAACATACAAACAGAACGTGTAGCCAGCACCTCATCTCAACACATGGAAACACAAGCTGATGTAGTGGACTGTGGAACATCACAACCAACTAGTGATGATCAGCTCATCTCTTCACAATGTTCTGAATCTGACATCACTGAAGACAGTGATGAGTGGAATGAGACCATGGATGACCAGTCAGGTTTAAACACACTGAGATCACACAATACACAACAAATGGGAGGAAATAGTTTGTCTTTGAGCAACAAGCTGCTCCATGACCTCAAATCACCAAAACAAAGTCACTCCACAGGGAGTCACATAGGTACGAAACGTTTTAGTTGTGCAGATTGTGGCAAAATGTTTAATCGCAAGGTATGTCTGGAGAGGCACACAATGATTCATTCAGGGGAAAAGCCATTTGCTTGCACAGTGTGCGGCACATGCTTTAGTCAAAAGGGTAGTCTAAAAATACACACGATTACTCACACAGGGGAAAAGCCCTTTACATGTACAGTTTGTGGCAAAGGATGTAGTCAAATGAGTGATCTTAAAAGACACATGATGATTCATACAGGGGAAAAACCCTTTACGTGTACAGTTTGTGGCACCGGCTTTCATTTCAAATGTAATCTAAAATCACACATGAGGACTCATACAGGGGAAAAGCCATTTATGTGTATAGTTTGTGGCAAGGGCTGTAGTCAAATGAGTTGTCTAAAATCACATATGATGACTCACACAGGGGAAAAGCCCTTTACGTGTACAGTTTGTGGCAAGGGCTGTAGTCAAAAGAGTAATCTAAAATTACACATGAGGACACATACAGGGGAAAATCCCTTTACGTGTACAGTTTGTGGCAAAGGATGTAGTCAAATGAGTCGTCTAAAATCACATATGATGACTCACACAGGGGAAAAGCCCTTTACGTGTACAGTTTGTAAAAAAGGCTTTGGTCGGATTGATATTCTAAAAACACACATAAAGACACATGCATCGGAAAAACCTGTTAAAATATTTTTACCATTTGTTTAGATGCTTTGGAGTATTACGTCTTACTCTTCATATAATGCATTGTACACATGAGGACACATTCAGGGGAAAGTCCCTTTACATGTACAGTTTGTGGCAAGGGCTGTGGTCATAATGGGGATTTAAAAGCACACATGATGACCCATGGCAAAGGCTGCACTAATAATGGGAATTTAAATGTACACATGAGGACTCATACAGGGGAAAGGCCCTTTACATGTACAGTTTGTGGCAAGGGCTGTAGTCAAACGGGTGATCTAAAATGACACATGAGGACTCATACAGGGGAAAAAACATTTGCATGTACAGTTTGTGAAAAAGGCTTTACAATTTACAATTACAATCTAAAAACACACATGCAGACGTGTCATAAAGGGGAAAAGCTGTTAAATAATGAGTGTTTTCAAATAAGGCATTATGTTGACACTTAATGTCAATTATCAGCAGTTTAGCTAAATATATTAAACATTATGGATTATAATTTTTTTTAATCGATTTTCAACTTGGATAATGCTGATACTGATAGGCCTATACTAATATGAGAAGCAGTGTTTGCCCACATTTGTCATATTCATGCACTAGTGGTACAATTGAAACTGTAGTATGTTTTCATCATAGCCTAGAATGCATTGTAACTGCAAATATTTACTCTGTAAAAAACACTGTCTGTAATGTCTTCTTTTTCAAATAAAGGTTTGACAGTTAAAGAACCTTTATGTGTGTTCATTACAGAAAGCTCATCCACATGTGTTTCACCTCCTTAAGTATGGACATCTTGTGCTGTGAACAATAGTGAAAAGAACGGTATTGTCACAATAAACAGTATTGCTACATTAAATATACCACAGGGAACCGTTCTGTCACCCTTCCTGTTTACCATCTTCATCTTCTGACTTCAGCTACAACTCCGGAACATGCCATCTCCAGAAATTCTCCAACGATAACGATATGGTTATAATACACAAAAGCATGCAGGCACAGCAAAGTTGGAAAAAGAGTTAACATGCACTAACCCCAATTACCAGCCTACGCCCGTGACAAACCCATAATGAGTCTAAAGACGTCTAGAAAATAAATCCTCAATCATCTACGTGGGTGACTTGCAGTTGTTGAAAACAAAATGTATTACTTTTAACTGAATTCCCTTTTGTCAGAGTGAAATTCTCTGACAATGTCTGTGTGCCTCATGAGGCTTCTACGAGTAGTAAATGTGACATTTTTGGGTTCTCACATACAGTAGGCTATACTGTATGAAATGGATATACATTTAACCCATTCCAGACGGGAACCCCTTTGTGTTTTAAGCATTACGTTATACTTTAGCTAGTGAAAAATAGCAGATCTGCAAGCTCATAGTGCAGCACTGAAATAGTTTGAAAACCACTGATATAGAAACATAGGTTTAAATGGGGTAATAAAGTACACTATGAATAAAATAGACATTTGATTCCACACAAGAAGTAACAAGCAAAATGTTTTATTTGTAAAAACAGACTGAACTTATTTGTAAAAACAGAATGAACATTAGTAAAAACAAGACACATGTACAAATTTACATCTAGCACCTAGCCTCCTACAACAGCAGGAAGCAGCATAACAACAAAAACATGATGCTAGACAAAAAATAAGAGTGCAAACATTGGGAGAAAAAAAAGGATGTGCAAATGTACCAACTACGTTATTAAAAAAGTGATAAAAGTGAGTGCAGTATAAGGTGTGGGGGGTTGCCACACGAGGACCTGGAGTTCCAGGTGGGGTTGGTTCTGGGCTCCCATCCTCCACAATGCTGCTGTCCGCATCAGATTCTGCCTAGAAGGAGAAGAGAGTTGAGAATGTTTATTGTAATGTCATAGTATGTTTGTGTGTCACAATACACAATACCAATTAAGACTGCATAAAATAGCCATAAACCAACTAAATAAAACATCTTACCATCATGTCGCCATCAACCGGAAAATTTGTCGAGGTCACTCGATGCTTTATAAAGACTTTCAGCCAATCTAAATCTATAAGGATTTGCGGTTCCTCTGCGATACTCGCTCCTGCGCCACTCCGTTTCGACTCATTAAAACTTTTACATTTTCTTGTGAATCTGTCTCGGAGGCTTCTCCGAGACAGATCTCATTTTCTTCTCCCCCCTCCATTTTTCTTCTCCCCCCCCTCTTACAGTCCATTGTTCCCCAGCTTCAGCTTGGGCTGAGCCCAATTGGCAGGGCTGTTGCGGGCTGGGTCGGCGAGTCGTTTGGTATTCATAGTAACCAATTGAACACACTCAAAGAGTCTGAAAAGGTTTGGGAGTGGACAAACCCGTTTCAACAAACCCTACCAATAGTCATTAAGACATGCAAATCCCTTGACTCCTTCAAAACTGCTCTCAAAAGGAAATTTGAAACTGGCCCCCGTAAAATCTGAATCCCTCACCCACCCCCTTTCCCCCCTCACTGTATGTTTCTTTTCCCTTTTTAACTCCTATGATGATTTCCTGTTTTGAATGGATGTGTATATTCGTACGTCTCTTAATGTTTTGATGAATTGAAAATGGTGGTGTAAACAAGTGTAATGCTTTATGGTGTCGTCCACTAAGTTAGTATTGTGTTTAGTTTTGTATGTTGTACTTGAAATGTACTGTAATTCTGCAAACTGTTAATAAATCAATCAATCGATCAGATTGACCAGTTGGTCTTGATGGACTATCGAGTCGGTTCATGGACTCAGACCTTTAAGAGCCACATTAGCACCATCAAAGTCAGATTCAATGTTTATAACCAAACAGGATCTAGAAACACTTGGCTGTGTACTAATCTTCAGTAGGCTTGACAACTGTAACAGAGTCTGATGAATGCAGTTCACTCAGAACGCTGAATATCTTCAGAAATACAAAGATCAGTTCTTAAATCTTAACACTGGATGTGTCAAATAACCAAATTTCAAAATACTACTGTTGGTCTATAAAGCATTGTTTGGGGCCTCTGATCTTGTGTTATCATCCACCATTCATACCTCTGGTCATTTGGGAAAGGTTTGCTTTATGAACCTAAAATAAAAATAGCATTCAGTTTAATGTGTAACATATCTGGAACAAACTCCCTGAAAATTGCAGCTCTGCAACAACTCTGTTATTTTAAATCACAGCTAAACCACGCATGCATGTTTGCTGCTGCCTTAATTGAGATGGTGTAATTATTATTCTACACTGACATTTAATATAATTTATTTAACGTATTTCATTCATTTCCGTTTGATTGTTTTTGTTCTTGTACTATTGCCTACTGCTCTGTGTCCTGAATATGGGATTTATATTATGGCAAAAATGTTCAAATCCAGGGTAGAATAGGAAAGTTACACAGTGCAGCTTTAACTTTATATTTTTACTGAATCTAATTGCACTTTTATGATTTCATATTTTCTTTTCTTAATGTTTTACATAAAACACATTGAATTGTCTTGTTGTTGTGAGCAGTGGTTGGCCAGTTGTGTTCTATTGTTGGTGTGTCACGCCCCCCTCACTCTGATTGGATGATCAGGGCCCTCTGTTAGTATTTAACAAGAGTTTGTTCTGCCTGGTATCACTTTAACTCTGGTAGTTGTTAAGAGCTGAACTTCTCCTTTCTGCACCAGCTGATTTTTGCTCTATTTAAAAGTAAATTTGGGCAGGTTTTGAGTTATGGCATTACTACAAACATTGAAGTCCTTGGTCAACCAGAGACTATCTGCTGCTGCTGAAGAGATATTTGGGGTCGTTGGAAGAATTCTAACAGAGTACGAGGATGAAGCTTTCCACATCAAGCAAGAAACTGACCGCCAACGCACACTACTGGATATGGTTTTACAACCAATCGTCAAACTACACAGAGCAGGTTGGTAAAACCTTTACAGAGAGAGAGACCATTGCTGTTTAATTTCTTAGTTAAGTGCAATTTCACCATAATTTCTTAAACAGCATTGGTGACTATTTGGAATGGTTGTGATAGCAATAGGATGGTACCACCTATTCTGTGTTAGCCGATACCGATACCGAATACCGATACCAGAGAATGATATATATGCCTAGATTAATAAAAAAAATAAAAAAACATCTTATTTTGCGTGTACAGTTTGTGGCAAAGGATGTAGTCAAATGAGTCGTCTAAAATCACATATGATGACTCACACAGGGGAAAAGCCCTTTACGTGTACAGTTTGTAAAAAAGGCTTTGGTCGGATTGATATTCTAAAAACACACATAAAGACACATGCATCGGAAAAACCTGTTAAATGATTTTTACCATTTGTTTAGATTCTTTGGAGTATTACGTCTTACTCTTCATATAATGCATTGTACACATGAGGACACATTCAGGGGAAAGTCCCTTTACATGTACAGTTTGTGGCAAGGTCTGTAGTCAAAAGGGTGATCTAAAACGACACATGATGACTCACACAGGGGAAAAGCCCTTTACGTGTACAGTTTGTGTCAAGGGCTGTGGTCATAATGGGGATTTAAAAGCACACATGATGACCCATACAGGGGAAAAACCTTTTATGTGTACCGTTTGTGGCAAAGGCTGCACTAATAATGGGAATTTAAATGTACACATGAGGACTCATACAGGGGAAAGGCCCTTTACATGTACAGTTTGTGGCAAGGGCTGTAGTCAAACGGGTGATCTAAAATGACACATGAGGACTCATACAGGGGGAAAAACATTTGCATGTACAGTTTGTGAAAAAGGCTTTACAATTTACAATTACAATCTAAAAACACACATGCAGACGTGTCATAAAGGGGAAAAGCTGTTAAATAATGAGTGTTTTCAAATAAGGCATTATGTTGACACTTAATGTCAATTATCAGCAGTTTAGCTAAATATATTAAACATTATGGATTATACATTTTTTTTTATCGATTTTCAACTTGGATAATGCTGATACTGATAGGCCTATACTAATATGAGAAGCAGTGTTTGCCCACATTTGTCATATTCATGCACTAGTGGTACAATTGAAACTGTAGTATGTTTTCATCATAGCCTAGAATGCATTGTAACTGCAAATATTTACTCTGTAAAAAACACTGTCTGTAATGTCTTCTTTTTCAAATAAAGGTTTGACAGTTAAAGAACCTTTATGTGTGTTCATTACAGAAAGCTCATCCACATGTGTTTAACCTCCTTTAAGTATGGACATCTTGTGCTGTGAACAATAGTGACAAGAACGGTATTGTCACATTAAACAGTATTGCTACATTAAATATACCACAGGGAACCGTTCTGTCACCCTTCCTGTTTACCATCTTCATCTTCTGACTTCAGCTACAACTCCGGAACATGCCATCTCCAGAAATTCTCCAACGATAACGATATGGTTATAATACACAAAAGCATGCAGGCACAGCAAAGTTGGAAAAAGAGTTAACATGCACTAACCCCAATTACCAGCCTACGCCCGTGACAAACCCATAATGAGTCTAAAGACGTCTAGAAAATAAATCCTCAATCATCTACGTGGGTGACTTGCAGTTGTTGAAAACAAAATGTATTACTTTTAACTGAATTCCCTTTTGTCAGAGTGAAATTCTCTGACAATGTCTGTGTGCCTCATGAGGCTTCTACGAGTAGTAAATGTGACATTTTTGGGTTCTCACATACAGTAGGCTATACTGTATGAAATGGATATACATTTAACCCATTCCAGACGGGAACCCCTTTGTGTTTTAAGCATTACGTTATACTTTAGCTAGTGAAAAATAGCAGATCTGCAAGCTCATAGTGCAGCACTGAAATAGTTTGAGAACCACTGATATAGAAACATAGGTTTAAATGGGGTAATAATGTACACTATGAATAAAATAGACATTTGATTCCACACAAGAAGTAACAAGCAAAATGTTTTATTTGTAAAAACAGAATGAACATTAGTAAAAACAAGACAAATGTACAAATTTACATCTAGCACCTAGCCTCCTACAACAGCAGGAAGCAGCATAACAACAAAAACATGATGCTAGACAAAAAATAAGAGTGCAAACATTGGGAGAAAAAAGAAGGATGTGCAAATGTACCAACTACGTTATTAAAAAAGTGATAAAAGTGAGTGCAGTATAAGGTGTGGGGGGTTGCCACACGAGGACCTGGAGTTCCAGGTGGGGTTGGTTCTGGGCTCCCATCCTCCACAATGCTGCTGTCCGCATCAGATTCTGCCTAGAAGGAGAAGAGAGTTGAGAATGTTTATTGTAATGTCATAGTATGTTTGTGTGTCACAATACACAATACCAATTAAGACTGCATAAAATAGCCATAAACCAACTAAATAAAACATCTTACCATCATGTCGCCATCAACCGGAAAATTTGTCGAGGTCACTCGATGCTTTATAAAGACTTTCAGCCAATCTAAATCTATAAGGATTTGCGGTTCCTCGGCGATACTCGCTCCTGCGCCACTCCGTTTCGACTCATTCAAACTTTTACATTTTCTTGTGAATCTGTCTCGGAGGCTTCTCCGAGACAGTTCTCATTTTCTTCTCCCCCCTCCATTTTTCTTCTCCCCCCCCTCTTACAGTCCATTGTTCCCCAGCTTCAGCTTGGGCTGAGCCCAATTGGCAGGGCTGTTGCGGGCTGGGTCGGCGAGTCGTTTGGTATTCATAGTAACCAATTGAACACACTCAAAGAGTCTGAAAAGGTTTGGGAAATCAGAAGTGGACAAACCCGTTTCAACAAACCCTACCAATAGTCATTAAGACATGCAAATCCCTTGACTCCTTCAAAA
The DNA here is from genome assembly GCF_951216825.1 of Electrona antarctica. NCBI lineage: Eukaryota > Metazoa > Chordata > Actinopteri > Myctophiformes > Myctophidae > Electrona > Electrona antarctica. The sequence continues at coordinate 3,324,655 of NC_136796.1, forward strand.
CTGCTCTCAAAAGGAAATTTGAAACTGGCCCCCGTAAAATCTGAATCCCTCACCCACCCCCTTTCCCCCCTCACTGTATGTTTCTTTTCCCTTTTTAACTCCTATGTTGATTTCCTGTTTTGAATGGATGTGTATATTCGTACGTCTCTTAATGTTTTGATGAATTGAAAATGGTGGTGTAAACAAGTGTAATGCTTTATGGTGTCGTCCACTAAGTTAGTATTGTGTTTAGTTTTGTATGTTGTACTTGAAATGTACTGTAATTCTGCAAACTGTTAATAAATCAATCAATCGATCAGATTGACCAGTTGGTCTTGATGGACTATCGAGTCGGTTCATGGACTCAGACCTTTAAGAGCCACATTAGCACCATCAAAGTCAGATTCAATGTTTATAACCAAACAGGATCTAGAAACACTTGGCTGTGTACTAATCTTCAGTAGGCTTGACAACTGTAACAGAGTCTGATGAATGCAGTTCACTCAGAACGCTGAATATCTTCAGAAATACAAAGAAAGTTGAATATTGATCAGTTCTTAAATCTTAACACTGGATGTGTCAAATAACCAAATTTCAAAATACTACTGTTGGTCTATAAAGCATGGTTTGGGGCCTCTGATCTTGTGTTATCATCCACCATTCATACCTCTGGTCATTTGGGAAAGGTTTGCTTTATGAACCTAAAATAAAAATAGCATTCAGTTTAATGTGTAACATATCTGGAACAAACTCCCTGAAAATTGCAGCTCTGCAACAACTCTGTTATTTTAAATCACAGCTAAACCACGCATGCATGTTTGCTGCTGCCTTAATTGAGATGGTGTAATTATTATTCTACACTGACATTTAATATAATTTATTTAACGTATTTCATTCATTTCCGTTTGATTGTTTTTGTTCTTGTACTATTGCCTACTGCTCTGTGTCCTGAATATGTGATTTATATTATGGCAAAAATGTTCAAATCCAGGGTAGAATAGGAAAGTTACACAGTGCAGCTTTAACTTTATATTTTTACTGAATCTAATTGCACTTTTATGATTTCATATTTTCTTTTCCTAATGTTTTACATAAAACACATTGAATTGTCTTGTTGTTGTGAGCAGTGGTTGGCCAGTTGTGTTCTATTGTTGGTGTGTCACGCCCCCCTCACTCTGATTGGATGATCAGGGCCCTCTGTTAGTATTTAACAAGAGTTTGTTCTGCCTGGTATCACTTTAACTCTGGTAGTTGTTAAGAGCTGAACTTCTCCTTTCTGCACCAGCTGATTTTTGCTCTATTTAAAAGTAAATTTGGGCAGGTTTTGAGTTATGGCATTACTACAAACATTGAAGTCCTTGGTCAACCAGAGACTATCTGCTGCTGCTGAAGAGATATTTGGGGTCGTTGGAAGAATTCTAACAGAGTACGAGGATGAAGCTTTCCACATCAAGCAAGAAACTGACCGCCAACGCACACTACTGGATATGGTTTTACAACCAATCGTCAAACTACACAGAGCAGGTTGGTAAAACCTTTACAGAGAGAGAGAAACCATTGCTGTTTAATTTCTTAGTTAAGTGCAATTTCACCATAATTTCTTAAACAGCATTGGTGACTATTTGGAATGGTTGTGATAGCAATAGGATGGTACCACCTATTCTGTGTTAGCCGATACCGATACCGAATACCTTGCCATAGTGTCAACCCCTTACCCCTGTTACGGATCGGTGGTTAGACTGGCATATTCGCCGATACCGATATGACCCGATATGACCAAATAAGGGCCGATACCGATACAGTATCTGGACATCTCTACCAATTACATTTGAGAAACAAGGAGTGTCTTGTTTTAGAAATGAAGCATTATTGAGGTAAGAAACAATCATTTGAAGTTAGGACAGATATGGAACTAAAGCAGAAGTTCCCTCCAACCACAACTACATAACTTGGTTGACCACTCCAACTCTTGACTAATACATTACAAAGACATGATGGAATGTAGGTCATGTTCAAACATGCAATAATGGGTTTCTCTTTTATATATTCTGTCTAGACGCCATACACCTCCTGGTGTGTAAAGAGGAGGTATTTCCTGAGCAGCAGGAGAGAACATCCAAGAGGAACAAGAGTCTCTACAGATTAAAGAGGAACAGGAGGAGATAACCTCCAGTCTGATCAAAGAGGAACCAGAGTCTCTACAGATTAAAGAGGAACATGATGATCTACTTCAAAGATCAGAGGAGGATGGTGGATCAACAGAGACATTACTATCAGTGAAACATGAACATGATGAAAACATACAAACAGAACGTGTAGCCAGCACCTCATCTCAACACATGGAAACACAAGCTGATGTAGTGGACTGTGGAACATCACAACCAACTAGTGATGATCAGCTCATCTCTTCACAATGTTCTGAATCTGACATCACTGAAGACAGTGATGAGTGGAATGAGACCATGGATGACCAGTCAGGTTTAAACACACTGAGATCACACAATACACAACAAATGGGAGGAAATAGTTTGTCTTTGAGCAACAAGCTGCTCCATGACCTCAAATCACCAAAACAAAGTCACTCCACAGGGAGTCACATACGTACGAAACGTTTTAGTTGTGCAGATTGTGGCAAAAATGTTTAATCGCAAGGTATGTCTGGAGAGGCACACAATGATTCATTCAGGGGAAAAGCCATTTGCTTGCACAGTGTGCGGCACATGCTTTAGTCAAAAGGGTAGTCTAAAAATACACATGATTACTCACACAGGGGAAAAGCCCTTTACATGTACAGTTTGTGGCAAAGGATGTAGTCAAATGAGTGATCTAAAAAGACACATGATGATTCATACAGGGGAAAAACCCTTTACGTGTACAGTTTGTGGCACCGGCTTTCATTTAAAATGTAATCTAAAATCACACATGAGGACTCATACAGGGGAAAAGCCATTTATGTGTATAGTTTGTGGCAAGGGCTGTAGTCAAATGAGTTGTCTAAAATCACATATGATGACTCACACAGGGGAAAAGCCCTTTACGTGTACAGTTTGTGGCAAGGGCTGTAGTCAAAAGAGTAATCTAAAATTACACATGAGGACACATACAGGGGAAAATCCCTTTACGTGTACAGTTTGTGGCAAAGGATGTAGTCAAATGAGTCGTCTAAAATCACATATGATGACTCACACAGGGGAAAAGCCCTTTACGTGTACAGTTTGTAAAAAAAGGCTTTGGTCGGATTGATATTCTAAAAACACACATAAAGACACATGCATCGGAAAAACCTGTTAAATGATTTTTACCATTTGTTTAGATTCTTTGGAGTATTACGTCTTACTCTTCATATAATGCATTGTACACATGAGGACACATTCAGGGGAAAGTCCCTTTACATGTACAGTTTGTGGCAAGGTCTGTAGTCAAAAGGGTGATCTAAAACGACACATGATGACTCACACAGGGGAAAAGCCCTTTACGTGTACAGTTTGTGTCAAGGGCTGTGGTCATAATGGGGATTTAAAAGCACACATGATGACCCATACAGGGGAAAAACCTTTTATGTGTACCGTTTGTGGCAAAGGCTGCACTAATAATGGGAATTTAAATGTACACATGAGGACTCATACAGGGGAAAGGCCCTTTACATGTACAGTTTGTGGCAAGGGCAGTAGTCAAACGGGTGATCTAAAATGACACATGAGGACTCATACAGGGGAAAAAACATTTGCATGTACAGTTTGTGAAAAAGGCTTTACAATTTACAATTACAATCTAAAAACACACATGCAGACGTGTCATAAAGGGGAAAAGCTGTTAAATAATGAGTGTTTTCAAATAAGGCATTATGTTGACACTTAATGTCAATTATCAGCAGTTTAGCTAAATATATTAAACATTATGGATTATAATTTTTTTTAATCGATTTTCAACTTGGATAATGCTGATACTGATAGGCCTATACTAATATGAGAAGCAGTGTTTGCCCACATTTGTCATATTCATGCACTAGTGGTACAATTGAAACTGTAGTATGTTTTCATCATAGCCTAGAATGCATTGTAACTGCAAATATTTACTCTGTAAAAAACACTGTCTGTAATGTCTTCTTTTTCAAATAAAGGTTTGACAGTTAAAGAACCTTTGTGTGTTCATTACAGAAAGCTCATCCACATGTGTTTCACCTCCTTTAAGTATGGACATCTTGTGCTGTGAACAATGGTGACAAGAACGGTATTGTCACATTAAACAGTATTGCTACATTAAAAATACCCCAGGGAACCGTTCTGTCACCCTTCCTGTTTACCATCTTCATCTTCTGACTTCAGCTACAACTCCGGAACATGCCATCTCCAGAAATTCTCTGACGATAACGATATGGTTATAATACACAAAAGCATGCAGGCACAGCAAAGTCGGAAAAAGAGTTAACATGCACTAACCCCAATTACCAGCCTACGCCCGTGACAAACCTCCTGTAGGACTATGGCACACTAAAGGCCTCTACATAGTCCGTTTTGTTCCTTGCGTGGAGGAGTCAAACGGACACAAAAAACGCAAGGTTATTTTAGACATGCATAGTCCTTGCGTTTCTTACGTTTTTCTTGCGTCGGATTTAATCGCTGAAATGTGCAAGCATCTACTCATCCACTAGATGGCAGCTGTGACACTATGAAGCTGTCCCAGAATGCAACGCTGTTTCAAGGCGGAATGAAGACGGTATAAAGGAAGAAGAAGAAGAAGAAGAAGAAGAAGAAGGCAGTTGTTGTTGACCGATATATATAAAAGATAAATCTACATATAATGTAGCCAATGGCATGTTCTACAAAATGTTAAGCTCACACTGTAGATCCAGTGTGCCCACACTTTTGACTTGAACTACTTTAAACCCATTCAGGACGGGAACCTCTTTTGGTGTTTTAAGCATTATGTTATACTTTAGCTAGTGAAAGATAGCAGATCTACAAGCTACAGAGCGAACGTTTTTAACTCGTTTAGTTTAGCAAAAGGGACCGCACCTCAAGCCGGGGGTAGGCTAGTCTAGTCACTAGACCAGTGTTTCCCAACCTGTGTACCGCGGTACTTTACTGTGCCGTTTGATGTGTCCAGGTGTGCCGCCTGATTTGACCGAAAATTTAACACTAACCCTAAAGCACTAACCCTCCCCCGAATCATCAGAGAGAATTACCTGTTTTGCAAACAACTGCCTGGAAATACAACAGGAGAGGAAGTTTTCCGGGTGACATCGGAATATTTGGAGAAATGGAATTTAACCTGGGAAGACTGTGTCAGTGTGTGCACTGATGGACAGGCAGCTATGACCGGGCGATACAAGGGATTTGTTAGCCGAGTGAAAGAGATTAATCCTGACGTCATGGCTACACACTGTTTTTTACACCGCGTGTATATGAACTGAGGGAGGAATTAAAGTGCTTTCTGTCCGCTGAGCAATCCAAATATGCCGAACTGTTTGCAAATGAGTACTGGTGTGCAAGACTAGCATACATGGTGGATATTTTTGTCCATCTGAATGAACTGAACAGAAAAATGCAAGGGCGAAATGAGAATATTCTTACAAGCACGACAAAACTGAACTAATTTCGGAACAAACTCGCCATCTGGCGGCAGGCTGCAGGCAAGGGCAAGCTGGACATGTTTCCTTGCAGCAACGCTGGATACAAAACCAATCGTGTCTTGTGTCGGGTCATTTCTGAGCATCTGGAAACTCTCGAGGACAGATTTGCAATTTATTTCCCCCCAATTTCCGCCGAAGACTTTGACTGGGTCCGTGACCCATTGAACGCGCCAAACGTGAACAGCCCAATGCTGGAGCGAGAGCAGTTATTGGACATACAGGGGGACTATGAATGGAAAAAGAAATTCAAGGAGCTAAGCCTGGACAGGTTTTGGTTGGCTGTTGGCAAAGAATATCCAGCCATCACAGACAGCGCAATGGGAGTGCTGCTTCCCTTTTCCACAACCTACCTGTGTGAGCTCTTTGTTCAGGAAAACAAGCTCAAGGTTCACACTAAGACAGAACTATTTTCATTTATTTTTATCAAATATTTTTTTTGTACAAAGTGCTCAAGTTTAAGACCATTGTATTGTGGCAAAATATTTTTGTTCTTGTTTTTACAACTCCTTTTTTTATTTAGAAGTATTACTTTGCATTGACAAATTGAACATGTGTGTGCTATATTTTGTATATTGAGTTTTCAAAAATAAATTGATGAAACTGAGGTACTGTCTCTGTCCCCCGAACCCTCCAAACTGGGGTCCCACAGGGATCTGTACTTGGTCCGCTCCTTTTCTCACTGTACACCAAATCCCTTGGCACTATCATCTCTGCTCACAATATATCCTATCACTGCTATGCCGATGACACACAACTGTTTCTATCCTTCCCCCCCTCTGCCACTCAGGTGGAAGAGCGCATCACTGCATGCCTGGCCGACATCTCACAGTGGATGTCCTCCAACCACCTCAAGCTGAACCCAGACAAGACTGAGCTTCTCTTCTTCCCAGCTAAGTCCTGCCCTATGCGGGAGCTAACTATTTCCGTAGACAACGCCCTGGTAACGTCTGTCCCAACAGCCAGGAACCTTGGTGTTGTCCTGGACAGTCAGCTCTCGTTTAAAACTCACATCACAGCTGTCACTCGATCCTGTAGGTTCACACTCTATAACATACGACGAATTAGACCGTTCCTCACCCAGGAATCAGCCCAGCTCCTAATCCAGACAACAGTCTTGTCAAAACTTGACTATTGTAATTCGCTCCTTACTGGCCTACCGGCATGTGCACTTAAGCCTCTCCAACTGATCCAAAACGCCGCAGCTCGTCTGGTCTTCAACCAGCCAAAATTCTCACATGTCTCCCCCCTGCTCCGCTCCCTGCACTGGCTCCCAGTCGCTGCCCGCACAGAATACAAAACTCTGATGCTGGCATTCAAAGCAACCAAAGGTATGGCTCCCCCATATCTTGCAAGCATGATTGAACCCTACAAACCCTCCCGCGCACTCAGATCAGCCAACGCAGGAAAGCTGGAAGTACCCTCACTAAAAACGCCGGGACAACGCTCCACACGTCCCAAACTCTTCTCCCTTCTGGCCCCAAAACTGTGGAATGCACTCCCCGTTGCAATCAGAACTGCAGCATCACTCCCAATCTTCCGCCGTAGTCTGAAGACCCACCTTTTCAGACTCCATCATGGCCCATAGCACTTATCCTACCCCCTTAGATAGCACTTTTTAGACTTAGATAGCATTTGAAACAGACTTATAGCATGTCTTGTAGACAGCACAATAATTGCATTGTATGTAGTCATAGCACATCATAGTACATATGTATAGCATAGTATAGTATATATGTATATTTAATATGTATAGTGTCATTATATAGATATGTTCTAGTTACGTTCTTAGCTTACGCATGTTTCTTGATAAATGCATTTTATATATGTGATGTATTCCCATACTTTTGTTCTTGCCTAATGTAAATCGCTCTGGATTAAGAGCGTCTGCTAAATGCCTAAATTGTAAATTGTAAATTGTCCCTTTCTTTCTCTTTAAAGTTATTTGATGAGTGCTGTCATGTGTGTTTTTAAAAGTATATTGGGTTCAAATAAGTTTTACTCTGTCAAAACTATAATGTGTTTGGTATCAAAGACGTTTTACTATATATATTATATTATATATATATATATATATATATATATATATATATATATATATATATATATATATATATATATATATAATATATATATATATATATATATATATATACATACACACATGCACACCCCCCATATATCTAGGTGTGCCCCGAGATTTTTAGGCTATGAAAAGTGTGCCCCGGGACAAAAAAGGTTGGGAAACACTGCACTAGACTATAGCCTGGTTTATTTACATGAGACAGACGCACTACTCTAGTCACTACTTTAAACCCATTCAGGACAGGAACCTCTTTTGGTGTTTTAAGCATTATGTTATACTTTAGCTAGTGAAAGATAGAATCTAGATCTACAAGCTACAGAGCGAACGTTTTTAACTCGTTTAGTTTAGCAAAAGGGACCGCACCTCAAGCCGGGGGTAGGCTAGTCTAGTCACTAGACTATAGCCTGGTTTATTTAGATGAGACAGACGCACTAGACTCTAGTGTGTCTCTCATGTAAATAAACCAGTTTGAAACTGGTTTATTGTAATCCCAGACAGACTGATGGGTGAATACACCACCTGCAAGTGTGGATTGTGCTTTTCTGCCCAACTCCCATGAGTCTCATGACGTCTAGAAAATAAATTCTCAATCATCTACGTGGGTGACAGTTGTTGAAAACAAAATGTATTACTTTTAACTGAATTCCCTTTTGTCAGACTGAAATTCTCTGACAATGTCTGTGTGCCTCATGAGGCTTCTACGAGTAGTAAATGTGACATTTTTGGGTTCTCACATACAGTAGGCTATACTGTATGAAATGGATATACATTTAACCCATTCCAGACGGGAACCCCTTTGTGTTTTAAGCATTACGTTATACTTTAGCTAGTGAAAAATAGCAGATCTGCAAGCTCATAGTGCAGCACTGAAATAGTTTGAAAACCACTGATATAGAAACATAGGTTTAAATGGGGTAATAAAGTACACTATGAATAAAATAGACATTTGATTCCACACAAGAAGTAACAAGCAAAATGTTTTATTTGTAAAAACAGACTGAACTTATTTGTAAAAACAGAATGAACATTAGTAAAAACAAGACAAATGTACAAATTTACATCTAGCACCTAGCCTCCTACAACAGCAGGAAGCAGCATAACAACAAAAAACATGATGCTAGACAAAAAATAAGAGTGCAAACATTGGGAGAAAAAAAAGGATGTGCAAATGTACCAACTAAGTTATTAAAAAAGTGATAAAAGTGAGTGCAGTATAAGGTGTGGGGGGTTGCCACACGAGGACCTGGAGTTCCAGGTGGGGTTGGTTCTGGTCTCCCATCCTCCACAATGCTGCTGTCCGCATCAGATTCTGCCTAGAAGGAGAAGAGAGTTGAGAATGTTTATTGTAATGTCATAGTATGTTTGTGTGTCACAATACACAATACCAATTAAGACTGCATAAAATAGCCATAAACCAACTAAATAAAACATCTTACCATCATGTCGCCATCAACCGGAAAATTCGTCGAGGTCACTCGATTCTTTATAAAGACTTTCAGCCAACCTAAATCTATAAGGATTTGCGGTTCCTCGGCGATACTCGCTCCTGCGCCACTCCGTTTCGACTCATTAAAACTTTTACATTTTCTTGTGAATCTGTCTCGGAGGCTTCTCCGAGACAGTTCTCATTTTCGTCTCCCCCCTCCATTTTTCTTCCCCCCCCCCTCTTACAGTCCATTGTTCCCCAGCTTCAGCTTGGGCTGAGCCCAATTGGCAGGGCTGTTGCGGGCTGGGTCGGCGAGTCGTTTGGTATTCATAGTAACCAATTGAACACACTCAAAGAGTCTGAAAAGGTTTGGGAAATCAGAAGTGGACAAACCAGTTTAAACAAACCCTACCAATAGTCATTAAGACATGCAAATCCCTTGACTCCTTCAAAACTGCTCTCAAAAGGAAATTTGAAACTGGCCCCCGTAAAATCTGAATCCCTCACCCACCCCCTTTCCCCCCTCACTGTATGTTTCTTTTCCCTTTTTAACTCCTATGATGATTTCCTGTTTTGAATGGATGTGTATATTCGTACGTCTCTTAATGTTTTGATGAATTGAAAATGGTGGTGTAAACAAGTGTAATGCTTTATGGTGTCGTCCACTTAGTTAGTATTGTGTTTAGTTTTGTATGTTGTACTTGAAATGTACTGTAATTCTACAAACTGTTAATAAATCAATCAATCGATCAGATTGACCAGTTGGTCTTGATGGACTATCGAGTCGGTTCATGGACTCAGACCTTTAACAGACACATTAGCACCATCAAAGTCAGATTAAATGTTTATAACCAAACAGGATCTAGAAACACTTGACTGTGTATTAATCTTCAGTAGACTAGACTACTGTAACAGAGTCTGATGAATGCAGTTCACTCAGAACGCTGAATATCTTCAGAAATACAAAGAAAGTTGAATATTGATCAGTTCTTAAATCTTAACACTGGCTGTGTCAAATAACCAAATTTCAAAATACTACTGTTGATCTATAAAGCATGGTTCGGGGCCTCTGATCTTGTGTTATCATCCACCATTCATACCTCTGGTCATTTGTGAAAGGTTTGCTTTATGAACCTAAAATAAAAATAGCATTCAGTTTAATGTGTAACATATCTGGAACAAACTCCCTGAAAATTGCAACTCTGCAACAACTCTGTTATTTTAAATCACAGCTAAACCACGCATGCATGTTTGCTGCTGCCTTAATTGAGATGGTGTAATTATTATTCTACACTGACATTAATATCATTTATTTAACGTATTTCATTCATTTCCGTTTGATTGTTTTTGTTCTTGTACTATTGCCTACTGCTCTGTGTCCTGAATATGTGATTTATATTATGGCAAAAATGTTCAAATCCAGGGTAGAATAGGAAAGTTACACAGTGCAGCTTTAACTTTATATTTTTACTGAATCTAATTGCACTTTTATGATTTCATATTTTCTTTTCTTAATGTTTTACATAAAACACATTGAATTGTCTTGTTGTTGTGAGCAGTGGTTGGCCAGTTGTGTTCTATTGTTGGTGTGTCACGCCCCCCTCACTCTGATTGGATGATCAGGGCCCTCTGTTAGTATTTAACAAGAGTTTGTTCTGCCTGGTATCACTTTAACTCTGGTAGTTGTTAAGAGCTGAACTTCTCCTTTCTGCACCAGCTGATTTTTGCTCTATTTAAAAGTCAATTTGGGCAGGTTTTGAGTTATGGCATTACTACAAACATTGAAGTCCTTGGTCAACCAGAGACTATCTGCTGCTGCTGAAGAGATATTTGGGGTCGTTGGAAGAATTCTAACAGAGTACGAGGATGAAGCTTTCCACATCAAGCAAGAAACTGACCGCCAACGCACACTACTGGATATGGTTTTACAACCAATCGTCATACTACACAGAGCAGGTTGGTAAAACCTTTACAGAGAGAGAGACCATTGCTGTTTAATTTCTTAGTTAAGTGCAATTTCACCATAATTTCTTAAACAGCATTGGTGACTATTCGGAATGGTTGTGATAGCAATAGGATGGTACCACCTATTCTGTGTTAGCCGATACCGATACCGAATACCGATACCAGAGAATGATATATATGCCTAGATTAATAAAAAAAAGAAAAAAACATCTTATTTTGAAGTCCCCCGACCGGGAATAGTGATTATAGATATCTAGCTAGTACTAGCTATATATCTTGTGTTATAGCAGACTCCTCACTCATATATGTGCACAGTTTGTGAAATAAAGGTATAGGGGACAGGATAGGTGCTTGAAAAACAGTTTGTACTCGCTCTGGCATAACAATGAATGATGAGGCAAGATATAGAGTCCAACCGTTTTACTGGGGGTTAAGGTGGTAGCTTGGGCAGCATACAGATGCACAGGTATTGCGTGAGTGGGTATGTGTGTATGTGTGTGTGGTTTCTGTGAATAAACTCAGAAAGAATAAATGTCAGCTCTGTAGTGGCCACTGTAGCAGCTGTTGGCAATTATTGGCAATAATTAACTCGCGGATGCAGAGCACCCACAAATGTAAAGAGGGGAATATTTAGAGACAGTAAACATACATTCCAAACTGTAAACTGTAAACAATACACAACCCAGGTAATACTATGGAACAATCCAGGCAGGTAAACTAGGCTACAATGTCAGAAAATAACAGAAGACCAAGATCAGCACATGAGCACACTGACCGGGTAACAGTTTGGGCAACTCGATAGCAAACTCCACATGCCCCAACATTTTATTTACTTGCCATAGTGTCAACCCCTTACCCCTGTTACGGATCGGTGGTTAGACTGGCATATTCGCCGATACCGATATGACCCGATATGACCAAATAAGGGCCGATTCCGATACAGTATCTGGACATCTCTACCAATTACATTTGAGAAACAAGGAGTGTCTTGTTTTAGAAATGAAGCATTGTTGAGGTAAGAAACAATCATTTGAAGTTAGGACAGATATGGAACTAAAGCAGAAGTTCCCTCCAACCACAACTACATAACTTGGTTGACCACTCCAACTCTTGACTAATACATTACAAAGACATGATGGAATGTAGGTCATGTTCAAACATGCAATAATGGGTTTCTCTTTTATATATTCTGTCTAGATGCCATACACCTCCTGGTGTGTAAAGAGGAGGTATTTCCTGAGCAGCAGGAGAGAACATCCAGTCTGGTCCAAGAGGAACAAGAGTCTCTACAGATTAAAGAGGAACAGGAGGAGAGAACATCCAGTCTGGTCCAAGAGGAACAAGAGTCTCTACAGATTAAAGAGGAACAGGAGGAGATAACCTCCAGTCTGTTCAAAGAGGAACCAGAGTCTCTACAGATTAAAGAGGAACATGATGATCTACTTCAAAGATCAGAGGAGGATGGTGGATCAACAGAGACATTACTATCAGTGAAACATGAACATGATGAAAACATACAAACAGAACGTGTAGCCAGCACCTCATCTCAACACATGGAAACACAAGCTGATGTAGTGGACTGTGGAACATCACAACCAGCTAGTGATGTTCAGCTCATCTCTTCACAATGTTCTGAATCTGACATCACTGAAGACAGTGATGAGTGGAATGAGACCATGGATGACCAGTCAGGTTTAAACACACTGAGATCACACAATACACAACAAATGGGAGGAAAGCTGCTCCATGACCTCAAATCACCAAAACAAAGTCACTCCACGAGGAGTCACATAGGTATGAAACGTTTTAGTTGTGCAGATTGTGGCAAAATGTTCAATACCAAAGGAAATCTGAAATTACACATGAGGATTCATACAGGGGAAAAACCCTTTACATGTACAGTTTGTGACAAGGGCTATATTCAAACAAGTGATCTAAAAAGACACATGATGATTCATACAGGGGAAAAACCCTTTACGTGTACAGTTTGTGGCAAGGGCTGTAGTAAAAAGAGTAATCTAAAATTACACATGAGGACACATACAGGGGAAAATCCCTTTACGTGTACAGTTTGTGGCAAAGGATGTAGACAAATGAGTCATCTAAAATCACATATGATGACTCACACAGGGGAAAAGCCCTTTACGTGTACAGTTTGTGGCAAGGGCTGTAGTAAAAAGAGTAATCTAAAATCACACATGAGGACTCACACAGGGGAAAAGCCCTTTACGTGTACAGTTTGTAAAAAAGGCTTTGGTCGGATTGATATTCTAAAAAAACACATAAAGACACATGCATCGGAAAAACCTGTTAAATGATTTTTTACCATTTGTTTAGATTCTTTGGAGTATTACGTCTTCATATAATGCATTGTACACATGAGGACACATTCAGGGGAAAGTCACTTTACATGTACAGTTTGTGGCAAGGTCTGTAGTCAAAAGAGTGATCTAAAACGACACATGATGACTCACACAGGGGAAAAGCCCTTTACGTGTACAGTTTGTGTCAAGGGCATGTAGTTTGCATGTAGTTTGTGAAAAAGGCTTTAGTCAGAATTTCAATCTAAAAACACACATGCAGACGTGTCATAAAGGGGGAAAAGCTGTTAAATAATGAGTGTTTTCAAATAAGGCATTATGTTGACACTTAATGTCAATTATCAGCAGTTTAGATAAATATATTAAACATTATGGATTATAATTTTTTTAATCGATTTTCAACTTGGATAATGCTGCTACTGATAGGCCTATACTAATATGAGAAGCAGTGTTTGCCCACATTTGTCAGCAATTAAAATGTCATATTCATGCACTAGTGGTACAATTGAAACTTTAGTATGTTTTCATCATAGCCTAGAATGCATTGTAACTGAAAATATTTACTCTGTAAAAAACACTCTGTAATGTCTTCTTTTTCAAATAAAGGTTTGACAGTTAAAGAACCTTTATGTGTGTTAAGTACAGAAAGCTCATCCACATGTGTTTCACCTCCTTTAAGTATGGACATCTTGTGCTGTGAACAATAGTGACAAGAACGGTATTGTCACATTAAACAGTATTGCTACATTAAATATACCCCAGGGAACCGTTCTGTCACCCTTCCTGTTTACCATCTTCATCTTCTGACTTCAGCTACAACTCCGGAACATGCCATCTCCAGAAATTCTCAGATGATAACGATATGGTTATAATACACAAAAGCATGCAGGCACAGCAAAGTCGGAAAAAGAGTTAACATGCACTAACCCCAATTACCAGCCTACGCCCGTGACAAACCTCCTGTAGGACTATGGCACACTAAAGGCCTCTACATAGTCCGTTTTGTTCCTTGCGTGGAGGAGTCAAACGGACACAAAAAACGCAAGGTTATTTTAGACATGCATAGTCCTTGCGTTTCTTACGCTTTTCTTGCGTCGGATTCAATCGCTGAAATGTGCAAGCATCTACTCATCCAATAGATGGCAGCTGTGACACTATGAAGCTGTCCCAGAATGCAACGCTGTTTCAAGGCGGAATGAAGACGGTATAAAGGAAGAAGAAGGCAGTTGTTGTTGACCGATATATATAAAATATAAATCTACATATAATGTAGCCAATGGCATGTTCTACAAAATCTTAAGCTCACACTGTAGATCCAGTGTGCCCACACTTTTGACTTGAACTACTTTAAACCCATTCAGGACGGGAACCTCTTTTGGTGTTTTAAGCATTATGTTATACTTTAGCTAGTGAAAGATAGAATCTAGATCTACAAGCTACAGAGCGAACGTTTTTAACTCGTTTAGTTTAGCAAAAGGGACCGCACCTCAAGCCGGGGGTAGGCTAGTCTAGTCACTAGACTATAGCCTGGTTTATTTAGATGAGACAGACGCACTAGACTCTAGTGTGTCTCTCATGTAAATAAACCAGTTTGAAACTGGTTTATTGTAATCCCAGACAGACTGATGGGTGAATACACCACCTGCAAGTGTGGATTGTGCTTTTCTGCCCAACTCCCATAATGAGTCTCATGACGTCTAGAAAATAAATCCTCAATCATCTACGTGGGTGACTTGCAGTTGTTGAAAACAAAATGTATTACTTTTAACTGAATTCCCTTTTGTCAGACTGAAATTCTCTGACAATGTCTGTGTGCCTCATGAGGCTTCTACGAGTAGTAAATGTGACATTTTTGGGTTCTCACATACAGTAGGCTATACTGTATGAAATGGATATACATTTAACCCATTCCAGACGGGAACCCCTTTGTGTTTTAAGCATTACGTTATACTTTAGCTAGTGAAAAATAGCAGATCTGCAAGCTCATAGTGCAGCACTGAAATAGTTTGAGAACCACTGATATAGAAACATAGGTTTAAATGGGGTAATAAAGTACACTATGAATAAAATAGACATTTGATTCCACACAAGAAGTAACAAGCAAAATGTTTTATTTGTAAAAACAGACTGAACTTATTTGTAAAAACAGAATGAACATTAGTAAAAACAAGACAAATGTACAAATTCTAGCACCTAGCCTCCTACAACAGCAGGAAGCAGCATAACAACAAAAAACATGATGCTAGACAAAAAATAAGAGTGCAAACATTGGGAGAAAAAAAAGGATGTGCAAATGTACCAACTACGTTATTAAAAAAGTGATAAAAGTGAGTGCAGTATAAGGTGTGGGGGGTTGCCACACGAGGACCTGGAGTTCCAGATGGGGTTGGTTCTGGGCTCCCATCCTCCACAATGCTGCTGTCCGCATCAGATTCTGCCTAGAAGGAGAAGAGAGTTGAGAATGTTTATTGTAATGTCATAGTATGTTTGTGTGTCACAATACACAATACCAATTAAGACTGCATAAAATAGCCATTTTAGTAAACCAACTAAATAAAACATCTTACCATCATGTCACCATCAACCGGAAAATTCGTCGAGGTCACTCGATGCTTTATAAAGACTTTCAGCCAACCTAAATCTATAAGGATTTGCGGTTCCTCTGCGATACTCGCTCCTGCGCCACTCCGTTTCGATCTATAAGGATTTGCGGTTCCTCGGCGATACTCGCTCCTGCGCCACTCCGTTTCGACTCATTAAAACTTTTTAATTTTCTTGTGAATCTGTCTCGGAGGCTTCTCCATTTGCCCGAGGCCGTTGTCGCGTCCGTATTAAAAATATCTGCGATCTCGGCCCAGCTGTTCAGCTTCGTGTTGTTGTCTTTGCTCTCTGGGTTGGAGCAGTCATACAGCCATGGATATTCACGGACCAATTCACACAGCTGTGCTTTAATGATGAGGTCATCTTTGATGTCCAGTGAAATAATGTGAGATAGCCCTGCCTGTTCGTGTTTATATTTACAACGGAAGCCCTTCCCTCTTGCTTCGGGGGTAGGGGGCGTGGACCCTGCCTCCAGGTGGGCAGGGTGTCCTCGACGCAAGGTACGCAACGCAAGCAATTTGGTTGCGTTGGCTTGGGATCAGATCTCATCCCGACGGAGCGAGACAGATCACGTAACCGACGCAACGCAAGGGAGGAATTTCTCTCACCCTCCGTTCCTTATGTATTCTTGCGTCGATTATGTTCGACTCTGTCAAGCACTTAACTGTAACTGGGAAGATAGCAGCCTAATACAAACTACGCCCTCTAAAGCCACAATGTTGGTTTGCATCATAAATAATACAGCTAAACAAAATCAAATACACTTAAATCAAAAGAAAAGGACAAATTAGCAGAGGTTACTCCTAATAAAACAAAGGGACAATATTAATAAATAATCATTACAGTTTAAACAAAAATACAATAGAATATAGGCAGCAATCTACCCCCTTGTAGTGGGTTGAGCTTTCCTTAATTGTCATGTGACGCCCCAATCATATTCAGGACAGCTGAGACCCCTCAGCGCTGCTGACTGAATAAAAGGGAGCCACACCCAGCCATCAGAGTAGCTGGCTGGCTTGTGTGTTCCTGGTGGTGTGTTGGGGTTGTTGGTGCAAGAGTGTCATTGATGGTATGCAGTATATGGTTTCATGTGTTTTTCCTAAATGTGAAGAGTAAAATCTGAGTGTTATATCTTGCAGGCATCTGACAGTGGGAATCCCACCCTGGGATAGGCTGCGTTATTCCCCCCACCTGTTGTAGGCCTATACTGCTTTGTATGCGGATTTGCATGCAGAGCTGCTGGTATGTTAGCTCCTGATCGTTAGTGGCTTGCTGCCCCATGGACCAGGGAGTACTGACGCGTGGCATCTCCACGCCATAGAGTAAGGACATTTTTATCAGGTATTTGACCAATCTGGGAACTAAATCGTTACCAAGAAATGTCTTCACCAATGTGCTTCTAAAGGTGTCTAATAACATGTACTAAAAGATTGCAATTCAACTCCTGTGGAGAAACCTCGATCATGGATTTAAACGCATCAAAGACGTGGTACCGATAACCGATCTTCGAAAATTCGAAATTGCTTAAATTGGGCATGAGTAACTTTTGAGGGGTCAAACTAGGGATTTTTCATGATTCCGAGTTGATTGCAAGCATTTATTTTTCACCAAGACCACTGCCTGGTGGTAAGTGTGTGAGTGGCAGAGGAAGAAATGCCACTTGAACATTTTCAACTTAGCCTCGTGGTGGTGCTATAACTGGCTGATTAGTGTTTTTACATCTAACTGCATGGATCTGTGTATAACTTTGTATGCCAACTCCCTAGAGGCCAAGGAAAAACCTTTACCTGGACATTTTCACATCTGCTCTTTATAGCGCCACCAGGAGGCCGACATATGTAAAACACTTTTTCGAGTGAGGTAAATCAACATCATTGTCTATTAGACGTGGCCTGCAGGGGCCTGTGTGACAGGCTGCCGTTCCAACCACTCTTTAAGTGTTTCTCTGTGTGAGTGTTTTGCAAGTCGCTTTTTTCTTTCATTCTTTGTTCCTTGAGGGACATTGTACACTATAGCGGCAGTAAGTTCGTCTATTTAAGAGGAGAGCTGCTCGCACTCAGAAGAATGGGACACGCCACCCCATCCCCGGGGGACTGAGAAGAAAGTACCGGCGGGTGTAGAGCCGGTGCTAAAGTGAAGACCGGGCTAACAAACAACAAACGGCGGCGGTACAAGCCACCAATTCCCTCTGTTAATGGTGAATGTGAACGCGCTGACTAGTAAGAAGATAGACGAGCTACGAGGATTAATCAAGACGCAGAGGATATACAGAGAAAGCAGTTCGATCATATTGACGGAAACATGGCTAACTAGCCACAAGCCGGACACCGCGGTGGAGCTACAAGGATTCGGTCTCGTGAGGGCGGACAGAGACAACAAAGAGTGTCGGAAGACGAAAGGTGGGGGTCTTATGCTGTACGTTGATAACAGATGGTGTAACCCGGGCCATGTGACTGTTAAAGAGATTGACCTGCTGTATGCCAACATTAAGGAGGCACACACAGCCACTACCCCTCTTGCCCAACTGGGGAAGTCTGACCACAATTTAGTTTATTTACAGCCCCAGTACATTCCAGTAGTTCAAAGGCCTGGACGTGGTTGTTCCGGTCAGGACAGTGCGCTGCTTCGGCAACAATAAACCCTTGGTAACCAGTGAAGTGAAGGCTGTCCTGAATAGGAAGAAGATGGCCTTTATTAACAAGGACCAGGAGGAGATGAAGAGTGCACAGCAGGAGCTTAAGCACTGTATGAAGGAAGCCAAGGACACCTACAGGAGAAAAGTGGAGAAGAAGCTGAGGGAGAACAATATGAGGGAAGTGTGGCAAGGCATGAAAACAATCACAGGCCTCAAACAGGGGAATGGTTGGCTGTGGAGGGGAGCAAAGAGAGGGCAAATTAATTTAACACCTTCTTCAACCGGTTTGATTCCGGACTTGTCCCTCCTGCCCCCCACCAAGCCCACAATCCCCCCCCCCCCCCCATGTCCTCCATTGTCCCTACCCCGCTCCCTCTCCCTCTGCCCTCTGCCCCCCGCCGTCGCCCACCCCAAAATGGACACTCCTTCCCCCCAAGCGGAACATGGACCGCCCTTCCCCCTCCATTTTTCGTCCTCCCCCCTCTTACAGTGCATTGTTCCCCAGTTTCAGCTTGGGCTGAGCCCAATTGGCAGGGCTGTTGCGGGATGGGTCGGCGAGTCGTTTGGTATTCATAGTAACCAATTGAATACACTCAAAGAGTCTGAAAAGGTTTGGGAAATCAGAAGTGGACAAACATGTCTTTCAACAAACCCTACCAATAGTCATTAAGACATGCAAATGCCTTGACTCCTTCAAAACTGCTCCTGGACAGCTGCAATTCGAAACTGGCCCCCGTAAAATCTGAATCCCCCACTGAATCCCCCACCCACCCCTCTGTATGTTTATTTTCCCATTTTACCTCCTCTATGATGATTTCCTGTTTTGACTATACAGTATAGTTATGTATATTCGTACGTCTCTTAATGTTTTGATGAATTGAAAATGGTGGGCCTTATTGTAAACGTAAAAGTGTAATGCTTTATGGTGTCGTCCACTCACAGTTAACAGTTTTTTGTATTGAGTTGTACTTGAAATGTACTGTAATTCTGTCAATCAATCAATACATCAATCAGATTATGACCAGTTGGTCTTGATGGACTATCGAGTCGGTTCGTGAACTCAGACCTGTAACAGCCACATTAAAAGCACCATCAAATTAAATGTTTTATAGAAAAACTTGGCTATGTGTAATGTGTATTAATCTGCAGATTCTGATGACTGCAGTTCATTCAGAACGCTGAATATCTTCAGAAATACAAATAAAGTTTAACATTGATTAGTTCTTAAATCTTAACACTGGGTCCTTGTGTGTCAAATAATCAAATTTCAAAATACTACTGTACAATACTACTGTTGGTCTATAAAGCATGGTTTGGGGCCTCATTCATACCTCTATGGTTATTTGGGAAAGGTTTGCTTTATGAACCAAAAATAAAAACATAGCATTCAGTTTAATGTGTAACATATCTGGAACAAACTCCCTGAAAATTGCAGCTCTGCAACACTGTTATTTTAAATCACAGCTAAACCACAAATGCATGATTGTTGCTGCCTTAATTGAGATGGTGTAATTATTATTCTACACTGACATTTAATATAATTTATTTAAATTATTTAGTTAATTTCCGTTGACTGTTTTTGTTCTTGTACTATTGCCTTTGCTGAGTGTCCTGAATATGTGATTTATATTATGGCAACAATGTTCAAATCCAGGGTAGAATAGGAAAGCTACACAGTGCAGCTCTAACTATATATTTTTACTGAATCTAATTGCACTTTTATAATTTCATATTTTATTTTCTTAATGTTTTACATAAAACACATTGAATTGTCTTGTTGTTGTGAGCAGTGGTTGGCCAGTTGTGTTCTATTGTTGGTGTGTCACGCCCCCCTCACTCTGATTGGATGATCAGGGCCCTCTGTTAGTATTTAACAAGAGTTTGTTCTGCTAGGTGTCACATTAATCTCTGCTAGTTGTTAAGAGCTGAACTTCTCCTTTCTGCACCAGCTGAAGCGTCTAGTTTTGGTTCTACTTTAGTACTTCGCTCTAGGCCCATTTAAAAATCTATTTGGACAGGTTTTGACTTGAGTTATGGCTTTACTACAAACATTGAAGTCCTTGGTCAACCAGAGACTATCTGCTGCTGCTGAAGAGATATTTGGGGTCGTTGGAAGAATTCTAACAGAGTACGAGGATGAAGCTTTCCACATCAAGCAAGAAACTGACCGCCAACGCAGACTACTGGATATGGTTTTACAACCAATCGTCAAACTACACAGAGCAGGTTGGTAACAGCAATGGTGACTATTTGGAATGTAAAAGGAACTGGTTGAAACTTTGTGAGCTTGCATTGATAATAGTCAATAGTATTCTAGTTGTAGTGTCCTCCATTCATGTCTGTTAAACAAATATTGACAATGAAATCAAGTAGTAAGGAATAATTAAATAAACTGTTGATCGTGTATAATCATAGAGTGTTTAAAAGGAGGAGATTCAATTAACTTGTCGCATTCCAAAACATCAGGGGCTATATCTGATAGCAGTAGGTTGTAGCTAATTACATTTTACATAGCAGAAGTTCCCTCCGACCACAACTACATAACTGGTTGAGCACTCCAACTCTTGACTAATACATTAAAAAGACATGATAATTCTATCATGTAGGTCGTGTTCAAACATGTAATAATGGGTTTCTCTTTTATATATTCTGTCTAGACGCCATACACCTCCTTGTGTGTAAAGAGGAGGTATTCCCTGAGCAGCAGGAGAGAACCTCTAGTCTGGTCCAAGAGGAACCAGAGTCTCTACAGATTAAAGACAAACAGGAGGAGATAACCTCCAGTCTGGTCCAAGAGGAACCAGAGTCTCTACAGATTAAAGAAGAACAGGAGGAGATAACCTCCAGTCTGGTCAAAGAGGAACCAGAGTCTCTACAGATTAAGCACGAACAGGAGGAGAGAACCTCCAGTCTGGTCAAAGAGGAACCAGAGTCTCTACAGATTAAAGAGGAACATGATGAGCCACTTCAAAGATCAGAGGTGGATGGTGGATCAACAGAGATATTACTGTCAGTGAAACATGAAGATGATGAAAACATACAAACAGAACCTGTAGCCAGCACCTCATCTCAACACATGGAAACACAAGCTGATGTAGTGGACTGTGGAACATCACAATCTGAATCTGACATCACTGAAGACAGTGATGAGTGGAATGAGACCATGGATGACCAGTCAGGTTTAAACACACTGAGATCACACAATACACAACAAATGGGAGGAAAGCTGCTCCATGACCTCAAATCACCAAAACAAAGTCACTCCACGAGGAGTCACATAGGTACGAAACGTTTTAGTTGTGCAGATTGTGGCAAAATGTTCAATAGCAAAGGAAATCTGAAATTACACATGAGGAATCATACAGGGGAAAAACCCTTTACATGTACAGTTTGTGACAAGGGCTTTAGTCGGACCGATCTTCTAAAAAAACACATGAGGACTCATACAGGGGAAAAACCATTTACATGTACAGTTTGTGGCATGGGCTATATTCAAACAAGTGATCTAAAAAGACACATGATGATTCATACAGGGGAAAAGCCATTTACGTGTACAGTTTGTGGCAAGGGCTTTAGTAAAAAGAGTAATCTAAAATTACACATGAGGACACATACAGGGGAAAATCCCTTTACGTTTACAGTTTGTGGCAAAGGATGTAGACAAATGAGTCATCTAAAATCACATATGATGACTCACACAGGGGAAAAGCCCTTTACATGTACAGTTTGTGGCAAAGGATGTAGTCAAATGAGTCGTCTAAAATCACATATGATGACTCACACAGGGGAAAAGCCCTTTACGTGTACAGTTTGTAAAAAAGGCTTTGGTCGGATTGATATTCTAAAAACACACATAAAGACACATGCATCGGAAAAACCTGTTAAATGATTTTTACCATTTGTTTAGATTCTTTGGAGTATTACGTCTTCATATAATGCATTGTACACATGAGGACACATTCAGGGGAAAGTCCCTTTACATGGACAGTTTGTGGCAAGGTCTGTAGTCAAAAGGGTGATCTAAAACGACACATGATGACTCACACAGGGGAAAAGCCCTTTACGTGTACAGTTTGTGTCAAGGGCTGTGGTCATAATGGGGATTTAAAAGCACACATGATGACCCATAGAGGGAAAAAACCTTTTACGTGTACAGTTTGTGAAAAAGGCTTTAGTCAGAATTGCAATCTAAAAACACACATGCAGACGTGTCATAAAGGGGGAAAAGCGTGTTTTCAAATAAGGCATTATGTTGACACTTAATTTCAATTATCAGCAGTTTAGCTAAATATATTAAACATTATGGATTATATTTTTTTTTAATCGATTTTCAACTTGGATAATGCTGATACTGATAGACCAATACTAATATGAGAAGCAGTGTTTGCCCACATTTGTCAGCAATTAAAATGTCATATTCATGCACTAGTGGTACAATTTAAACTGTAGTATGTTTTCATCATAGCCTAGAATGCATTGTAACTGAAAATATTTACTCTGTAAAAAACACTGTCTGTAATGTCTTCTTTTTCAAAAAAAGGTTTGACAGTTAAATAACCTTTATGTGTGTTAATTACAGAAAGCTCATCCACATGTGTTTCACCTCCTTTAAGTATGGACATCTTGTGCTGTGAACAATAGTGACAAGAACGGTATTGTCACATTAAACAGTATTGCTACATTAAATATACCCCAGGGAACCGTTCTGTCACCCTTCCTGTTTACCATCTTCATCTTCTGACTTCAGCTACAACTCCGGAACATGCCATCTCCAGAAATTCTCCGACGATAACGATATGGTTATAATACACAAAAGCATGCAGGCACAGCAAAGTCGGAAAAAGAGTTAACATGCACTAACCCCAATTACCAGCCTACGCCCGTGACAAACCTCCTGTAGGACTATGGCACACTAAAGGCCTCTACATAGTCCGTTTTGTTCCTTGCGTGGAGGAGTCAAACGGACACAAAAAACGCAAGGTTATTTTAGACATGCATAGTCCTTGCATTTCTTACGTTTTTCTTGCGTCGGATTTAATCGCTGAAATGTGCAAGCATCTACTCATCCACTAGATGGCAGCTGTGACACTATGAAGCTGTCCCAGAATGCAACGCTGTTTCAAGGCGGAATGTAGACGGTATAAAGGAAGAAGAAGAAGGCAGTTGTTGTTGACCGATATATATAAAATATAAATCTACATATAATGTAGCCAATGGCATGTTCTACAAAATCTTAAGCTCACACTGTAGATCCAGTGTGCCCACACTTTTGACTTGAACTACTTTAAACCCATTCAGGACGGGAACCTCTTTTGGTGTTTTAAGCATTATGTTATACTTTTGCTAGTGAAAGATAGAATCTAGACCTACAAGCTACAGAGCGAACGTTTTTAACTCATTTAGTTTAGCAAAAGGGACCGCACCTCAAGCCGGGGGTAGGCTAGTCTAGTCACTAGACTATAGCCTGGTTTATTTAGATGAGACAGACGCACTAGACTCTAGTGTGTCTCTCATGTAAATAAACCAGTTTGAAACTGGTTTATTGTAATCCCAGACAGACTGATGGGTGAATACACCACCTGCAAGTGTGGATTGTGCTTTTCTGCCCAACTCCCATAATGAGTCTCATGACGTCTAGAAAATAAATCCTCAATCATCTACGTGGGTGACTTGCAGTTGTTGAAAACAAAATGTATTACTTTTAACTGAATTCCCTTTTGTCAGACTGAAATTCTCTGACAATGTCTGTGTGCCTCATGAGGCTTCTACGAGTAGTAAATGTGACATTTTTGGGTTCTCACATACAGTAGGCTATACTGTATGAAATGGATATACATTTAACCCATTCAAGACGGGAAGCCCTTTGTGTTTTAAGCATTACGTTATACTTTAGCTAGTGAAAAATAGCAGATCTGCAGCACTGATATAGAAACATAGGTTTAAATATTCATAGTGTACTTTAAATAATAAAGTACACTATGAATAAAATAGACATTTGATTCCACACAAGAAGTAACAAGCAAAATGTTTTATTTGTAAAAACAGAATGAACATTAGTAAAAACAAGACAAATGTACAAATTTACATCTAGCACCTAGCCTCCTACAACAGCAGGAAGCAGCATAACAACAAAAAACATGATGCTAGACAAAAAATAAGAGTGCAAACATTGGGAGAAAAAAAAGGATGTGCAAATGTACCAACTACGTTATTAAAAAAGTGATAAAAGTGAGTGCAGTATAAGGTGTGGGGGGTTGCCACACGAGGACCTGGAGTTCCAGGTGGGGTTGGTTCTGGGCTCCCATACTCCACAATGCTGCTGTCCGCATCAGATTCTGCCTAGAAGGAGAAGAGAGTTGAGAATGTTTATTGTAATGTCATAGTATGTTTGTGTGTCACAATACACAATACCAATTAAGACTGCATAAAATAGCCATTTTAGTAAACCAACTAAATAAAACATCTTACCATCATGTCGCCATCAACCGGAAAATTCGTCGAGGTCACTCGATGCTTTATAAAGACTTTCAGCCAACCTAAAACTATAAGGATTTGCGGTTCCTCGGCGATACTCGCTCCTGCGCCACTCCGTTTCGACTCATTAAAACTTTTTAATTTTCTTGTGAATCTGTCTCGGAGGCTTCTCCATTTGCCCGAGGCCGTTGTCGCGTCCGTATTAAAAATATCTGCGATCTCGGCCCAGCTGTTCAGCTTCGTGTTGTTGTCTTTGCTCTCTGGGTTCGAGCAGTCATACAGCCATGGATATTCACGGACCAATTCACACAGCTGTGCTTCAAATGATGAGGTCATCTTGATGTCCAGTGAAATAATGTGAGATAGCCATGCCTGTTCGTGTTTATATTTACAACGGAAGCCCTTCCCTCTTGCTTCGGGGGTAGGGGGGCGAGGGTCGGGGTTAGGAGCAAGCAATTTGGTTGCGTTGGCTTGGGATCAGATCTCAACCCGACGGAGCGAGACAGATCACGTAACCGACGCAACGCAAGGGAGGAATTTAGCAGCCTAATATAAACTACGCCCTCTAAAGCCACAATGTTGGTTTGCATCATAAATAATACAGCTAAACAAAATCAAATACACTTAAATCAAAAGAAAATAACAAATTAGCAGAGGTTACTCCTAATAAAACAAAGGGTCAATATTAATACATAATCATTACAGTTTAAACAAAAATACAATAGAATATAGGCAGCAATCTACCCCCTTGTAGTGGGTTGAGCTTTCCTTAATTGTCATGTGACGCCCCAATCATATTCAGGACAGTTGAGACCCCTCAGCGCTGCTGACTGAATAAAAGGGAGCCACACCCAGCCATCAGAGTAGCTGGCTGGCTTGTGTGTTCCTGGTGGTGTGTTGGGGTTGTTGGTGCAAGAGTGTCATTGATGGTATGCAGTATATGGTTTCATGTGTTTTTCCTAAATGTGAAGAGTAAAATCTGAGTGTTATATCTTGCAGGCATCTGACAGTGGGAATCCCACCCTGGGATAGGCTGCGTTATTCCCCCCACCTGTTGTAGGCCTATACTGCTTTGTATGCGGATATGCATGCAGAGCTGCTGGTATGTTAGCTCCTGATCGTTAGTGGCTTGGACCAGGGAGTAGCCTACTGACGTGTGGCATCTCCACGCCATAGAGTAAGGACATTTTTATCAGGTATTTGACCAATCTGGGAACTAAATCGTTACCAAGAAATGTGCTTCTAAAGGTGTCTAATAACATGTACTAAAAGATTGCAATTCAACTCCCGTGGAGAAACCTCGATCATGGATTTAAACGCATCAAAGACGTGGTACCGATAACCGATCTTCGAAAATTCGAAATTGCTTAAATTGGGCTTGAGTAACTTTTGAGGGGTCAAACTAGGGATTTTTCATGATTCTGAGTTGATTGCAAGCATTTATTTTTCACCAAGACCACTGCCTGGTGGTAAAATGGCCGCACCCACGTATCCCGCTCATCGTTCAACCCCCCAATGTAGTCTGGTAAGAATTCTGATAAATGTGATTGCGTGCATGTTTGCTGCTGCCTTTCATCGAGATGGTGTAATTATTACATTATTTAATTTAATGTATTTATATTATTTCATTCATTTCCGTTGATTGTTTTTGTACTATTGCTTTTGCTCTGTGTCCTGAATATTTTGTTTTCTATTATGGCCCTTTACATGTACAGTTTGTGGCAAGGGCTGTACTCATAATGGGAAATTAAAAGAACACATGAGGACTCAGGGGAAAAGCCATTTGAGTGTAAAGTTTGTGAAAAAGGCTTTAGTCGGCTTGATAATCTAAAAACACACATGAAGACACATACATTGGACAAATCTGTTAAATGATGAGTGTGAGTGGCAGAGGAAGAAATGCCACTTGAACATTTTCAACTTAGCCTCGTGGTGGCGCTATAACTGGCCGATTAGTGTTTTTACATCTAACTGCATGGATCTGTGTATAACTTTGTATGCCAACTCAATAGAGGCCAAGGAAAAACCTTTACCTGGACATTTTCACATCTGCTCTTTATAGCGCCACCAGGAGGCCGACATATGTAAAACACTTTTTCGAGTGAGGTAAATCATCATCATTGTCTATTAGACGTGGCCTGTACACTATAGCGGCAGTAAGTTCGTCTATTTAAGAGGAGAGCTGCTCGCGCTCAGAAGAATGGGACACGCCGGGACACGCCACCCCATCCCCGGGGGACTGAGAAGAAAGTACCGGGGGGTGTAGAGCCGGTGCTAAAGTGAAGACCGGGCTAACAAACAACAAACGGCGGCGGTACAAGCCACCAATTCCCTCTGTTAATGGTGAATGTGAACGCGCTGACTAGTAAGAAGATAGACGAGCTACGAGGATTAATCAAGACGCAGAGGATATACAGAGAAAGCAGTTTGATCATATTGACGGAAACATGGCTAACTAGCCACAAGCCGGACACCGCGGTGGAGCTACAAGGATTCGGTCTCGTGAGGGCGGACAGAGACAACAAAGCGTGTCGGAAGACGAAAGGTGGGGGTCTTATGCTGTATGTTGATAACAGATGGTGTAACCCGGGCCATGTGACTGTTAAAGAGATTGACCTGCTGTATGCCAACATTAAGGAGGCACACACAGCCACTACCCCTCTTGCCCAACTGGGGAAGTCTGACCACAATTTAGTTTATTTACAGCCCCAGTACATTCCAGTAGTTCAAAGGCTGCCTGGATGTGGTTGTTCCGGTCAGGACAGTGCGCTGCTTCGGCAACAATAAACCCTTGGTAACCAGTGAAGTGAAGGCTGTCCTGAATAGGAAGAAGATGGCCTTTAATAACAAGGACCAGGAGGAGATGAAGAGTGCACAGCAGGAGCTTAAGCACTGTATGAAGGAAGCCAAGGACACCTACAGGAGAAAAGTGGAGAAGAAGCTGAGGGAGAACAATATGAGGGAAGTGCGGCAAGGCATGAAAACAATCACAGGCCTCAAACAGGGGAATGGGGGGCTGTGGAGGGGAGCAAAGAGAGGGCAAATTAATTTAACACCTTCTTCAACCGGTTTGATTCCGGACTTGACCCTCCTGCCCCCCACCAAGCCCACAATTCCCCCCCCCCCCCCCCCCCCCCCCATTGTCCCTACCCCGCTCCCTCTCCCTCTGCCCCCCACCCACCCTAAAATGGACACTCCTTCCCCCCAAGCGGAACATAGACCGCCCTTCCCCCTCCATTTTTCGTCCTCCCCCCTCTTACAGTGCATTGTTCCCCAGTTTCAGCTTGGGCTGAGCCCATTTGGCAGGGCTGTTGCGGGATGGGTCGGCGAGTCGTTTGGTATTCATAGTAACCAATTGAATACACTCAAAGAGTCTGAAAAGGTTTGGGAAATCAGAAGTGGACAAACATGTCTTTCAACAAACCCTACCAATAGTCATTAAGACATGCAAATCCCTTGACTCCTTCAAAACTGCTCTCGGACAGCTGCAATTCGAAACTGGCCCCCGTAAAATCTGAATCCCCCACCTCCTCTATGATGATTTCCTGTTTTGACTATACAGTATAGTTGTGTATATTCGTACGTCTCTTAATGTTTTGATGAATTGAAAATGGTGGGCCTTATTGTAAACGTAAAAGTGTAATGCTTTATGGTGTCGTCCACTCACAGTTAACAGTTTTTTGTATTGAGTTGTACTTGAAATGTACTGTAATTCTGCAAACTGTTAATAAATCAATCAATCAATCAGATTATGACCAGTTGGTCTTGATGGACTATCGAGTCGGTTCATGGACTCAGACCTTTAACAGACACATTAGCACCATCAAAATCAGATTAAATGTTTATATCCAAACAGGATATAGAAAAACTTGGCTATGTGTATTAATCTTCAGTAGACTTGACTACTGTAACAGATTATGATGACTGCAGTTCATTCAGAACGCTGAATATCTTCAGAAATACAAATACAGTTTAACATTGATCAGTTCTTAAATCTTAACACTGGATGTGTCAAATAATCAAATTTAAAAATACTACTGTTGGTCTATAAAGCATGGTTTGGGGCCTCTGATCTTGTGTTGTCATCCACCATTCATACCTCTGGTCATTTGGGAAAGGTTTGCTTTATGAACCTAAAATAAAAACATAGCATTCAGTTTAATGTGTAACATATCTGGAACAAACTCCCTGAAAATTGCAGCTCTGCAACAACTCTGTTATTTTAAATCACAGCTAAACCATGCATGCATGTTTGCTGCTGCCTTAATTGAGATGGTGTAATTATTATTCTACACTGACATTTAATATAATTTATTTAACTTATTTCATTCATTTCCGTTTGATTGTTTTTGTTCTTGTACTATTGCCTTTGCTCTGTGTCCTGAATATGTGATTTATATTATGGCAAAAATGTTCAAATCCAGGGTAGAATAGGAAAGTTACACAGTGCAGCTTTAACTTTATATTTTTACTGAATCTAATTGCACTTTTATGATTTCATATTTTCTTTTCTTAATGTTTTAAATAAGATGGTGTAACCCGGGCCATGTGACTGTTAAAGAGATCATTGACGTGCTGTATGCCAACATTAAGGAGGCACACACAGCCACTACCCCTCTTGCCCAACTGGGGAAGTCTGACCACAATTTAGTTTATTTACAGCCCCAGTACATTCCAGTAGTTCAAAGGCAGCCTGTCACAACACAGTCCTTTAACATCTGCCTGGACGTAAAAGTGTAATGCTTTATGGTGTTTTTTTAATTGAGTTGTACTTGAAATGTACTGTAATTATGCAAACTGTTAATAAATCAATCAATCAGATTATGACCAGTTGGTCTTGATGGACTATCGAGTCGGTTCATGGACTCAGAACTTTAACAGACACATTAGCACCATCAAAGTCAGATTAAATGTTTATATCCAAACAGGATATAGAAAAACTTGGCTAGGTGTATTAATCTTCAGTAGACTTGACTACTGTAACAGATTATGATGACTGCAGTTCATTCAGAACGCTGAATATCTTCAGAAATACAAATAAAGTTTAACATTGATCAGTTCTTAAATCTTAACACTGGGTCCTTGTGTGTCAAATAATCAAATTTCAAAATACTACTGTTGGTCTGTAAAGCATAGTTTGGGGCCTCTGATCTTGTGTTATCATCCACCATTCATACCTCTATGGTCTATGAGTCCTGAATATGTGATTTATATTAAGGCAACAATGTTCAAATCCAGGGTAGAATAGGAAAGTTACACAGTGCAGCTTTAACTTTATATTTTTACTGAATCTAATTGCACTTTTATAATTTCATATTTTATTTTCCTAATGTTTTATATAAAACACATTGAATTTCCTTCTTGTTGTGAGCAGTGATTGGCAAGTTGTGTTCCATTGTTGGTGTGTCCCGCCCCCCCTCACTCTGATTGGATGATCAGGGCCCTCTGTTAGTATTTAACAAGAGTTTGTTCTGCCTGGTAACACTTAGAAGCTGAACTTCTCCTTTCTGCACCAGCTGAAGAGTCTACTTTTGGTTCTACTTTAGTACTTCGCTCTAGGCCTATTTAAAAATCTATTTGGACAGGTTTTGACTTGAGTTATGGCTTTACTACAAACATTGAAGTCCTTGGTCAACCAGAGACTATCTGCTGCTGCTGAAGAGATATTTGGGGTCGTTGGAAGAATTCTAACAGAGTACGAGGATGAAGCTTTCCACATCAAGCAAGAAACTGACCGCCAACGCAGACTACTGGATATGGTTTTACAACCAATCGTCAAACTACACAGAGCAGGTTGGTAAAACATTTACACAGAGAGAGAGAGAGAGAGAGAGAGAGAGAGAGAGAGATAGAGAGAGAGACCATTGCCGTTTAATTTCTTAAACAGCAATGGTGACTATTTGGAATGTAAAAGGATCTGGTTGAAACTTTGTGAGCTTGCATTGATAATAGTCAATAGTATTCTAGTTGTAGTGTCCTCCATTCATGTCTGTTAAACAAATATTGACAACGAAATCAAGTAGTAAGGAATAATTCAATAAACTGTTGATCGTGTATAATCATAGAGTGTTTAAAAGGAGGAGATTCAATGAACTTGTCGCATTCCAAAACATCAGGGGCTATATCTGATAGCAGTAGGTTGTAGCTAATTACATTTTACATAGCAGAAGTTCCCTCCGACCACAACTACATAACTGGTTGAGCACTCCAACTCTTGACTAATACATTAAAAAGACATGATAATTCTATCATGTAGGTCGTGTTCAAACATGTAATAATGGGTTTCTCTTTTATATATTCTGTCTAGACGCCATACACCTCCTTGTGTGTAAAGAGGAGGTATTCCCTGAGCAGCAGGAGAGAACCTCTAGTCTGGTCCAAGAGGAACCAGAGTCTCTACAGATTAAATACAAACAGGAGGAGATAACCTCCAGTCTGGTCCAAGAGTAACCAGAGTCTCTACAGATTAAAGATGAACAGGAGGAGATAACCTCCAGTCTGGTCAAAGAGGAACCAGAGTCTCTACAGATTAAGCACGAACAGGAGGAGAGAACCTCCAGTCTGGTCCAAGAGGAACCAGAGTCTCTACAGATTAAAGAGGAACATGATGAGCCACTTCAAAGATCAGAGGTGGATGGTGGATCAACAGAGATATTACTGTCAGTGAAACATGAAGATGATGAAAACATACAAACAGAACCTGTAGCCAGCACCTCATCTCAACACATGGAAACACAAGCTGATGTAAAGGACTGTGGAACATCACAACCAACTAGTGATGACCAGCTTCTCTCTTCACACTATTCTGAATCTGACATCACTGAAGACAGTGATGAGTGGGATGAGACAATGAATGACCAGTCAGGTTTAAACACACTGAAATCACACAATACACAACTCATGGGAGGACATAGTTTGGGTTTGAGCAACAAGCTGCTCCATGACCTCAAATCACCAAAACAAAGTCACTCCACGAGGAGTCACATAGGTACGAAACGTTTTAGTTGTGCAGATTGTGGCAAAATGTTCAATAGCAAAGGACATCTGAATACACACACAATGATTCATTCAGGGGAAAAGCCATTTGCGTGCACAGTGTGCGGCACATGCTTTAGACAAAAGAGTGATCTAAACATACACATGAGGACTCATACAGGGGAAAAGCCCTTTAAATGTACAGTTTGTAGCAAATGCTTTAGTCAAACGGGTAATTTAAAATTACATATGATGACTCACACAGGGGAAAAGCCCTTTACGTGTACAGTTTGTGGCAAAGGATGTAGTCAAATGAGTCGTCTAAAATCACATATGATGACTCACACAGGGGAAAAGCCCTTTACGTGTACAGTTTGTGGCAAGGGCTGTAGTCATAATGGGGAGTTAAACGTACACATGAGGACTCATACAGGGGAAAAACCTTTTACATGTACAGTTTGTGGCACGGGCTGTATTCAAACGAGTGATCTAAAAAGACACATGAGGACTCATACAGGGGGAAAGCCCTTTACGTGTACAGTTTGTGGCAAGGGCTGTACTAAAAATGGGGAATTAAAAGCACACATGAGGTCTCATACAGGGGAAAAGCCATTTGAGTGTAAAGTTTGTGAAAAAGGCTTTAGTCGGATTTATAATCTAAAAACACACATGAAGACACATACATTGGACAAATCTGTTAAATGATGAGTGTGAGTGGCAGCGGAAGAAATGCTACTTTTTCAACATTTTCAACTGAGGCTCAAGGTGGCGCTATAACTGGCCGATTAGTGCTTTTACATCTAACTGCATGGATCTGTGTATAACTTTGTATGCAAACTCCCTAGAGGCCAAGGCCATTTTTTTAAACCAATACTAATATTAAAAGTGTTAGACGACCCTGGTTGTGAATGTTGTGGAATGTTTTGTCCCATTGTTAACGGACAGGTTAGGGTGTGTAACCCTATTGCTGAATGGGTCGACCAACCAATTTGCATGTGATCCTTGAAGTATGATAAGTAGAGTGCGTATAGCCTACCCCTATAGTATAGCATTTGCATACAAATGATTTAGACTGGAAAATACCTCTCCTGCGACAACTTCTGAAAGGTGACAACTACAACTTGAGCTATTGGTCATCCCTACATTTGGACTTTACAAGGATAAGCATCCCTAAGACCACTGTACCAACCAGACAACTGCACACAGTTTTTTGTGCAAAATTAATTGAGTCATACAGGGGAAAAGCCCTTTACGTGTACAGTTTGTGGCAAGGGCTGTAGTCAAACGGCTGATCTAAAAAAAAAAACACATGAGGACTCATACAGGGGAAAAGCCCTTTAGATGTTCAGTGTGTGGCACAGGCTTTAGTCAAAAGGGTCATGTTAAATTACACATGATGAGGCACACAGGGGAAAAGCCCTTTACTTGTACAGTTTGTGAAAAAGGCTTTAGTCGAATTGGTATTCTAAAAACACACATGAAGACACATACATCAGAAAAATCTGTTAGTTAAATGATTAGTTGTTTTCCTTTTTCTTCAAAGAAGGCATTAGAGTTAATTTGCTGATACTGATATAACAATATGATAATTAGTGTTTGTCCACATCATCACGTCATCAGGAATTCATGCACTAGTGGTGCAATTGTAACTTATCTCTGTGTGTTGACACATGTTGTTTTGACTATCATATTATCATAGTGTATTTTGATCACTTAGTTTGATGATTTGTTTGATTTGATTTGTCTTCATATAATGCATTGTAAAATACAATATTCACTCTGTCATACCTGTAAAAACACTGTTTGTAATTTATTTCTTTCTTTTTCAAATAAAGGTTTGACAGTTACAGATATGTGTGTTCATTAGGGTGCATGTGTTTGGTCCGACTAGTCATTGGTCCGAAAAACGACAATCCACCTCAAACCCTAACCTAACCATAACCGCAAGCACGGGAGCAGGCGCTAGTCCGAGGTGCGGACGCATGTCGAACCAATGCTCCGTCGGACCATAGTATGCCTCCCGTTCATTATACAGAACGCTCATCACAACACATGTGTTTCACCTCCTTTAAGTATGGACGTATTATTGTGCTGTGAACAATACAGTCCTGGCAAACCTCACAACTGTAGTATGGAAATTCGAGGGCGGCGGCGTGGCGCCATCTTGAATATGTCGCTGACAGGTACATGGCAGATCAACAACAGTGCATCGTATTGCAGACCGCAACAATGTTAGGAGCGAGCTCTAAAAACACAGGGACATACATGGAGAAGGTGGACACTTTACATCACACTTGTCATTGTGTAAAATGTTCGAAAACACAGCATGACTACCTCTTAGGGCCAGGTTACTTTTGGACGAAGCAGGGGTCGAACTGGCGGCCTTGGTCAAAGCTTGTGGACCATACTTCCCCTGACCTTCTCAGAAATGACAGTTTTAAACATTTCAGTGCTTTTTGAAACTATTTGGATAAATGATCGCTTCCAGCAGGATTTTACATGAAGCTGAATTAGAAATTAGAATTCATCCATTCGCTTGATTTCTCTCATTTTCTCATTCTTGTCTCCACCAGGCCGAAGGCATGGGGAGAGAGTATGTTTTGCACTCCGTCCGTGTGTGTGTGTGTGTGTGTGTGTGTGTGTGTGTGTGTGTGTGTGTGTGTGTGTGTGTGTGTGTGTGTGTGTGTGTCCGTCCGCTAATCTCCGGCACCGTTGGCTTGATGGCAGCCATACTCTGCACACACACTCCCTGAATGCCAAAGCTTATAGCGGCACCAGGAGGCCGCTTTTTGCAAAACAATTTTTTGGACTGTACACTTACAGATTTTGTCCAAACATCACGCAAATTGGTACACAGTCTCTCTAGAGCCAGTAAACAAAACTTGCCTTTCAGATTTTTCAGCCTCCATCCTGATTGGCTAAGATTGGCTTCCAAAGTTCGCAGGAGTGCTCAGTTTCAAACAAAATGCCGCAAATCATGGACACATCGTGTGATTTCCGTGAAATTGTGCACGCACATTCCCACTAGGCTGAGGAAGAAATGCCGCTTGAACATTTTCAACTCAGTCTCATGGTGGCGCTATAACTGGCTGATTAGTGTTTTTACCTCTAACTGCACAGATCTGTGTATAACTTTGTATGCCAACTCCCTAGAGGCCAAGGAAAAACTTTACCTGGAAAATTTCACATCTGCTCTTTATCGCGCCACCAGGAGGCCGGCATATGTAAAACACATTTTCTAATATTACTCCTTCAGATTTTATCAAAATGTCACGCAAATCGGTACACATGCTCTCCATAGTCATGTGATCAAGACGGGTTTGTTTGATTTCTCATAATCCACCCTGATTGGATACGATTGGCTTCTAAACCTTTTAGGAGTAGCCCACTTTGTATCCGTTTTGTTCCATTCTCACAACTACTCAACACAGCGTCCAAAAACTGTGCATGCATATTCCCACTAGGCTGAGGAAGAAATGCCACTTGAAAGTTTTCAAATCAGTCTCATGGTGGCGCTACAACAGGCCAAGCCGCGTCACACACACACACACGAAACATGTTTATATTACTCCTAAACATTTTGCCACACATCACACACACTCCTATCCTCCTGGTGGAGACCTGTTCCCAGAAAGGCACTCATTTTCTTCTCCCCCCTCCATTTTTCAAAATACTACTGTTGGTCTATAAAGCATGGTTTGGGGCCTCTGATCTTGTGTTATCATCCACCATTCATACCTCTGGTAAATTGAGAAAACCTTGCTTTATGAACCTAAAATAAAAACATAAAATTCAGTTTAATGTGTAACATATCTGGAACAAACTCCCTGAAAATTGCAGCTCTGCAACAACTCTGTTATTTTAAATCACAGCTAAACCACGCATGCATGTTTGCTGCTGCCTTAATTGAGATGGTGTAATTATTATTCTACACTGACATTTAATATAATTTATTTAACTTATTTCATTCATTTCCGTTTGATTGTTTTTGTTCTTGTACTATTGCCTTTGCTCTGTGTCCTGAATATGTGATTTATATTATGGCAAAAATGGTCAAATCCAGGGTAGAATAGGAAAGTTACACAGTGCAGCTTTAACTTTATATTTTTACTGAATCTAATTGCACTTTTATGATTTCATATTTTCTTTTCTTAATGTTTTACATAAAACACATTGAATTGTCTTGTTGTTGTGAGCAGTGGTTGGCCAGTTGTGTTCCATTGTTGGTGTGTCACGCCCCCCTCACTCTGATTGGATGATCAGGGCCCTCTGTTAGTATTTAACAAGAGTTTGTTCTGCCTGGTAACACTTTAACTCTGGTAGTTGTTAAGAGCTGAACTTCTCCTTTCTGCACCAGCTGATTTTTGCTCTATTTAAAAGTAAATTTGGGCAGGTTTTGAGTTATGGCATTACTACAAACATTGAAGTCCTTGGTCAACCAGAGACTATCTGCTGCTGCTGAAGAGATATTTGGGGTCGTTGGAAGAATTCTAACAGAGTACGAGGATGAAGCTTTCCACATCAAGCAAGCAACTGACCGCCAACGCAGACTACTGGATATGGTTTTACAACCAATCGTCAAACTACACAGAGCAGGTTGGTAAAACATTTAGAGAGAGAGAGAGAGAGAGAGAGAGAGAGAGAGAGAGAGAGAGAGAGAGAGAGAGAGAGAGAGAGAGAGAGAGAGAGAGAGAGAGAGAGAGAGACCATTGCAATGGTGACTATTTGGAATGGAAGAGGAACTGGTTGAAACTTTGTGAGCTTGCATTGATAGTATTCTAGTTGTAGTGTCCTCCATTCATGTCTGTTAAACAAATATTGACAACGGAATCAAGTAGTAAGGAAGAATTAAATAAACTGTTGTGTATAATCATAGACTGCTTAAACGAGGAAATTCAATGAACGTGTTGCATTGCAAAACAACAGGGGCTATATCTAATAGCAGTAGATTTTACATAACAGCAGCAGTTCCCTCCAACCACAACTACATAACTGGTAGCACTCCAACTCTTGACTAATACATTACAAATACATGATAGAATGTAGGTCATGTTCAAATATGTAATAATGGGTTTCTCTTTTATATATTCTGTCTAGACGCCATACACCTCCTTGTGTGTAAAGAGGAGGTATTCCCTGAGCAGCAGGAGAGAACCTCCAGTCTGGTCCAAGAGGAACCAGAGTCTCTACAGATTAAAGAGGAACAGGAGGAGAGAACCTCCAGTCTGGTCAAAGAGGAACCAGAGTCTCCACATATTAAAGATGAACAGGAGGAGAGAACCTCCAGTCTGGTCAAAGAGGAACCAGAGTCTCTACAGATTAAAGAGGAACATGATGAGCCACTTCAAAGATCAACAGAGATATTGCTATCAGTGAAACATGAAGATGAAAACATACAAACAGAACCTGTAGCCAGCACCTCATCTCAACACATGGAAACACAAGCTGATGTAAAGGACTGTGGAACATCACAACCAACTAGTGATGACCAGCTTCTCTCTTCACACTATTCTGAATCTGACATCACTGAAGACAGTGTTGAGTGGGATGAGACCATGAATGACCAGTCAGGTTTAAACACACTGAAATCACACAATACACAACACATGGGAGGAAATAGTTTGTGTTTGAGCAACAAGCTGCTCCATGACCTCAAATCACCAAAACAAAGTCACTCCACGAGGCGTCACATAGGTATGAAACGTTTTAGTTGTGCAGATTGTGGCAAAATGTTTAATCACAAGGTAGGTCTGGAGAGGCACGCAATGATTCATTCAGGGGAAAAGCCATTTGCTTGCACAGTGTGCGGCACATGCTTTAATCAAAAGGGTAATCTAAAATTACACATGAGGACTCATACAGGGGAATGGCCCTTTATGTGTACAGTTTGTGGCAAGGGCTGTAGTCAAATGAGTCATCTAAAATTACACATGAGGACTCATACAGGGGAAAAACCCTTTACATGTACAGTTTGTGACAAGGGCTTTAGTCGGACCAATCATCTAAAAAGACACATGATGAGTCATACAGGGGAAAAGCCCTTTACGTGTACAGTTTGTGGCAAGGGCTGTAGTCATACTGGGGGTTTAAAGTTACATATGAGGACTCATACAGGGGAAAGGCCATTTACGTGTACAGTTTGTGGCAAGGGCTATATTCAAACGAGTGATCTAAAAAAACACATGAGGATTCATACAGGGGAAAAGCCATTTAAGTGTAAAGTTTGTGAAAAATGCTTTAGTCGTATTGATATTCTAAAAACACACATGAAGACACATACATCGGAAAAATCTGTTAAATGATGAGTGTTTTTTATTCTTCGAAGAAGGCATGAGAGTGAATTTGCTGATACTGATATAACAATATGAGAATTAGTGTTTGTCCACATCATCACGTCATCAGGAATTCATGCACTAGTGGTGCAATTGTAACTTATCTCTGTGTGTTGACACATGTTGTTTTGACTATCATATTATCATAGTGTATTTTGATCACTTAGTTTGATGGTTTGTTTAAATTCTCTGTAGTATTTTGTCTTCATAGAATGCATTGTAAAAGACAATATTCACTCATACCTGTAAAAACACTGTTTGTAATTTCTTTCTTTTTCAAATAAAGGTTTGACAGTTACAGATATGTGTGTTCATTATACAGAAAGCTCATCACAACACATGTGTTTCACCTCCTTTAAGTATGGACGTCTTGTGCTGTGAACAATACGGTAAATGGTAAATGGTGCATTTATATAGCGCCTTTATCCAAGGCGCTTTACATAGATTGTGCATTACATTCACACATTCACACACACATTCACACATCGATTGCGGCAGAAGCCATGCAAGGCACCAACCAGCACACCGGGAGCAATTTGGGGTTCAGTGTCTTGCCCAAGGACACTTCGACATGTAGACAGGAGGAGCCGGGATTCGAACCGCCGACCCATGGATCATTGGACAACCTGCTCTACCTCATGAGCCACAGTCGCCCCTACAGTGACAATATGGTGCTGGCAAACCGCGCACCTGTAGTATGGAAATTTGGGGACGGCACCATCTTGAATGTGTCGCTGACAGGTACATGGCAGATTGGACACGGACTCACAAAAAGCACTATAAGGAGAAATTGTTTCATTAATGGTGATGATGATGTGTGTGTGTGTGTGTGTGTGTGTGTGTGTGTGTGTGTGTGTGTGTGTGTGTGTGTGTGTGTGTGTGTGTGTGTGTGTGTTACCACCAGCGAGTTCTCTGATTCTACTGCTCTGAACACCAAAATGTGGAATGCCCTGACGCCATCCATTAAAAGCAGTGGTTTTCAACCCTATTCATATCAAGGTCCATTATGTATTCAGCATTTGAGCCACTGACTGCCATTTGATGAGATTTAGCCTCTCGGACCCAAGACTTGGAATATTTTGTTATCATTGGATAAGATTTTGTCCACAATGAGAGACAGCAGGCTAACGTTGATCAAACAATTCTTCTACATTTTCTAATCGTGTAGACTTCTTGTGAATGAAGTAATGCATGTTAAACACTAATTTACTCGTGAGAGAGTAAAATGTACCCGTAAGGGTCCATTTGGTTTCATCTATAAGGGTCCATTTGGTTACCAACTCCCCATAAATTAGCTGGGGGCCACCTTGAACGTCTTATTACATGAAACATGTCTTTCAGATTGACCAGTTACTCTTGATATGATATAACTAGTTAGATACAGATATTTGTTTAAGTATGTCTTTGTTTCGTTTGTATGTGATTTTTTTAAACCAATACTAATATTAAAAGCGTTAGACGACCCTGGTTGTGAATGTTGTGGAATGTTTTGGGGGATGTCTGTCCCATTGTTAACGGACAGGTTAGGGTGTGTAACCCTATTGCTGAATGGATCGACCAACCAATTTGCATGTGATTCTTTTAGTATGATAAGTAGAGTGCATATAGCCTACTCCTACAGTATAGTTTGAATGGAGTGGGACATATATAGGATTGGGAATCATTTGCATTCAAATAATTTAGACTGCAAAATCCTGCGACAACTTCTAAAAGGTGACAACAACAACTCGAGCTATTGGTCATCCTTACATTTGGACTTTACAAGGTTAAGCATCCCTAAGATCACTGACTAGTAAGAAGATAGACGAGCTACGAGGATTAATCAAGACGCAGAGGATATACAGAGAAAGCAGTTTGATCATATTGACGGAAACATGGCTAACTAGCCACAAGCCGGACACCGCGGTGGAGCTACAAGGATTCGGTCTCGTGAGGGCGGACAGAGACAACAAAGCGTGTCGGAAGACGAAAGGTGGGGGTCTTATGCTGTATGTTGATAACAGATGGTGTAACCCGGGCCATGTGACTGTTAAAGAGATTGACCTGCTGTATGCCAACATTAAGGAGGCACACACAGCCACTACCCCTCTTGCCCAACTGGGGAAGTCTGACCACAATTTAGTTTATTTACAGCCCCAGTACATTCCAGTAGTTCAAAGGCTGCCTGGATGTGGTTGTTCCGGTCAGGACAGTGCGCTGCTTCGGCAACAATAAACCCTTGGTAACCAGTGAAGTGAAGGCTGTCCTGAATAGGAAGAAGATGGCCTTTAATAACAAGGACCAGGAGGAGATGAAGAGTGCACAGCAGGAGCTTAAGCACTGTATGAAGGAAGCCAAGGACACCTACAGGAGAAAAGTGGAGAAGAAGCTGAGGGAGAACAATATGAGGGAAGTGCGGCAAGGCATGAAAACAATCACAGGCCTCAAACAGGGGAATGGGGGGCTGTGGAGGGGAGCAAAGAGAGGGCAAATTAATTTAACACCTTCTTCAACCGGTTTGATTCCGGACTTGACCCTCCTGCCCCCCACCAAGCCCACAATTCCCCCCCCCCCCCCCCCCCCCATTGTCCCTACCCCGCTCCCTCTCCCTCTGCCCCCCACCCACCCTAAAATGGACACTCCTTCCCCCCAAGCGGAACATAGACCGCCCTTCCCCCTCCATTTTTCGTCCTCCCCCCTCTTACAGTGCATTGTTCCCCAGTTTCAGCTTGGGCTGAGCCCATTTGGCAGGGCTGTTGCGGGATGGGTCGGCGAGTCGTTTGGTATTCATAGTAACCAATTGAATACACTCAAAGAGTCTGAAAAGGTTTGGGAAATCAGAAGTGGACAAACATGTCTTTCAACAAACCCTACCAATAGTCATTAAGACATGCAAATCCCTTGAATCCTTCAAAACTGCTCTCGGACAGCTGCAATTCGAAACTGGCCCCCGTAAAATCTGAATCCCCCACCTCCTCTATGATGATTTCCTGTTTTGACTATACAGTATAGTTGTGTATATTCGTACGTCTCTTAATGTTTTGATGAATTGAAAATGGTGGGCCTTATTGTAAACGTAAAAGTGTAATGCTTTATGGTGTCGTCCACTCACAGTTAACAGTTTTTTGTATTGAGTTGTACTTGAAATGTACTGTAATTCTGCAAACTGTTAATAAATCAATCAATCAATCAGATTATGACCAGTTGGTCTTGATGGACTATCGAGTCGGTTCATGGACTCAGACCTTTAACAGACACATTAGCACCATCAAAATCAGATTAAATGTTTATATCCAAACAGGATATAGAAAAACTTGGCTATGTGTATTAATCTTCAGTAGACTTGACTACTGTAACAGATTATGATGACTGCAGTTCATTCAGAACGCTGAATATCTTCAGAAATACAAATACAGTTTAACATTGATCAGTTCTTAAATCTTAACACTGGATGTGTCAAATAATCAAATTTAAAAATACTACTGTTGGTCTATAAAGCATGGTTTGGGGCCTCTGATCTTGTGTTGTCATCCACCATTCATACCTCTGGTCATTTGGGAAAGGTTTGCTTTATGAACCTAAAATAAAAACATAGCATTCAGTTTAATGTGTAACATATCTGGAACAAACTCCCTGAAAATTGCAGCTCTGCAACAACTCTGTTATTTTAAATCACAGCTAAACCATGCATGCATGTTTGCTGCTGCCTTAATTGAGATGGTGTAATTATTATTCTACACTGACATTTAATATAATTTATTTAACTTATTTCATTCATTTCCGTTTGATTGTTTTTGTTCT
The DNA here is from genome assembly GCF_951216825.1 of Electrona antarctica. Classification (NCBI taxonomy): domain Eukaryota; kingdom Metazoa; phylum Chordata; class Actinopteri; order Myctophiformes; family Myctophidae; genus Electrona; species Electrona antarctica. Next base: position 3,366,858 of record NC_136796.1, read on the forward strand.
TGTACTATTGCCTTTGCTCTGTGTCCTGAATATGTGATTTATATTATGGCAAAAATGTTCAAATCCAGGGTAGAATAGGAAAGTTACACAGTGCAGCTTTAACTTTATATTTTTACTGAATCTAATTGCACTTTTATGATTTCATATTTTCTTTTCTTAATGTTTTAAATAAGATGGTGTAACCCGGGCCATGTGACTGTTAAAGAGATCATTGACGTGCTGTATGCCAACATTAAGGAGGCACACACAGCCACTACCCCTCTTGCCCAACTGGGGAAGTCTGACCACAATTTAGTTTATTTACAGCCCCAGTACATTCCAGTAGTTCAAAGGCAGCCTGTCACAACACAGTCCTTTAACATCTGCCTGGACGTAAAAGTGTAATGCTTTATGGTGTTTTTTTAATTGAGTTGTACTTGAAATGTACTGTAATTATGCAAACTGTTAATAAATCAATCAATCAGATTATGACCAGTTGGTCTTGATGGACTATCGAGTCGGTTCATGGACTCAGAACTTTAACAGACACATTAGCACCATCAAAGTCAGATTAAATGTTTATATCCAAACAGGATATAGAAAAACTTGGCTAGGTGTATTAATCTTCAGTAGACTTGACTACTGTAACAGATTATGATGACTGCAGTTCATTCAGAACGCTGAATATCTTCAGAAATACAAATAAAGTTTAACATTGATCAGTTCTTAAATCTTAACACTGGGTCCTTGTGTGTCAAATAATCAAATTTCAAAATACTACTGTTGGTCTGTAAAGCATAGTTTGGGGCCTCTGATCTTGTGTTATCATCCACCATTCATACCTCTATGGTCTATGAGTCCTGAATATGTGATTTATATTAAGGCAACAATGTTCAAATCCAGGGTAGAATAGGAAAGTTACACAGTGCAGCTTTAACTTTATATTTTTACTGAATCTAATTGCACTTTTATAATTTCATATTTTATTTTCCTAATGTTTTATATAAAACACATTGAATTTCCTTCTTGTTGTGAGCAGTGATTGGCAAGTTGTGTTCCATTGTTGGTGTGTCCCGCCCCCCCTCACTCTGATTGGATGATCAGGGCCCTCTGTTAGTATTTAACAAGAGTTTGTTCTGCCTGGTAACACTTAGAAGCTGAACTTCTCCTTTCTGCACCAGCTGAAGAGTCTACTTTTGGTTCTACTTTAGTACTTCGCTCTAGGCCTATTTAAAAATCTATTTGGACAGGTTTTGACTTGAGTTATGGCTTTACTACAAACATTGAAGTCCTTGGTCAACCAGAGACTATCTGCTGCTGCTGAAGAGATATTTGGGGTCGTTGGAAGAATTCTAACAGAGTACGAGGATGAAGCTTTCCACATCAAGCAAGAAACTGACCGCCAACGCAGACTACTGGATATGGTTTTACAACCAATCGTCAAACTACACAGAGCAGGTTGGTAAAACATTTACACAGAGAGAGAGAGAGAGAGAGAGAGAGAGAGAGAGAGAGAGAGAGAGAGAGATAGAGAGAGAGACCATTGCCGTTTAATTTCTTAAACAGCAATGGTGACTATTTGGAATGTAAAAGGATCTGGTTGAAACTTTGTGAGCTTGCATTGATAATAGTCAATAGTATTCTAGTTGTAGTGTCCTCCATTCATGTCTGTTAAACAAATATTGACAACGAAATCAAGTAGTAAGGAATAATTCAATAAACTGTTGATCGTGTATAATCATAGAGTGTTTAAAAGGAGGAGATTCAATGAACTTGTCGCATTCCAAAACATCAGGGGCTATATCTGATAGCAGTAGGTTGTAGCTAATTACATTTTACATAGCAGAAGTTCCCTCCGACCACAACTACATAACTGGTTGAGCACTCCAACTCTTGACTAATACATTAAAAAGACATGATAATTCTATCATGTAGGTCGTGTTCAAACATGTAATAATGGGTTTCTCTTTTATATATTCTGTCTAGACGCCATACACCTCCTTGTGTGTAAAGAGGAGGTATTCCCTGAGCAGCAGGAGAGAACCTCTAGTCTGGTCCAAGAGGAACCAGAGTCTCTACAGATTAAATACAAACAGGAGGAGATAACCTCCAGTCTGGTCCAAGAGGAACCAGAGTCTCTACAGATTAAAGATGAACAGGAGGAGATAACCTCCAGTCTGGTCAAAGAGGAACCAGAGTCTCTACAGATTAAGCACGAACAGGAGGAGAGAACCTCCAGTCTGGTCCAAGAGGAACCAGAGTCTCTACAGATTAAAGAGGAACATGATGAGCCACTTCAAAGATCAGAGGTGGATGGTGGATCAACAGAGATATTACTGTCAGTGAAACATGAAGATGATGAAAACATACAAACAGAACCTGTAGCCAGCACCTCATCTCAACACATGGAAACACAAGCTGATGTAAAGGACTGTGGAACATCACAACCAACTAGTGATGACCAGCTTCTCTCTTCACACTATTCTGAATCTGACATCACTGAAGACAGTGATGAGTGGGATGAGACAATGAATGACCAGTCAGGTTTAAACACACTGAAATCACACAATACACAACACATGGGAGGACATAGTTTGGGTTTGAGCAACAAGCTGCTCCATGACCTCAAATCACCAAAACAAAGTCACTCCACGAGGAGTCACATAGGTACGAAACGTTTTAGTTGTGCAGATTGTGGCAAAATGTTCAATAGCAAAGGACATCTGAATACACACACAATGATTCATTCAGGGGAAAAGCCATTTGCGTGCACAGTGTGCGGCACATGCTTTAGACAAAAGAGTGATCTAAACATACACATGAGGACTCATACAGGGGAAAAGCCCTTTAAATGTACAGTTTGTAGCAAATGCTTTAGTCAAACGGGTAATTTAAAATTACATATGATGACTCACACAGGGGAAAAGCCCTTTACGTGTACAGTTTGTGGCAAAGGATGTAGTCAAATGAGTCGTCTAAAATCACATATGATGACTCACACAGGGGAAAAGCCCTTTACGTGTACAGTTTGTGGCAAGGGCTGTAGTCATAATGGGGAGTTAAACGTACACATGAGGACTCATACAGGGGAAAAACCTTTTACATGTACAGTTTGTGGCACGGGCTGTATTCAAACGAGTGATCTAAAAAGACACATGAGGACTCATACAGGGGAAAAGCCCTTTACGTGTACAGTTTGTGGCAAGGGCTGTACTCAAAATGGGGAATTAAAAGCACACATGAGGTCTCATACAGGGGAAAAGCCATTTGAGTGTAAAGTTTGTGAAAAAGGCTTTAGTCGGATTTATAATCTAAAAACACACATGAAGACACATACATTGGACAAATCTGTTAAATGATGAGTGTGAGTGGCAGCGGAAGAAATGCTACTTTTTCAACATTTTCAACTGAGGCTCAAGGTGGCGCTATAACTGGCCGATTAGTGCTTTTACATCTAACTGCATGGATCTGTGTATAACTTTGTATGCAAACTCCCTAGAGGCCAAGGCCATTTTTTTAAACCAATACTAATATTAAAAGTGTTAGACGACCCTGGTTGTGAATGTTGTGGAATGTTTTGTCCCATTGTTAACGGACAGGTTAGGGTGTGTAACCCTATTGCTGAATGGGTCGACCAACCAATTTGCATGTGATCCTTGAAGTATGATAAGTAGAGTGCGTATAGCCTACCCCTATAGTATAGCATTTGCATACAAATGATTTAGACTGGAAAATACCTCTCCTGCGACAACTTCTGAAAGGTGACAACTACAACTTGAGCTATTGGTCATCCCTACATTTGGACTTTACAAGGATAAGCATCCCTAAGACCACTGTACCAACCAGACAACTGCACACAGTTTTTTGTGCAAAATTAATTGAGTCATACAGGGGAAAAGCCCTTTACGTGTACAGTTTGTGGCAAGGGCTGTAGTCAAACGGCTGATCTAAAAAAAAAAACACATGAGGACTCATACAGGGGAAAAGCCCTTTAGATGTTCAGTGTGTGGCACAGGCTTTAGTCAAAAGGGTCATGTTAAATTACACATGATGAGGCACACAGGGGAAAAGCCCTTTACTTGTACAGTTTGTGAAAAAGGCTTTAGTCGAATTGGTATTCTAAAAACACACATGAAGACACATACATCAGAAAAATCTGTTAGTTAAATGATTAGTTGTTTTCCTTTTTCTTCAAAGAAGGCATTAGAGTTAATTTGCTGATACTGATATAAGAATATGATAATTAGTGTTTGTCCACATCATCACGTCATCAGGAATTCATGCACTAGTGGTGCAATTGTAACTTATCTCTGTGTGTTGACACATGTTGTTTTGACTATCATATTATCATAGTGTATTTTGATCACTTAGTTTGATGATTTGTTTGATTTGATTTGTCTTCATATAATGCATTGTAAAATACAATATTCACTCTGTCATACCTGTAAAAACACTGTTTGTAATTTATTTCTTTCTTTTTCAAATAAAGGTTTGACAGTTACAGATATGTGTGTTCATTAGGGTGCATGTGTTTGGTCCGACTAGTCATTGGTCCGAAAAACGACAATCCACCTCAAACCCTAACCTAACCATAACCGCAAGCACGGGAGCAGGCGCTAGTCCGAGGTGCGGACGCATGTCGAACCAATGCTCCGTCGGACCATAGTATGCCTCCCGTTCATTATACAGAACGCTCATCACAACACATGTGTTTCACCTCCTTTAAGTATGGACGTATTATTGTGCTGTGAACAATACAGTCCTGGCAAACCTCACAACTGTAGTATGGAAATTCGAGGGCGGCGGCGTGGCGCCATCTTGAATATGTCGCTGACAGGTACATGGCAGATCAACAACAGTGCATCGTATTGCAGACCGCAACAATGTTAGGAGCGAGCTCTAAAAACACAGGGACATACATGGAGAAGGTGGACACTTTACATCACACTTGTCATTGTGTAAAATGTTCGAAAACACAGCATGACTACCTCTTAGGGCCAGGTTACTTTTGGACGAAGCAGGGGTCGAACTGGCGGCCTTGGTCAAAGCTTGTGGACCATACTTCCCCTGACCTTCTCAGAAATGACAGTTTTAAACATTTCAGTGCTTTTTGAAACTATTTGGATAAATGATCGCTTCCAGCAGGATTTTACATGAAGCTGAATTAGAAATTAGAATTCATCCATTCGCTTGATTTCTCTCATTTTCTCATTCTTGTCTCCACCAGGCCGAAGGCATGGGGAGAGAGTATGTTTTGCACTCCGTCCGTGTGTGTGTGTGTGTGTGTGTGTGTGTGTGTGTGTGTGTGTGTGTGTGTGTGTGTGTGTGTGTCCGTCCGCTAATCTCCGGCACCGTTGGCTTGATGGCAGCCATACTCTGCACACACACTCCCTGAATGCCAAAGCTTATAGCGGCACCAGGAGGCCGCTTTTTGCAAAACAATTTTTTGGACTGTACACTTACAGATTTTGTCCAAACATCACGCAAATTGGTACACAGTCTCTCTAGAGCCAGTAAACAAAACTTGCCTTTCAGATTTTTCAGCCTCCATCCTGATTGGCTAAGATTGGCTTCCAAAGTTCGCAGGAGTGCTCAGTTTCAAACAAAATGCCGCAAATCATGGACACATCGTGTGATTTCCGTGAAATTGTGCACGCACATTCCCACTAGGCTGAGGAAGAAATGCCGCTTGAACATTTTCAACTCAGTCTCATGGTGGCGCTATAACTGGCTGATTAGTGTTTTTACCTCTAACTGCACAGATCTGTGTATAACTTTGTATGCCAACTCCCTAGAGGCCAAGGAAAAACTTTACCTGGAAAATTTCACATCTGCTCTTTATCGCGCCACCAGGAGGCCGGCATATGTAAAACACATTTTCTAATATTACTCCTTCAGATTTTATCAAAATGTCACGCAAATCGGTACACATGCTCTCCATAGTCATGTGATCAAGACGGGTTTGTTTGATTTCTCATAATCCACCCTGATTGGATACGATTGGCTTCTAAACCTTTTAGGAGTAGCCCACTTTGTATCCGTTTTGTTCCATTCTCACAACTACTCAACACAGCGTCCAAAAACTGTGCATGCATATTCCCACTAGGCTGAGGAAGAAATGCCACTTGAAAGTTTTCAAATCAGTCTCATGGTGGCGCTACAACAGGCCAAGCCGCGTCACACACACACACACGAAACATGTTTATATTACTCCTAAACATTTTGCCACACATCACACACACTCCTATCCTCCTGGTGGAGACCTGTTCCCAGAAAGGCACTCATTTTCTTCTCCCCCCTCCATTTTTCAAAATACTACTGTTGGTCTATAAAGCATGGTTTGGGGCCTCTGATCTTGTGTTATCATCCACCATTCATACCTCTGGTAAATTGAGAAAACCTTGCTTTATGAACCTAAAATAAAAACATAAAATTCAGTTTAATGTGTAACATATCTGGAACAAACTCCCTGAAAATTGCAGCTCTGCAACAACTCTGTTATTTTAAATCACAGCTAAACCACGCATGCATGTTTGCTGCTGCCTTAATTGAGATGGTGTAATTATTATTCTACACTGACATTTAATATAATTTATTTAACTTATTTCATTCATTTCCGTTTGATTGTTTTTGTTCTTGTACTATTGCCTTTGCTCTGTGTCCTGAATATGTGATTTATATTATGGCAAAAATGGTCAAATCCAGGGTAGAATAGGAAAGTTACACAGTGCAGCTTTAACTTTATATTTTTACTGAATCTAATTGCACTTTTATGATTTCATATTTTCTTTTCTTAATGTTTTACATAAAACACATTGAATTGTCTTGTTGTTGTGAGCAGTGGTTGGCCAGTTGTGTTCCATTGTTGGTGTGTCACGCCCCCCTCACTCTGATTGGATGATCAGGGCCCTCTGTTAGTATTTAACAAGAGTTTGTTCTGCCTGGTAACACTTTAACTCTGGTAGTTGTTAAGAGCTGAACTTCTCCTTTCTGCACCAGCTGATTTTTGCTCTATTTAAAAGTAAATTTGGGCAGGTTTTGAGTTATGGCATTACTACAAACATTGAAGTCCTTGGTCAACCAGAGACTATCTGCTGCTGCTGAAGAGATATTTGGGGTCGTTGGAAGAATTCTAACAGAGTACGAGGATGAAGCTTTCCACATCAAGCAAGCAACTGACCGCCAACGCAGACTACTGGATATGGTTTTACAACCAATCGTCAAACTACACAGAGCAGGTTGGTAAAACATTTAGAGAGAGAGAGAGAGAGAGAGAGAGAGAGAGAGAGAGAGAGAGAGAGAGAGAGAGAGAGAGAGAGAGAGAGAGAGAGAGAGAGAGAGAGAGAGAGAGAGAGAGAGAGAGACCATTGCAATGGTGACTATTTGGAATGGAAGAGGAACTGGTTGAAACTTTGTGAGCTTGCATTGATAGTATTCTAGTTGTAGTGTCCTCCATTCATGTCTGTTAAACAAATATTGACAACGGAATCAAGTAGTAAGGAAGAATTAAATAAACTGTTGTGTATAATCATAGACTGCTTAAACGAGGAAATTCAATGAACGTGTTGCATTGCAAAACAACAGGGGCTATATCTAATAGCAGTAGATTTTACATAACAGCAGCAGTTCCCTCCAACCACAACTACATAACTGGTAGCACTCCAACTCTTGACTAATACATTACAAATACATGATAGAATGTAGGTCATGTTCAAATATGTAATAATGGGTTTCTCTTTTATATATTCTGTCTAGACGCCATACACCTCCTTGTGTGTAAAGAGGAGGTATTCCCTGAGCAGCAGGAGAGAACCTCCAGTCTGGTCCAAGAGGAACCAGAGTCTCTACAGATTAAAGAGGAACAGGAGGAGAGAACCTCCAGTCTGGTCAAAGAGGAACCAGAGTCTCCACATATTAAAGATGAACAGGAGGAGAGAACCTCCAGTCTGGTCAAAGAGGAACCAGAGTCTCTACAGATTAAAGAGGAACATGATGAGCCACTTCAAAGATCAACAGAGATATTGCTATCAGTGAAACATGAAGATGAAAACATACAAACAGAACCTGTAGCCAGCACCTCATCTCAACACATGGAAACACAAGCTGATGTAAAGGACTGTGGAACATCACAACCAACTAGTGATGACCAGCTTCTCTCTTCACACTATTCTGAATCTGACATCACTGAAGACAGTGTTGAGTGGGATGAGACCATGAATGACCAGTCAGGTTTAAACACACTGAAATCACACAATACACAACACATGGGAGGAAATAGTTTGTGTTTGAACAACAAGCTGCTCCATGACCTCAAATCACCAAAACAAAGTCACTCCACGAGGCGTCACATAGGTATGAAACGTTTTAGTTGTGCAGATTGTGGCAAAATGTTTAATCACAAGGTAGGTCTGGAGAGGCACGCAATGATTCATTCAGGGGAAAAGCCATTTGCTTGCACAGTGTGCGGCACGTGCTTTAATCAAAAGGGTAATCTAAAATTACACATGAGGACTCATACAGGGGAATGGCCCTTTATGTGTACAGTTTGTGGCAAGGGCTGTAGTCAAATGAGTCATCTAAAATTACACATGAGGACTCATACAGGGGAAAAACCCTTTACATGTACAGTTTGTGACAAGGGCTTTAGTCGGACCAATCATCTAAAAAGACACATGATGAGTCATACAGGGGAAAAGCCCTTTACGTGTACAGTTTGTGGCAAGGGCTGTAGTCATACTGGGGGTTTAAAGTTACATATGAGGACTCATACAGGGGAAAGGCCATTTACGTGTACAGTTTGTGGCAAGGGCTATATTCAAACGAGTGATCTAAAAAAACACATGAGGATTCATACAGGGGAAAAGCCATTTAAGTGTAAAGTTTGTGAAAAATGCTTTAGTCGTATTGATATTCTAAAAACACACATGAAGACACATACATCGGAAAAATCTGTTAAATGATGAGTGTTTTTTATTCTTCGAAGAAGGCATGAGAGTGAATTTGCTGATACTGATATAACAATATGAGAATTAGTGTTTGTCCACATCATCACGTCATCAGGAATTCATGCACTAGTGGTGCAATTGTAACTTATCTCTGTGTGTTGACACATGTTGTTTTGACTATCATATTATCATAGTGTATTTTGATCACTTAGTTTGATGGTTTGTTTAAATTCTCTGTAGTATTTTGTCTTCATAGAATGCATTGTAAAAGACAATATTCACTCATACCTGTAAAAACACTGTTTGTAATTTCTTTCTTTTTCAAATAAAGGTTTGACAGTTACAGATATGTGTGTTCATTATACAGAAAGCTCATCACAACACATGTGTTTCACCTCCTTTAAGTATGGACGTCTTGTGCTGTGAACAATACGGTAAATGGTAAATGGTGCATTTATATAGCGCCTTTATCCAAGGCGCTTTACATAGATTGTGCATTACATTCACACATTCACACACACATTCACACATCGATTGCGGCAGAAGCCATGCAAGGCACCAACCAGCACACCGGGAGCAATTTGGGGTTCAGTGTCTTGCCCAAGGACACTTCGACATGTAGACAGGAGGAGCCGGGATTCGAACCGCCGACCCATGGATCATTGGACAACCTGCTCTACCTCATGAGCCACAGTCGCCCCTACAGTGACAATATGGTGCTGGCAAACCGCGCACCTGTAGTATGGAAATTTGGGGACGGCACCATCTTGAATGTGTCGCTGACAGGTACATGGCAGATTGGACACGGACTCACAAAAAGCACTATAAGGAGAAATTGTTTCATTAATGGTGATGATGATGTGTGTGTGTGTGTGTGTGTGTGTGTGTGTGTGTGTGTGTGTGTGTGTGTGTGTGTGTGTGTGTGTGTGTGTGTGTGTGTGTTACCACCAGCGAGTTCTCTGATTCTACTGCTCTGAACACCAAAATGTGGAATGCCCTGACGCCATCCATTAAAAGCAGTGGTTTTCAACCCTATTCATATCAAGGTCCATTATGTATTCAGCATTTGAGCCACTGACTGCCATTTGATGAGATTTAGCCTCTCGGACCCAAGACTTGGAATATTTTGTTATCATTGGATAAGATTTTGTCCACAATGAGAGACAGCAGGCTAACGTTGATCAAACAATTCTTCTACATTTTCTAATCGTGTAGACTTCTTGTGAATGAAGTAATGCATGTTAAACACTAATTTACTCGTGAGAGAGTAAAATGTACCCGTAAGGGTCCATTTGGTTTCATCTATAAGGGTCCATTTGGTTACCAACTCCCCATAAATTAGCTGGGGGCCACCTTGAACGTCTTATTACATGAAACATGTCTTTCAGATTGACCAGTTACTCTTGATATGATATAACTAGTTAGATACAGATATTTGTTTAAGTATGTCTTTGTTTCGTTTGTATGTGATTTTTTTAAACCAATACTAATATTAAAAGCGTTAGACGACCCTGGTTGTGAATGTTGTGGAATGTTTTGGGGGATGTCTGTCCCATTGTTAACGGACAGGTTAGGGTGTGTAACCCTATTGCTGAATGGATCGACCAACCAATTTGCATGTGATTCTTTTAGTATGATAAGTAGAGTGCATATAGCCTACTCCTACAGTATAGTTTGAATGGAGTGGGACATATATAGGATTGGGAATCATTTGCATTCAAATAATTTAGACTGCAAAATCCTGCGACAACTTCTAAAAGGTGACAACAACAACTCGAGCTATTGGTCATCCTTACATTTGGACTTTACAAGGTTAAGCATCCCTAAGATCACTGACTAGTAAGAAGATAGACGAGCTACGAGGATTAATCAAGACGCAGAGGATATACAGAGAAAGCAGTTTGATCATATTGACGGAAACATGGCTAACTAGCCACAAGCCGGACACCGCGGTGGAGCTACAAGGATTCGGTCTCGTGAGGGCGGACAGAGACAACAAAGCGTGTCGGAAGACGAAAGGTGGGGGTCTTATGCTGTATGTTGATAACAGATGGTGTAACCCGGGCCATGTGACTGTTAAAGAGATTGACCTGCTGTATGCCAACATTAAGGAGGCACACACAGCCACTACCCCTCTTGCCCAACTGGGGAAGTCTGACCACAATTTAGTTTATTTACAGCCCCAGTACATTCCAGTAGTTCAAAGGCTGCCTGGATGTGGTTGTTCCGGTCAGGACAGTGCGCTGCTTCGGCAACAATAAACCCTTGGTAACCAGTGAAGTGAAGGCTGTCCTGAATAGGAAGAAGATGGCCTTTAATAACAAGGACCAGGAGGAGATGAAGAGTGCACAGCAGGAGCTTAAGCACTGTATGAAGGAAGCCAAGGACACCTACAGGAGAAAAGTGGAGAAGAAGCTGAGGGAGAACAATATGAGGGAAGTGCGGCAAGGCATGAAAACAATCACAGGCCTCAAACAGGGGAATGGGGGGCTGTGGAGGGGAGCAAAGAGAGGGCAAATTAATTTAACACCTTCTTCAACCGGTTTGATTCCGGACTTGACCCTCCTGCCCCCCACCAAGCCCACAATTCCCCCCCCCCCCCCCCCCCCCCATTGTCCCTACCCCGCTCCCTCTCCCTCTGCCCCCCACCCACCCTAAAATGGACACTCCTTCCCCCCAAGCGGAACATAGACCGCCCTTCCCCCTCCATTTTTCGTCCTCCCCCCTCTTACAGTGCATTGTTCCCCAGTTTCAGCTTGGGCTGAGCCCATTTGGCAGGGCTGTTGCGGGATGGGTCGGCGAGTCGTTTGGTATTCATAGTAACCAATTGAATACACTCAAAGAGTCTGAAAAGGTTTGGGAAATCAGAAGTGGACAAACATGTCTTTCAACAAACCCTACCAATAGTCATTAAGACATGCAAATCCCTTGAATCCTTCAAAACTGCTCTCGGACAGCTGCAATTCGAAACTGGCCCCCGTAAAATCTGAATCCCCCACCTCCTCTATGATGATTTCCTGTTTTGACTATACAGTATAGTTGTGTATATTCGTACGTCTCTTAATGTTTTGATGAATTGAAAATGGTGGGCCTTATTGTAAACGTAAAAGTGTAATGCTTTATGGTGTCGTCCACTCACAGTTAACAGTTTTTTGTATTGAGTTGTACTTGAAATGTACTGTAATTCTGCAAACTGTTAATAAATCAATCAATCAATCAGATTATGACCAGTTGGTCTTGATGGACTATCGAGTCGGTTCATGGACTCAGACCTTTAACAGACACATTAGCACCATCAAAATCAGATTAAATGTTTATATCCAAACAGGATATAGAAAAACTTGGCTATGTGTATTAATCTTCAGTAGACTTGACTACTGTAACAGATTATGATGACTGCAGTTCATTCAGAACGCTGAATATCTTCAGAAATACAAATACAGTTTAACATTGATCAGTTCTTAAATCTTAACACTGGATGTGTCAAATAATCAAATTTAAAAATACTACTGTTGGTCTATAAAGCATGGTTTGGGGCCTCTGATCTTGTGTTGTCATCCACCATTCATACCTCTGGTCATTTGGGAAAGGTTTGCTTTATGAACCTAAAATAAAAACATAGCATTCAGTTTAATGTGTAACATATCTGGAACAAACTCCCTGAAAATTGCAGCTCTGCAACAACTCTGTTATTTTAAATCACAGCTAAACCATGCATGCATGTTTGCTGCTGCCTTAATTGAGATGGTGTAATTATTATTCTACACTGACATTTAATATAATTTATTTAACTTATTTCATTCATTTCCGTTTGATTGTTTTTGTTCTTGTACTATTGCCTTTGCTCTGTGTCCTGAATATGTGATTTATATTATGGCAAAAATGTTCAAATCCAGGGTAGAATAGGAAAGTTACACAGTGCAGCTTTAACTTTATATTTTTACTGAATCTAATTGCACTTTTATGATTTCATATTTTCTTTTCTTAATGTTTTAAATAAGATGGTGTAACCCGGGCCATGTGACTGTTAAAGAGATCATTGACGTGCTGTATGCCAACATTAAGGAGGCACACACAGCCACTACCCCTCTTGCCCAACTGGGGAAGTCTGACCACAATTTAGTTTATTTACAGCCCCAGTACATTCCAGTAGTTCAAAGGCAGCCTGTCACAACACAGTCCTTTAACATCTGCCTGGACGTAAAAGTGTAATGCTTTATGGTGTTTTTTTAATTGAGTTGTACTTGAAATGTACTGTAATTATGCAAACTGTTAATAAATCAATCAATCAGATTATGACCAGTTGGTCTTGATGGACTATCGAGTCGGTTCATGGACTCAGAACTTTAACAGACACATTAGCACCATCAAAGTCAGATTAAATGTTTATATCCAAACAGGATATAGAAAAACTTGGCTAGGTGTATTAATCTTCAGTAGACTTGACTACTGTAACAGATTATGATGACTGCAGTTCATTCAGAACGCTGAATATCTTCAGAAATACAAATAAAGTTTAACATTGATCAGTTCTTAAATCTTAACACTGGGTCCTTGTGTGTCAAATAATCAAATTTCAAAATACTACTGTTGGTCTGTAAAGCATAGTTTGGGGCCTCTGATCTTGTGTTATCATCCACCATTCATACCTCTATGGTCTATGAGTCCTGAATATGTGATTTATATTAAGGCAACAATGTTCAAATCCAGGGTAGAATAGGAAAGTTACACAGTGCAGCTTTAACTTTATATTTTTACTGAATCTAATTGCACTTTTATAATTTCATATTTTATTTTCCTAATGTTTTATATAAAACACATTGAATTTCCTTCTTGTTGTGAGCAGTGATTGGCAAGTTGTGTTCCATTGTTGGTGTGTCCCGCCCCCCCTCACTCTGATTGGATGATCAGGGCCCTCTGTTAGTATTTAACAAGAGTTTGTTCTGCCTGGTAACACTTAGAAGCTGAACTTCTCCTTTCTGCACCAGCTGAAGAGTCTACTTTTGGTTCTACTTTAGTACTTCGCTCTAGGCCTATTTAAAAATCTATTTGGACAGGTTTTGACTTGAGTTATGGCTTTACTACAAACATTGAAGTCCTTGGTCAACCAGAGACTATCTGCTGCTGCTGAAGAGATATTTGGGGTCGTTGGAAGAATTCTAACAGAGTACGAGGATGAAGCTTTCCACATCAAGCAAGAAACTGACCGCCAACGCAGACTACTGGATATGGTTTTACAACCAATCGTCAAACTACACAGAGCAGGTTGGTAAAACATTTACACAGAGAGAGAGAGAGAGAGAGAGAGAGAGAGAGAGAGAGAGAGAGAGAGAGAGAGAGAGAGAGAGAGAGAGATAGAGAGAGAGACCATTGCCGTTTAATTTCTTAAACAGCAATGGTGACTATTTGGAATGTAAAAGGATCTGGTTGAAACTTTGTGAGCTTGCATTGATAATAGTCAATAGTATTCTAGTTGTAGTGTCCTCCATTCATGTCTGTTAAACAAATATTGACAACGAAATCAAGTAGTAAGGAATAATTCAATAAACTGTTGATCGTGTATAATCATAGAGTGTTTAAAAGGAGGAGATTCAATGAACTTGTCGCATTCCAAAACATCAGGGGCTATATCTGATAGCAGTAGGTTGTAGCTAATTACATTTTACATAGCAGAAGTTCCCTCCGACCACAACTACATAACTGGTTGAGCACTCCAACTCTTGACTAATACATTAAAAAGACATGATAATTCTATCATGTAGGTCGTGTTCAAACATGTAATAATGGGTTTCTCTTTTATATATTCTGTCTAGACGCCATACACCTCCTTGTGTGTAAAGAGGAGGTATTCCCTGAGCAGCAGGAGAGAACCTCTAGTCTGGTCCAAGAGGAACCAGAGTCTCTACAGATTAAATACAAACAGGAGGAGATAACCTCCAGTCTGGTCCAAGAGGAACCAGAGTCTCTACAGATTAAAGATGAACAGGAGGAGATAACCTCCAGTCTGGTCAAAGAGGAACCAGAGTCTCTACAGATTAAGCACGAACAGGAGGAGAGAACCTCCAGTCTGGTCCAAGAGGAACCAGAGTCTCTACAGATTAAAGAGGAACATGATGAGCCACTTCAAAGATCAGAGGTGGATGGTGGATCAACAGAGATATTACTGTCAGTGAAACATGAAGATGATGAAAACATACAAACAGAACCTGTAGCCAGCACCTCATCTCAACACATGGAAACACAAGCTGATGTAAAGGACTGTGGAACATCACAACCAACTAGTGATGACCAGCTTCTCTCTTCACACTATTCTGAATCTGACATCACTGAAGACAGTGATGAGTGGGATGAGACAATGAATGACCAGTCAGGTTTAAACACACTGAAATCACACAATACACAACACATGGGAGGACATAGTTTGGGTTTGAGCAACAAGCTGCTCCATGACCTCAAATCACCAAAACAAAGTCACTCCACGAGGAGTCACATAGGTATGAAACGTTTTAGTTGTGCAGATTGTGGCAAAATGTTCAATAGCAAAGGACATCTGAATACACACACAATGATTCATTCAGGGGAAAAGCCATTTGCGTGCACAGTGTGCGGCACATGCTTTAGACAAAAGAGTGATCTAAACATACACATGAGGACTCATACAGGGGAAAAGCCCTTTAAATGTACAGTTTGTAGCAAATGCTTTAGTCAAACGGGTAATTTAAAATTACATATGATGACTCACACAGGGGAAAAGCCCTTTACGTGTACAGTTTGTGGCAAAGGATGTAGTCAAATGAGTCGTCTAAAATCACATATGATGACTCACACAGGGGAAAAGCCCTTTACGTGTACAGTTTGTGGCAAGGGCTGTAGTCATAATGGGGAGTTAAACGTACACATGAGGACTCATACAGGGGAAAAACCTTTTACATGTACAGTTTGTGGCATGGGCTGTATTCAAACGAGTGATCTAAAAAGACACATGAGGACTCATACAGGGGAAAAGCCCTTTACGTGTACAGTTTGTGGCAAGGGCTGTACTCAAAATGGGGAATTAAAAGCACACATGAGGTCTCATACAGGGGAAAAGCCATTTGAGTGTAAAGTTTGTGAAAAAGGCTTTAGTCGGATTTATAATCTAAAAACACACATGAAGACACATACATTGGACAAATCTGTTAAATGATGAGTGTGAGTGGCAGCGGAAGAAATGCTACTTTTTCAACATTTTCAACTGAGGCTCAAGGTGGCGCTATAACTGGCCGATTAGTGCTTTTACATCTAACTGCATGGATCTGTGTATAACTTTGTATGCAAACTCCCTAGAGGCCAAGGCCATTTTTTTAAACCAATACTAATATTAAAAGTGTTAGACGACCCTGGTTGTGAATGTTGTGGAATGTTTTGTCCCATTGTTAACGGACAGGTTAGGGTGTGTAACCCTATTGCTGAATGGGTCGACCAACCAATTTGCATGTGATCCTTGAAGTATGATAAGTAGAGTGCGTATAGCCTACCCCTATAGTATAGCATTTGCATACAAATGATTTAGACTGGAAAATACCTCTCCTGCGACAACTTCTGAAAGGTGACAACTACAACTTGAGCTATTGGTCATCCCTACATTTGGACTTTACAAGGATAAGCATCCCTAAGACCACTGTACCAACCAGACAACTGCACACAGTTTTTTGTGCAAAATTAATTGAGTCATACAGGGGAAAAGCCCTTTACGTGTACAGTTTGTGGCAAGGGCTGTAGTCAAACGGCTGATCTAAAAAAAAAAACACATGAGGACTCATACAGGGGAAAAGCCCTTTAGATGTTCAGTGTGTGGCACAGGCTTTAGTCAAAAGGGTCATGTTAAATTACACATGATGAGGCACACAGGGGAAAAGCCCTTTACTTGTACAGTTTGTGAAAAAGGCTTTAGTCGAATTGGTATTCTAAAAACACACATGAAGACACATACATCAGAAAAATCTGTTAGTTAAATGATTAGTTGTTTTCCTTTTTCTTCAAAGAAGGCATTAGAGTTAATTTGCTGATACTGATATAACAATATGATAATTAGTGTTTGTCCACATCATCACGTCATCAGGAATTCATGCACTAGTGGTGCAATTGTAACTTATCTCTGTGTGTTGACGCATGTTGTTTTGACTATCATATTATCATAGTGTATTTTGATCACTTAGTTTGATGATTTGTTTGATTTGATTTGTCTTCATATAATGCATTGTAAAATACAATATTCACTCTGTCATACCTGTAAAAACACTGTTTGTAATTTATTTCTTTCTTTTTCAAATAAAGGTTTGACAGTTACAGATATGTGTGTTCATTAGGGTGCATGTGTTTGGTCCGACTAGTCATTGGTCCGAAAAACGACAATCCACCTCAAACCCTAACCTAACCATAACCGCAAGCACGGGAGCAGGCGCTAGTCCGAGGTGCGGACGCATGTCGAACCAATGCTCCGTCGGACCATAGTATGCCTCCCGTTCATTATACAGAACGCTCATCACAACACATGTGTTTCACCTCCTTTAAGTATGGACGTATTATTGTGCTGTGAACAATACAGTCCTGGCAAACCTCACAACTGTAGTATGGAAATTCGAGGGCGGCGGCGTGGCGCCATCTTGAATATGTCGCTGACAGGTACATGGCAGATCAACAACAGTGCATCGTATTGCAGACCGCAACAATGTTAGGAGCGAGCTCTAAAAACACGGGGACATACATGGAGAAGGTGGACACTTTACATCACACTTGTCATTGTGTAAAATGTTCGAAAACACAGCATGACTACCTCTTAGGGCCAGGTTACTTTTGGACGAAGCAGGGGTCGAACTGGCGGCCTTGGTCAAAGCTTGTGGACCATACTTCCCCTGACCTTCTCAGAAATGACAGTTTTAAACATTTCAGTGCTTTTTGAAACTATTTGGATAAATGATCGCTTCCAGCAGGATTTTACATGAAGCTGAATTAGAAATTAGAATTCATCCATTCGCTTGATTTCTCTCATTTTCTCATTCTTGTCTCCACCAGGCCGAAGGCATGGGGAGAGAGTATGTTTTGCACTCCGTCCGTGTGTGTGTGTGTGTGTGTGTGTGTGTGTGTGTGTGTGTGTGTGTGTGTGTGTGTGTGTGTGTGTCCGTCCGCTAATCTCCGGCACCGTTGGCTTGATGGCAGCCATACTCTGCACACACACTCCCTGAATGCCAAAGCTTATAGCGGCACCAGGAGGCCGCTTTTTGCAAAACAATTTTTTGGACTGTACACTTACAGATTTTGTCCAAACATCACGCAAATTGGTACACAGTCTCTCTAGAGCCAGTAAACAAAACTTGCCTTTCAGATTTTTCAGCCTCCATCCTGATTGGCTAAGATTGGCTTCCAAAGTTCGCAGGAGTGCTCAGTTTCAAACAAAATGCCGCAAATCATGGACACATCGTGTGATTTCCGTGAAATTGTGCACGCACATTCCCACTAGGCTGAGGAAGAAATGCCGCTTGAACATTTTCAACTCAGTCTCATGGTGGCGCTATAACTGGCTGATTAGTGTTTTTACCTCTAACTGCACAGATCTGTGTATAACTTTGTATGCCAACTCCCTAGAGGCCAAGGAAAAACTTTACCTGGAAAATTTCACATCTGCTCTTTATCGCGCCACCAGGAGGCCGGCATATGTAAAACACATTTTCTAATATTACTCCTTCAGATTTTATCAAAATGTCACGCAAATCGGTACACATGCTCTCCATAGTCATGTGATCAAGACGGGTTTGTTTGATTTCTCATAATCCACCCTGATTGGATACGATTGGCTTCTAAACCTTTTAGGAGTAGCCCACTTTGTATCCGTTTTGTTCCATTCTCACAACTACTCAACACAGCGTCCAAAAACTGTGCATGCATATTCCCACTAGGCTGAGGAAGAAATGCCACTTGAAAGTTTTCAAATCAGTCTCATGGTGGCGCTACAACAGGCCAAGCCGCGTCACACACACACACACACACACACGAAACATGTTTATATTACTCCTAAACATTTTGCCACACATCACACACACTCCTATCCTCCTGGTGGAGACCTGTTCCCAGAAAGGCACTCATTTTCTTCTCCCCCCTCCATTTTTCAAAATACTACTGTTGGTCTATAAAGCATGGTTTGGGGCCTCTGATCTTGTGTTATCATCCACCATTCATACCTCTGGTAAATTGAGAAAACCTTGCTTTATGAACCTAAAATAAAAACATAAAATTCAGTTTAATGTGTAACATATCTGGAACAAACTCCCTGAAAATTGCAGCTCTGCAACAACTCTGTTATTTTAAATCACAGCTAAACCACGCATGCATGTTTGCTGCTGCCTTAATTGAGATGGTGTAATTATTATTCTACACTGACATTTAATATAATTTATTTAACTTATTTCATTCATTTCCGTTTGATTGTTTTTGTTCTTGTACTATTGCCTTTGCTCTGTGTCCTGAATATGTGATTTATATTATGGCAAAAATGGTCAAATCCAGGGTAGAATAGGAAAGTTACACAGTGCAGCTTTAACTTTATATTTTTACTGAATCTAATTGCACTTTTATGATTTCATATTTTCTTTTCTTAATGTTTTACATAAAACACATTGAATTGTCTTGTTGTTGTGAGCAGTGGTTGGCCAGTTGTGTTCCATTGTTGGTGTGTCACGCCCCCCTCACTCTGATTGGATGATCAGGGCCCTCTGTTAGTATTTAACAAGAGTTTGTTCTGCCTGGTAACACTTTAACTCTGGTAGTTGTTAAGAGCTGAACTTCTCCTTTCTGCACCAGCTGATTTTTGCTCTATTTAAAAGTAAATTTGGGCAGGTTTTGAGTTATGGCATTACTACAAACATTGAAGTCCTTGGTCAACCAGAGACTATCTGCTGCTGCTGAAGAGATATTTGGGGTCGTTGGAAGAATTCTAACAGAGTACGAGGATGAAGCTTTCCACATCAAGCAAGCAACTGACCGCCAACGCAGACTACTGGATATGGTTTTACAACCAATCGTCAAACTACACAGAGCAGGTTGGTAAAACATTTAGAGAGAGAGAGAGAGAGAGAGAGAGAGAGAGAGAGAGAGAGAGAGAGAGAGAGAGAGAGAGAGAGAGAGAGAGAGAGAGAGAGAGAGAGAGAGAGAGAGAGAGAGAGAGAGAGAGAGACCATTGCAATGGTGACTATTTGGAATGGAAGAGGAACTGGTTGAAACTTTGTGAGCTTGCATTGATAGTATTCTAGTTGTAGTGTCCTCCATTCATGTCTGTTAAACAAATATTGACAACGGAATCAAGTAGTAAGGAAGAATTAAATAAACTGTTGTGTATAATCATAGACTGCTTAAACGAGGAAATTAAATGAACGTGTTGCATTGCAAAACAACAGGGGCTATATCTAATAGCAGTAGATTTTACATAACAGCAGCAGTTCCCTCCAACCACAACTACATAACTGGTAGCACTCCAACTCTTGACTAATACATTACAAATACATGATAGAATGTAGGTCATGTTCAAATATGTAATAATGGGTTTCTCTTTTATATATTCTGTCTAGACGCCATACACCTCCTTGTGTGTAAAGAGGAGGTATTCCCTGAGCAGCAGGAGAGAACCTCCAGTCTGGTCCAAGAGGAACCAGAGTCTCTACAGATTAAAGAGGAACAGGAGGAGAGAACCTCCAGTCTGGTCAAAGAGGAACCAGAGTCTCCACATATTAAAGATGAACAGGAGGAGAGAACCTCCAGTCTGGTCAAAGAGGAACCAGAGTCTCTACAGATTAAAGAGGAACATGATGAGCCACTTCAAAGATCAACAGAGATATTGCTATCAGTGAAACATGAAGATGAAAACATACAAACAGAACCTGTAGCCAGCACCTCATCTCAACACATGTAGACAGGAGGAGCCGGGATTCGAACCGCCGACCCATGGATCATTGGACAACCTGCTCTACCTCATGAGCCACAGTCGCCCCTACAGTGACAATATGGTGCTGGCAAACCGCGCACCTGTAGTATGGAAATTTGGGGACGGCACCATCTTGAATGTGTCGCTGACAGGTACATGGCAGATTGGACACGGACTCACAAAAAGCACTATAAGGAGAAATTGTTTCATTAATGGTGATGATGATGTGTGTGTGTGTGTGTGTGTGTGTGTGTGTGTGTGTGTGTGTGTGTGTGTGTGTGTGTGTGTGTGTGTGTGTGTGTGTGTGTGTGTGTTACCACCAGCGAGTTCTCTGATTCTACTGCTCTGAACACCAAAATGTGGAATGCCCTGACGCCACAGCAATATATATGAAGTCATTCTTTCATGGTCAAATAGACATCTCACACATGCATGTTTAAACTCATGACAGGGTTGAATAGACTTTCTGATCATACCTAAATTCCTCCCTAATTTCCAGCCATGTACAGAAATATATTTCAGCAGGACATATTCAACTACATGTGCAGACCATGTTAAAACTACATGCACATAACATGTTAAAATTGCACGTGTATATGTGACCTGGGCACCCAGAGAATATATGATAATAAACAATAATACAGATTTCAAGCCAACTGGGCTCAATGAGGAGCAGAAATGTGTGGTTCCCGTGCAAATACATAATATTTTATTCAGGCTCAAGGCAGAATAATTAAAAACGGCAAGGAAGGGTCATCTCATCAGCCAGTTAAAATGTAATTCACTATAACTCTATAATGTTACCAGTACAGTCAGGGGTGCAGTGGTGTCCACACACAGGAGGGAGTGAGGGAGGTGAGGGGGAATCTAATAGTTTCAGCCGCACAGTCACACTTCATACTCACTGTGAAGATATAATTATAATACACAGAAGCATGTACTGTAATTCTGCAAACTGTTATTCAATCAATCAATCAGATTGACCAGTTGGTCTAGCTGGACTATCAAGTCGGTTCATGGACTCAGACCTTTAACAGCCACATTAGCAACACCAAATTCAGATTAAAATTTAAATATTTTATATCCAAACAGGATATAGAATTGTACTAATCTTCAGTAGGCTTGACTACTGTAACAGAGTCTGATGACTGCAGTTCACTCAGAACGCTGAATATCTTCAGAAATACAAAGAAAGTTGAACATTGATCAGTTCTTAAATCTTAACACTGGGTCCTTGTGTGTCAAATAATAAAATTTCAAAATACTACTGTTGGTCTATAAAGCATGGTTTGGGGCCTCTGATCTTGTGTTATCATCCACCATTCATACCTCTATGGTCTCTAAAGGTTTGCTTTATAAACCTAAAATAAAAAAATAGCATGTAGCATTTTGTTCTTGTTCTATTTTATTGCAACGTTTCGGTCGTCAGACCTTCATCAGGCATAAAGCAGTACTGACAAACAGTCAGCATAAATACATCTCTGAGATCAGCGGGGGCCAATCAAATGACACACACCAATCCGTTACCATGGAGAGGGACTGCCCACAGGTGAGTACAGGTGGTATATTTTTTCCATGATAAAAGGAACATTTATAAATATACACAAAATAGAATAAGATAGCTACAATAGAATAAATCAATCAGTATAGTAAAGGCAATATACAATGAAAATTGAAAACCTTTTTAAATGTACTGACTGCTGAATGAATATTGGACAATTATATTTAAGTAAAACATGTCCCTGGAGGGCATAATGTCCAATACATGTACTGGGGGTCAGACCTAATAAATTACAGGTATAAGGGTCTGTACTCCAAAATACACTACATTGACATCACACACAATGACAGCGGGAGATCAAACAGACTAGAACCAAGATATCAAAAAATCAAGAAATAAATAAAATATCAGAAAACCCCAGAGGTGAGAAAACCTCAAAATTCACAACATCACATTTAGTAAGAATTCATCATTTAAACCTTTTGGGGCTAAGGTGTCGCAAGTGAAAATCCAATATGCCTCACGTCTCTTAAGGAGAAGGTCATGGTTTCCGCCTCTGGGTGGTAGAGGGACCATCTCCATGCCAACAAAGCGTAAGGTGGATATGTCATGTTTCATATCATTGAAATGAACGGCAACCGGGTAATCCCTGTCGTTTCTGCGAATAGAGCTTTTATGCTCGCTGATGCGCGTTTTTAGCTTCCTAGTAGTCTTGCCAATGTATGCAAGACCACAGGGGCAACGTAGCATATAAATCACATGGGTAGATGCACATGTGATGACACTTTTGATAGGGACGGATTTGCCTGTTTGTGGGTGACGAAAAACCTTAGCTTTGTTGGTGTTGTTGCATTGAGCGCAGTTCCCACAGGGGTAATTGCCATTTGGAATGGGGCTCAGTAGGGTTTGAGTGAGTTGCGCTGGTTTATTGCTGGCAAAGTTAGCTTGAACGAGAGAGTCTCTTATATTTCTCCCCCGTTTGTTCACAAAAAGCGGAGGGAATTGGAAAGTGCGTGAAAGTTCCGGATCAGATTGGAGCAGATGCCAGTGTTTTTTAAAAACTGATCGGATGTGATGAGAAAATGGGGAATGAGTAGTGATACAAGTGACTGAGAAGTTCTTATCCTGTTTAATATTCTTTTTTAATAAATCAGAGCGGGGTTTTTGGAGGGCTGCCTCGAAACCCGCATCAACCCATTCTGACGGATAGCCCCTTTGAATAAAACGTTGTTTCATTTCAGACGATTTATTTATGTAATCCTCTGTTGTTTGGCATATTCTCCGGAGTCTATAAAATTGGCTTTTTGGCAAACCTTGTATAAGGGGTGTGGGATGTGCGCTCTTAGCCAGCAATAATGTGTTCCTGTCAGTTTCTTTTCTATAAAGGGTGGTAGATAAGCCACCGTTGTCAATATAGACCCACATATCCAAAAAATGTACTTTTTCCGGGCTGGACTCACAGGTGAACGTCAGGTGACTCTTAAAGCTATTAAGTAGTTCAACAAAGTTGTTTAACTCATCTAAGTTACCCTGGAAGATACAGAAAATGTCATCAATAAACCTATAGTATTTCAGAATTCGTGGGAGGTACACATTCTTATCAGGGTTAAAAACAAAGTTCTCCTCAAAATAACCCATGAAAAGGTTGGCATAATTAGGCGCACAAATGGTCCCCATACTGACACCTGAGGTTTGCAAATAAAAATCTCCGTCAAAGCAGAAATTGTTGTACTCCATTACAAAGGTGGCTAGGTCAGAAATAAATTTATTGGGAGGATTGATAGTCTGATCCCGGTTTTGTAGAAAATGATTTAAAGCCTCTAGACCCTCAGAGTGAGGTATATTGGTGTAGAGGCTAGTGACATCTAGAGTCAACAGAAATGTGTTAGCAGGAAGGTCAGTTACAGAGGAGAGTTTATTTATAAAGTCAGTAGAATCCTTAATATAGGCCGGTAAGGCATGGACAAAAGGTTTAATAAAAAAATCGACAAAAGCCGATAAAGGAGATAACAGTGAATCCGTTTGTGCCACAATAGGGCGTCCAGGAGGATTCATCAGGGATTTGTGTATCTTTGGGAGAGTATAAAAAACAGGTCTAATTGGGTGTTGACAATGCAAGAAATCGAATTCGGATTTAGTGATCCATCCCCTCTCTTTTGCCGTTTCCAAGAAAGTGACAATTTCTTTTTGGAAATCAGCAGTGGGGTCAGAAGTAAGTTTACGGTAAAAAAGTGTGTTAGACAGTTGGGAACATATCTCACTTTTATATTTACTGGAGTCTTGAATTACAATTGCACCTCCTTTGTCTGCAGGTTTAATAACAATGTCTTTATCCTTTGCTAAAGTCTCTAATGTTAGCCTTTCTTCTTTGGACAAATTATGTGAGGTACGGTTAGGCTTAGCATGCATTTGCATAATGTCTTGTTCGACAATTCTACAAAACGTGTTAATAGAGGGATTCAATACAAAGGGACAGAAAGTACTCTTCTTTTTAAATTGAGTGGTAGGTATGGTGGTGTTGGCAGCAGAATCTGTAGGCTTATTCTTTTCAAAAAAATGTCTCAGTTTGATTTGCCTAAAACATTTGAATAAGTCCACCTTTAAACCAAAAACATTTACCCCACTTATCAGTTTCCTGTTATCCGACGCACCTGTCCTTTGTAGGTGTGCAGAAGGACTTTTTCGTATAGTTTTCGCCTTTGGCTTCCTTCCTTTATTGCACCCTATTCACTTCCAACATGAGCTCCTTTCAAGAATTAAACGAGCTCACACAGAACAGTGCTACTACCTTTGAATTCTCAAATGAAGACGCACAAAGGATCCTGCTACCAAACATGGATTTGGACAGCGCGCTTTCTTCTAGCGAGATGAAACGTAAGCTGGAGAAACTTCACATAAAAGAGGCCAGACTCCTGATGCATGGATCCACACTCAGTGAGTACTGGCGAAATAAAAGGATACCGAGGGGACTAAGGCACGACAAAGCCCCCACCATAGGAAAGTCCAACCCTGACTTTGTCAAAAAATGGGGAGAAATCTTGAATAAAGCCTCCCTTGATTTGATGCTACTTATCGTTGAAGAAGTGTCTAACGAGGCCAAAGTCACACGAACAGAAATCAACACACAGGAACAGTTACTGAAGGAACAGTTTGGTGATGATGATATCACAGCTACTGAACAATCAATCAAAGACTCGGTTGTGAAATACAAAAACCAACTACAAGCCATAAAACTGAAAAAATACAAGAGAGACATTGAGGACTATCAACTCAATGAAGTGTACACCTGGGAGATCAAGAGACCCGAAACTACTCAACAGGATAACCCGCCGATCCCTGACGCTCCAAGACGCACAACACCGCCACGGCCCAGACCGTCCAAACACCGGGCTAAACAACACCAGCGCACAGCTGAACCGCCTGAACGGAGGGGCGACTCGTCGAGAGAAAGCGACTTCACTTTTGACAGTGACTCATCCGTACAGTCACAACCGACGAGCAACGCTTTTTTATCCACACGCCGGCAGCAAGACGAACGTCCAAGAAGAGGTGCAGACGCGGTAAACGCACCCCTAGGCACAAAGCAACCCCCATGGACGCGCAGCAATGCGAGGAAGAAACGGTAATCAATATATCATCTAAAGAACTCACAGACACACAGTTGTCTATTCTTTCAAAGGGACTTTCTTTTGTACCGACAAGTGGGGTAAATGTTTTTGGTTTAAAGGTGGACTTATTCAAATGTTTTAGGCAAATCAAACTGAGACATTTTTTTGAAAAGAATAAGCCTACAGATTCTGCTGCCAACACCACCATACCTACCACTCAATTTAAAAAGAAGAGTACTTTCTGTCCCTTTGTATTGAATCCCTCTATTAACACGTTTTGTAGAATTGTCGAACAAGACATTATGCAAATGCATGCTAAGCCTAACCGTACCTCACATAATTTGTCCAAAGAAGAAAGGCTAACATTAGAGACTTTATCAAAGGATAAAGACATTGTTATTAAACCTGCAGACAAAGGAGGTGCAATTGTAATTCAAGACTCCAGTAAATATAAAAGTGAGATATGTTCCCAACTGTCTAACACACTTTTTTACCGTAAACTTACTTCTGACCCCACTGCTGATTTCCAAAAAGAAATTGTCACTTTCTTGGAAACGGCAAAAGAGAGGGGATGGATCACTAAATCCGAATTCGATTTCTTGCATTGTCAACACCCAATTAGACCTGTTTTTTATACTCTCCCAAAGATACACAAATCCCTGATGAATCCTCCTGGACGCCCTATTGTGGCACAAACGGATTCACTGTTATCTCCTTTATCGGCTTTTGTCGATTTTTTTATTAAACCTTTTGTCCATGCCTTACCGGCCTATATTAAGGATTCTACTGACTTTATAAATAAACTCTCCTCTGTAACTGACCTTCCTGCTAACACATTTCTGTTGACTCTAGATGTCACTAGCCTCTACACCAATATACCTCACTCTGAGGGTCTAGAGGCTTTAAATCATTTTCTACAAAACCGGGATCAGACTATCAATCCTCCCAATAAATTTATTTCTGACCTAGCCACCTTTGTAATGGAGTACAACAATTTCTGCTTTGACGGAGATTTTTATTTGCAAACCTCAGGTGTCAGTATGGGGACCATTTGTGCGCCTAATTATGCCAACCTTTTCATGGGTTATTTTGAGGAGAACTTTGTTTTTAACCCTGATAAGAATGTGTACCTCCCACGAATTCTGAAATACTATAGGTTTATTGATGACATTTTCTGTATCTTCCAGGGTAACTTAGATGAGTTAAACAACTTTGTTGAACTACTTAATAGCTTTAAGAGTCACCTGACGTTCACCTGTGAGTCCAGCCCGGAAAAAGTACATTTTTTGGATATGTGGGTCTATATTGACAACGGTGGCTTATCTACCACCCTTTATAGAAAAGAAACTGACAGGAACACATTATTGCTGGCTAAGAGCGCACATCCCACACCCCTTATACAAGGTTTGCCAAAAAGCCAATTTTATAGACTCCGGAGAATATGCCAAACAACAGAGGATTACATAAATAAATCGTCTGAAATGAAACAACGTTTTATTCAAAGGGGCTATCCGTCAGAATGGGTTGATGCGGGTTTCGAGGCAGCCCTCCAAAAACCCCGCTCTGATTTATTAAAAAAGAATATTAAACAGGATAAGAACTTCTCAGTCACTTGTATCACTACTCATTCCCCATTTTCTCATCACATCCGATCAGTTTTTAAAAAACACTGGCATCTGCTCCAATCTGATCCGGAACTTTCACGCACTTTCCAATTCCCTCCGCTTTTTGTGAACAAACGGGGGAGAAATATAAGAGACTCTCTCGTTCAAGCTAACTTTGCCAGCAATAAACCAGCGCAACTCACTCAAACCCTACTGAGCCCCATTCCAAATGGCAATTACCCCTGTGGGAACTGCGCTCAATGCAACAACACCAACAAAGCTAAGGTTTTTCGTCACCCACAAACAGGCAAATCCGTCCCTATCAAAAGTGTCATCACATGTGCATCTACCCATGTGATTTATATGCTACGTTGCCCCTGTGGTCTTGCATACATTGGCAAGACTACTAGGAAGCTAAAAACGCGCATCAGCGAGCATAAAAGCTCTATTCGCAGAAACGACAGGGATTACCCGGTTGCCGTTCATTTCAATGATATGAAACATGACATATCCACCTTACGCTTTGTTGGCATGGAGATGGTCCCTCTACCACCCAGAGGCGGAAACCATGACCTTCTCCTTAAGAGACGTGAGGCATATTGGATTTTCACTTGCGACACCTTAGCCCCAAAAGGTTTAAATGATGAATTCTTACTAAATGTGATGTTGTGAATTTTGAGGTTTTCTCACCTCTGGGGTTTTCTGATATTTTATTTATTTCTTGATTTTTTGATATCTTGGTTCTAGTCTGTTTGATCTCCCGCTGTCATTGTGTGTGATGTCAATGTAGTGTATTTTGGAGTACAGACCCTTATACCTGTAATTTATTAGGTCTGACCCCCAGTACATGTATTGGACATTATGCCCTCCAGGGACATGTTTTACTTAAATATAATTGTCCAATATTCATTCAGCAGTCAGTACATTTAAAAAGGTTTTCAATTTTCATTGTATATTGCCTTTACTATACTGATTGATTTATTCTATTGTAGCTATCTTATTCTATTTTGTGTATATTTATAAATGTTCCTTTTATCATGGAAAAAATATACCACCTGTACTCACCTGTGGGCAGTCCCTCTCCATGGTAACGGATTGGTGTGTGTCATTTGATTGGCCCCCGCTGATCTCAGAGATGTATTTATGCTGACTGTTTGTCAGTACTGCTTTATGCCTGATGAAGGTCTGACGACCGAAACGTTGCAATAAAAACCAACCTAAGTGAAGACAGTGTGCGGGATTCTCCTTTTTTCTACATATCAGTTTCCTGTTATCCGACGCACCTGTCCTTTGTAGGTGTGCAGAAGGACTTTTTCGTATAGTTCTTGTTCTATTGCCATTGCTCTGAGTCCTGAATATGTGATTTATATTAAGGCAACAATGTTCAAATCCAGGGTAGAATAGGAAAGTTAAGGTGCAGCTTTAACTTTATATTTTTACTGAATCTAATTGCACTTTTATAATTTCATATTTTATTTTCCTAATGTTTTATATAAAACACATTGAATTGCCTTGTTGTTGTAAGCAGGGATTGGCCAGTTGTGTTCTATTGTTGGTGTGTCCCGCCCCCCTCACTCTGATTGGATGATCAGGGCCCTCTGTTAGTATTTAAAGGGACACTTCACCCTTTTTGCCAAAAAATATATATCAATGACGTTTATAAGATTTAGAACACTTTCCTGGCGTTATTTTTTGTGTAATCTCTGGGTTTAGATATTTTAGATTAACGGGTGGCTCTGACGTCAGAGACACTGTTCTACTTCACTTCCGGACTACAGTTGTCTCCTCACAATGCAGCTAGACCAGCCCCAAAACACAGCCGTCACGGACACTGCGATTTGTTCCACCTACAACCTTCGTTGACCGCACCCCCACATGCGCATTTGTTATTGTGTTTGTGTCATGTCGCCGTCGTCAGCAGAGCAGCACCAGAGACGCGCTATGTTGTCCCCCAACTCTAGATTTATTATAATGATATGAAGTGACTTGCCATAAACCATCCATTAACTCCCCATTCATCCAATTTGCATCTGCTTGTATTAAACAACATTAAACTCACCAACATTGCAGCTGTAGGGAAAGCTTGAATATCCACTTTCAAACTGAAAAGCTTTTGTTTCATAAAAATCCACCGAATCTTTTTCCCACTCAGCTCTGCACTTAGTTTTTCTTCTTTTTTAGTTCTATCTCACTACTAGAACTTTCTGACTCTGAGGTAGATAATATTTTTGGCTGTCAACAGCATCCATTTGTTTTTTCAATGTTGTGGACCGGAGCGTGGTGAAATAGTTGCTAAGATACGATACTGCATAGTGATTGGCTCTGCTGCATGCCTATGAAGAGTACTGACCAATGAGCTGAGCCTAGCGCCCTTCCAGACACCAGGTTTCAGTGTCTTGCTTTCCTGTTCCTATAGCTCAGTCAGCTGCCCCTTCTTATTACTGCATGGGAGCGAGTGACTGAGAATCACCATAACGCGCTGTCATTTTTCCACGAGCCCAAAATACGGGATTAAGTGCGTCCCGTATCGGTTCATTACGGGACAGGTCTTTTAGTTGCCAAATACGGTACGATCCCGTATTTTACGGGACGGTTGGGAACCCTTGACAAATAACATTGGTTGCATCTTACAATGGAAAAGGACACAGTAATGCAGTACGTTTTTTTTTCTTTTTACTGGTACACATTGTTTCGGCAGCCCTGGGGGGGGGGGGGGGGGGGGGGATTCGTGGCAACACTACACAGCGCGTCTCCTCTGAGTTGTTTTTTTCTGTATACTCTGGTGCTGCTCTGCTGACGACGGCAACATGACACAAACACAATAACAAATGCGCATGTGGGGGTGGAGTCAACGAAGGTTGTAGGTAGGTGGAACAGTGTCCGTGGGGCTGGTCTATAGCTGCAGTGTGAGGAGACAATGTAGTCCGGTAGCAATACGGAAGAGTGTCTCTGACGTCAGAGCCACCCGTTAATCTAAAATATCTAAACCCAGAGATTACACAAAAAATAATGCCAGGAAAGTGTTCTAAATCTTATAAACGTCATTGATATATATTTTTTGGCAAAAAGGGTGAAGTGTCCCTTTAACAAGAGTTTGTTCTGCCTGGTATCACTTTAACTCTGGTAGTTGTTAAGAGCTGAACGTCTCCTTTCTGCACCAGCTGAAACGTTTAGTTTTGGTTCTAGATGCCTACTTAATTTTACAAGATTTTCGCTCTATTAAAAATCAATTTGGGCAGGTTTTGAGTTATGGCATTACTACAAACATTGAAGTCCTTGGTCAACCAGAGACTATCTGCTGCTGCTGAAGAGATATTTGGGGTCGTTGGTAGAATTCTAACAGAGTACGAGGATGAAGCTTTCCACATCAAGCAAGAAACTGACCGCCAACGCATACTACTGGATATGGTTTTACAACCAATCGTCAAACTACACAGAGCAGGTTGGTAAAACATTTACAGAGAGAGAGAGAGAGAGAGAGAGAGAGAGAGAGAGAGAGAGAGAGAGAACATTGCCGTTTAATGTCTTAAACAGCAATGGTGACTATTTGGAATGTAAAAGGAACTGGTTGAAACTTTGTGAGCTTGCATTGATAATAGTCAATAGTATTCTAGTTGTAGTGTCCTCCATTCATGTCTGTTAAACAAATATTGACAACGAAAACAAGTAGAAAGGAATAATTAAAAAAAACTGTTGATCGTGTATAATCATAGAGTGTTTAAAAGGAGGAGATTCAATTAACGTGTGGCATTCCAAAACATCAGGGGCTATATCTGATAGCAGTAGGTTGTAGCTAATTACATTTTACATAACAGCAGAAGTTCCCTCCGAGCACAAGTACATGGTTGAGCATTCCAACTCTTGACTAATACATTAAAAATACATGATAATTATATCATGTAGGTCGTGTTCAAACATGTAATAATGGGTTTCTCTTTTATATATTCTGTCTAGACACCATACACCTCCTTGTGTGTAAAGAGGAGGTATTCCCTGAGCAGCAGGAGAGAACCTCTAGTCTGGTCCAAGAGGAACCAGAGTCTCTAAAGATTAAAGATGAACAGGAGGAGAGAACCTCCAGTCTGATCAAAGAGGAACCAGAGTCTCTACAGATTAAAGAGGAACATGATGAGCTACTTCAAAGATCAGAGGTGGATGGTGGATCAACAGAGATATCACTGTCAGTGAAACATGAACATGATGAAAACATACAAAGAGAACCTGTAGCCAGCACCTCATCGCAACACATGGAAACACAAGCTGATGTAGAGGACTGTGGAACATCACAACCAACTAGTGATGATCAGCTCCTCTCTTCACACTATTCTGAATCTGATATCACTGAAGACAGTGTTGAGTGGGATGAGACCACGGATGACCAGTCTGGTTTAAACCCACTGAAATCACATAATACACAACACATGGGAGGAAATAGTTTGTGTTTGAGCAACAAGCTGCTCCATGAGCTCAAATCACCAAAACAAAGTCACTCCACGAGGAGTCACATAGGTACGAAACGTTTTAGTTGTGCAGATTGTGGCAAAATGTTTAATCACAAGGAACATCTGAAGATGCACACAATGATTCATTCAGGGGAAAAGCCATTTGCGTGCACAGTGTGCGGCACATGCTTTAGTCAAAAGGGTAATCTAAAATTACACATGAGGATTCATACAGGGGAAAAACCCTTTACATGTACAGTTTGTGACAAGGGTTTTAGTCAAAAGAGTAAAGTAAAAAAACACATGACTACTCATACAGGGGAAAAACCCTTTACATGTACAGTTTGTGGCAAGGGCTGTATTGATAATTGGCATTTAAAAGTACACATGAGGACTCATACAGGAGA
This sequence comes from Electrona antarctica, assembly GCF_951216825.1. Taxonomy (NCBI): domain Eukaryota; kingdom Metazoa; phylum Chordata; class Actinopteri; order Myctophiformes; family Myctophidae; genus Electrona; species Electrona antarctica. The sequence goes on from NC_136796.1 coordinate 3,399,297, forward strand.
AAAGCCCTTTACGTGTACAGTTTGTGGCAAGGGCTGTATTCAAACGAGTGATCTAAAAAAACACATGAAGACACATACATTGGAAAAATCTGTTAAATGATGAGTATTTTTCCTTTATCAGTGTTTGTCCACATGTCACCAGGAATTCATGGTGCAATTGTAACTTGTCTCTGTGTGTTGACACGTGTGGTTTCGACTAACATATTATCATAGTGTATTTTGATCACTTGTTTGATTTGATTCTCTGTAGTATTTTGTCTTCATATAATGCATTGTAAAAGACAATATTCACTCTGTCATACCTGTAAAAACACTGTTTGTAATTCCTTTCTTTCTTTTTCAAATAAAGGTTTGACAGTTACAGATATGTGTGTTCATTAGGGTGCATGTGTTTGGTCCGACTAGTCATTGGTCCGAAAAACGACAATCCTCCTCAAACCCTAACCTAACCATAACCGCAAGCACGGGAGCAGGCGCTAGTCCGAGGTGCGGACGCATGTCGAACCAATGCTACGTCGGACCATAGTATGCCTCCCGTTCATTATACAGAACGCACAACACAAGTTTCACCTCCTTTAAGTATGGACGTATTATTGTGCTGTGAACAATACAGTGCTGGCAAACCTCACAACTGTAGTATGGAAATTCGAGGGCGGCGGCGTGGCGCCATCTTGAATATGTCGCTGACAGGTACATGGCAGATCAACAACAGTGCATCAGAAGTATTGCAGACAGCAACAATGTTACGAGCGAGCTCTAAAAACACGGGGACATACATGGAGAAGGTGGACACTTTACATCACAGCATGACCACCTCTTAGGGCCAGGTTACTTTTGGACGAAGCAGGGGTCGAACTGGCGGCCTTGGTCAAAGCGGGGATTGAACTGGCGACCTTGTAGACCATACTTCCCCTGACCTTCTCAGAAATTACAGTTTTAAACATTTCAGTGCTTTTTGAAACTATTTGGATAAATGATCGCTTCCAGCAGGATTTTACATGAAGCTGAATTAGAAATTAGAATTCATCCATTCGCTTGATTTCTCTCCTTTTCTCATTCTTGTCTCCACCAGGCCGAAGGCATGGGGAGAGAGTATGTTTTGCACTCCGTCCGTCCGTGTGTGTGTTTGTGTATGTGTGTGTGTGTGTGTGCGTGTGTGTGTGTGTGTGTGTGTGTGTGTGTGTGTGTGTCCGTCCGTCCGTCCGTCCGTCCGCTAATCTCCGGCACCGTTGGCTTGATCGCAGCCATACTCTGCACACACACTCCCTGAATGCCAAAGCTTATAGCGGCACCAGGAGGCCGCTTTGTGCAAAACAATTTTTTGGACTGTACACTTACAGATTTTGTCCAAACATCACGCAAATTGGTACACAGTCTCTCTAGAGCCAGTCAACAAAACTGGCCTTTCAGATTTTTCAGACTCCATCCTGATTGGCTAAGATTGGCTTCCAAAGTTCGCAGGAGTGCTCAGTTTCAAACAAAATGCTGCAAATCATGGACACATCTTGTGATTTCCGTGAAATTGTGCACGCACATTCCCACTAGGCCGAGGAAGAAATGCCGCTTGAACATTTTCAACTCAGTCTCATGGTGGTGCTATAACTGGCCGATTAGTGTTTTTACCTCTAACGGCACAGATCTGTGTATAACTTTGTATGCCAACTCCCTAGAGGCCAAGGAAAAACCTGGAAAATTTCACATCTGCTCTTTATCGCGCCACCAGGAGGCCGACATATGTAAAACACATTTTCTAATATTACTCCTTCAGATTTTATCAAAATGTCACGCAAATCGGTACACATGCTCTCCATAGTCATGTGATCAAGATGGGTTTGTTTGATTTCTCATAATCCACCCTGATTGGATACGATTGGCTTCTAAACCTTTTAGGAGTAGCCCACTTTGTATCCGTTTTGTTCCATTCTCACAACTACTCAACACAGCATCCAAAAACTGTGCATGCATATTCCCACTAGGCTGAGGAAGAAATGCCACTTGAAAGTTTTCAAATCAGCCTCATGGTGGCGCTACAACAGGCCTAGCCGCGTCACACACACACACACACACACACACACACACACACACACACACACACACACACACACACACACACACACACACACACACACACACACACGAAACATGTTTATATTACTCCTAAACATTTTGCCACATATCACAAACACTCCTATCCTCCTGGTGGAGACCTGTTCCCAGAAGGGCACTTCTCATTTTCTTCTCCCCCCCGCCTCTTACAGTCCATTGTTCCCCAGGTTCAGCTTGGGCTGAGCCCAATTGGCAGGGCTGTTGCGGGCTGGGTCGGCGAGTCGTTTGGTATTCATAGTAACCAATTGAACACACAAAGAGTCTGAAAAGGTTTGGGAAATCAGAAGTGGACAAACCCGTTTCAACAAACCCTACCAATAGTCATTAAGACATGCAAATCCCTTGACTCCTTCAAAACTGCTCTCAAAAGGAAATTCGAAACTGGCCCCCGTAAAATCTGAATCCCTCACCCACCCCCTTTCCCCCCTCACTGTATATGTTTCTTTTCCCTTTTGACTCCTATGATGATTTCCTGTTTTGAATGGTTGTGTATATTCGTACGTCTCTTAATGTTGTGATGAATTGAAAATGGTGGTGTAAACAAGTGTAATGCTTTATGGTGTCGTCCACTAAGTTAGTATTGTGTTTAGTTTTGTATGTTGTACTTGAAATGTACTGTAATTCTGCAAAATGTTAATAAATCAATCAATCAATCAGATTGACCAGTTGGTCTTGATGGACTATCGAGTCGGTTCATGGACTCAGACCTTTAACAGCCACATTAGCACCATCAAAGTCAGATGAAATGTTTATAACCAAACAGGATCTAGAAACACTTGACTGTGTATTAATCTTCAGTAGGCTTGACAACTGTAACAGAGTCTGATGACTGCAGTTCACTCAGAACGCTGAATATCTTCAGAAATACAAAGAAAGTTGAATATTGATCAGTTCTTAAATCTTAACACTGGATGTGTCAAATAATCAAATTTCAAAATACTACTGTTGGTCTATAAAGCATGGTTTGGGGCCTCTGATCTTGTGTTGTCATCCACCATTCATACCTCTGGTCATTTGGGAAAGGTTTGCTTTATGAACCTAAAATAAAAACATAGCATTCAGTTTAATGTGTAACAAATCTGGAACAAACTCCCTGAAAATTGCAGCTCTGCAACAACTCTGTTATTTTAAATCACAGCTAAACCACGCATGCATGTTTGCTGCTGCCTTAATTGAGATGGTGTAATTATTATTCTACACTGACATTTGATATAATTTATTTGACTTATTTCATTAATTTCCGTTTGATTGTTTTTGTTCTTGTACTCTTGCCTTTGCTCTGTGTCCTGAATATGTGATTTATATTAGGGCAACAATGTTCAAATCCAGGGTAGAATAGGAAAGTTACACAGTGCAGCTTTAACTTTATATTTTTACTGAATCTAATTGCACTTTTATAATTTCATATATTATTTTCCTAATGTTTTATATAAAACACATTGAATTTCCTTGTTGTTGTGAGCAGGGATTGGCCAGTTGTGTTCTATTGTTGGTGTGTCCCACCCCCCTCACTCTGATTGGATGATCAGGGCCCTTTGTTAGTATTTAACAAGAGTTTGTTCTGCCTGGTATCACTTTAACTCTGGTAGTTGTTAAGAGCTGAACTTCTCCTTTCTGCACCAGCTGAAGCGTTTCGTTTTGGTTCTAGACGCCTACTTAATCTTACAAGATTTTCGCTCTATTAAAAAGTAAATTTGGGCAGGTTTTGAGTTATGGCATTACTACAAACATTGAAGTCCTTGGTCAACCAGAGACTATCTGCTGCTGCTGAAGAGATATTTGGGGTCGTTGGAAGAATTCTAACAGAGTACGAGGATGAAGCTTTCCACATCAAGCAAGAAACTGACCGCCAACTCAGACTACTGGATATGGTTTTACAACCAATCGTCAAACTACACAGAGCAGGTTGGTAAAACATTTAGAGAGAGAGAGAGAGAGAGAGACCATTGCAATGGTGACTATTTGGAATGGAAGAGGAACTGGTTGAAACTTTGTGAGCTTGCATTGATAGTATTCTAGTTGTAGTGTCCTCCATTCATGTCTGTTAAACAAATATTGACAACGGAATCAAGTAGTAAGGAAGAATTAGATAAACTGTTGTGTATAATCATAGACTGTTTAAACGAGGAAATTCAATGAACGTGTTGCATTGCAAAACAACAGCGGCTATATCTAATAGCAGTAGGTTTTACATAACAGCAGCAGTTCCCTCCAACCACAACTACATAACTGGTAGCACTCCAACTCTTGACTAAAACATTACAAATACATGATAGAATGTAGGTCATGTTCAAACATGTAATAATGGGTTTCTCTTTTATATATTCTGTCTAGACGCCATACACCTCCTTGTGTGTAAAGAGGAGGTATTCCCTGAGCAGCAGGAGAGAGCCTCCAGTCTGGTCAAAGAGGAACCAGAGTCTCTACAGATCAAAGAGGAACAGGAGGAGAGAACCTCCAGTCTGGTCCAAGAGGAACCAGAGTCTCTACAGATCAAAGAGGAACAGGAGGAGAGAACCTCCAGTCTGGTCAAAGAGGAACCAGAGTCTCTACAGATCAAAGAGGAACAGGAGGAGAGAACCTCCAGTCTGGTCAAAGAGGAACCAGAGTCTCTACAGATTAAAGAGGAACATGATGAGCCACTTCAAAGATCAACAGAGATATTGCTATCAGTGAAACATGAAGATGAAAACATACAAACAGAACCTGTAGCCAGCACCTCATCTCAACACATGGAAACACAAGCTGATGTAAAGGACTGTGGAACATCACAACCAACTAGTGATGACCAGCTTCTCTCTTCACACTATTCTGAATCTGACATCACTGAAGACAGTGTTGTGTGGGATGAGACCATGAATGACCAGTCAGGTTTAAAAAAGCCATTTGCGTGCACAGTGTGCGGCACATGCTTTAGTCAAAAGGGTAATCTAAAATTACACATGAGGATTCATACAGGGGAAAAACCCTTTACATGTACAGTTTGTGACAAGGGTTTTAGTCAAAAGAGTAAAGTAAAAAAACACATGACTACTCATACAGGGGAAAAACCCTTTACATGTACAGTTTGTGGCAAGGGCTGTATTGATAATTGGCATTTAAAAGTACACATGAGGACTCATACAGGAGAAAAGCCCTTTACGTGTACAGTTTGTGGCAAGGGCTGTAGTCTAAAGACTGATCTAAAAAGACACATGATGACTCACACAGGGGAAAAGCCCTTTACGTGTACAGTTTGTGGCAAGGGCTGTAGTAAAAAGAGTAATCTAAAATCACATATGATGACTCACACAGGGGAAAAGCCCTTTACGTGTACAGTTTGTAAAAAAGGCTTTGGTCGGATTGATATTCTAAAAACACACATAAAGACACATGCATCGGAAAAACCTGTTAAATGATTTTTACCATTTGTTTAGATTCTTTGGAGTATTACGTCTTCATATAATGCATTGTACACATGAGGACACATTCAGGGGAAAGTCCCTTTACATGGACAGTTTGTGGCAAGGTCTGTAGTCAAAAGGGTGATCTAAAACGACACATGATGACTCACACAGGGGAAAAGCCCTTTACGTGTACAGTTTGTGTCAAGGGCTGTGGTCATAATGGGGATTTAAAAGCACACATGATGACCCATAGAGGGAAAAAACCTTTTACGTGTACAGTTTGTGAAAAAGGCTTTAGTCAGAATTGCAATCTAAAAACACACATGCAGACGTGTCATAAAGGGGAAAAAGCTGTTAAATAATGAGTGTTTTCAAATAAGGCATTATGTTGTCAGCAGTTTAGCTAAATATATTAAACATTATGGATTATATATTTTTTTAATCGATTTTTAACTTGGATAATGCTGATACTGATAGACCAATACTAATATGAGAAGCAGTGTTTGCCCACATTTGTCAGCAATTAAAATGTCATATTCATGCACTAGTGGTACAATTGAAACTGTAGTATGTTTTCATCATAGCCTAGAATGCATTGTAACTGAAAATATTTACTCTGTAAAAAACACTGTCTGTAATGTCTTCTTTTTCAAATAAAGGTTTGACAGTTAAAGAACCTTTATGTGTGTTAATTACAGAAAGCTCATCCACATGTGTTTCACCTCCTTTAAGTATGGACATCTTGTGCTGTGAACAATAGTGACAAGAACGGTATTGTCACATTAAACAGTATTGCTACATTAAATATACCCCAGGGAACCGTTCTGTCACCCTTCCTGTTTACCATCTTCATCTTCTGACTTCAGCTACAACTCCGGAACATGCCATCTCCAGAAATTCTCCGACGATAACGATATGGTTATAATACACAAAAGCATGCAGGCACAGCAAAGTCGGAAAAAGAGTAAACATGCACTAACCCCAATTACCAGCCTACGCCTGTGACAAACCTCCTGTAGGACTATGGCACACTAAAGGCCTCTACATAGTCCATTTTGTTCCTTGTGTGGAGGAGTCAAACGGACACAAAAAAAGGTTATTTTAGACATGCATAGTCCTTGCGTTTCTTACGTTTTTCTTGCGTCGGATTTAATCGCTGAAATGTGCAAGCATCTACTCATCCACTAGATGGCAGCTGTGACACTATGAAGCTGTCCCAGAATGCAACGCTGTTTCAAGGCGGAAATGAAGACGGTATAAAGGAAGAAGAAGAAGAAGAAGAAGGCAGTTGTTGTTGACTGATATATATAAAATATAAATCTACATATAATGTAGCCAATGGCATGTTCTACAAAATGTTAAGCTCACACTGATCCAGTGTGCCCACACTTTTGACTTGAACTACTTTAAACCCATTCAGGACGGGAACCTCTTTTGGTGTTTTAAGCATTATGTTATACTTTAGCTAGTGAAAGATAGCAGATCTACAAGCTACAGAGCGAACGTTTTTAACTCGTTTAGTTTAGCAAAAGGGACCGCACCTCAAGCCGGGGGTAGGCTAGTCTAGTCACTAGACCAGTGTTTCCCAACCTGTGTACCGCGGTACTTTACTGTGCCGTTTGATGTGTCCAGGTGTGCCGCCTGATTTGACCGAAAATGTAACACTAACCCTAAAGCACTAACCCTCCCCCGAATCATCAGAGAGAATTACCTGTTTTGCAAACAACTGCCTGGAAATACAACAGGAGAGGAAGTTTTCCGGGTGACATCGGAATATTTGGAGAAATGGAATTTAACCTGGGAAGACTGTGTCAGTGTGTGCACTGATGGACAGGCAGCTATGACCGGGCGATACAAGGGATTTGTTAGCCGAGTGAAAGAGATTAATCCTGACGTCATGGCTACACACTGTTTTTTACACCGCGTGTATATGAACAGAGGGAGGAATTAAAGAGCAATCCAAATATGCCGAACTGTTTGCAAATGAGTACTGGTGTGCAAGACTAGCATACATGGCGGATATTTGTGTCCATCTGAATGAACTGAACAGAAAAATGCAAGGGCGAAATGAGAATATTCTTACAAGCACGACAAAACTGAACTAATTTCGGAACAAACTCGCCATCTGGCGGCAGGCTGCAGGCAAGGGCAAGCTGGACATGTTTCCTTGCAGCAACGCTGGATACAAAACCAATCGTGTCTTGTGTCGGGTCATTTCTGAGCATCTGGAAACTCTCGAGGACAGATTTGCAATTTATTTCCCCCCAATTTCCGCCGAAGACTTTGACTGGGTCCGTGACCCATTGAACGCGCCAAACGTGAACAGCCCAATGTTGGAGCGAGAGCAGTTATTGGACATACAGGGGGACTATGAATGGAAAAAGAAAATCAAGGAGCTAAGCCTGGACAGGTTTTGGTTGGCTGTTGGCAAAGAATATCCAGCCATCACAGACAGCGCAATGGGAGTGCTGCTTCCCTTTTCCACAACCTACCTGTGTGAGCTTAGCTTTTCAAGCCTGACTTGCATAAAAAACAAACGCAGAGAGAGACTGAGAGCAGTTGATGAGGAGCTCCGTGTCAGTTTGTCCAGCGTCTCAGCCAGGATAAAAACTCTTTGTTCAGGAAAACAAGCTCAAGGTTCACACTAAGACAGAACTATTTTCATTTATTTTTATCAAATATTTTTTTTGTACAAAGTGCTCAAGTTTAAGACCATTGTATTGTGGCAAAATATTTTTGTTCTTGTTTTTACAACTCCTTTTTTTATTTAGAAGTATTACTTTGCATTGACAAATTGAACATGTGTGTGCTATATTTTGTATATTGAGTTTTCAAAAATAAATTGATGAAACTGAGGCACTGTCTCTGTCCCTTTCTTTCTCTTTAAAGTTATTTGATGAGTGCTGTCATGTGTGTTTTTAAAAGTAAATTGGGTTCAAAGAAGTTTTACTCTGTCAAAACTATAATGTGTTTGGTATCAAAGACGTTTTACTATATATATTATATTATATATATATATATATATATATATATATATATAAATAATACATATATATATATATATATATATATATATATATATACATACACACATGCACACCCCCCCATATATCTAGGTGTGCCCCGAGATTTTTAGGCTATGAAAAGTGTGCCCCGGGACAAAAAAGGTTGGGAAACACTGCACTAGACTATAGCCTGGTTTATTTACATGAGACAGACGCACTACTCTAGTCACTACTTTAAACCCATTCAGGACAGGAACCTCTTTTGGTGTTTTAAGCATTATGTTATACTTTAGCTAGTGAAAGATAGAATCTAGATCTACAAGCTACAGAGCGAATGTTTTTAACTTGTTTAGTTTAGCAAAAGGGACCGCACCTCAAGCCGGGGGTAGGCTAGTCTAGTCACTAGACTATAGCCTGGTTTATTTAGATGAGACAGACGCACTAGACTCTAGTGTGTCTCTCATGTAAATAAACCAGTTTGAAACTGGTTTATTGTAATCCCAGACAGACTGATGGGTGAATACACCACCTGCAAGTGTGGATTGTGCTTTTCTGCCCAACTCCCATAATGAGTCTCATGACGTCTAGAAAATAAATCCTCAATCATCTACGTGGGTGACTTGCAGTTGTTGAAAACAAAATGTATTACTTTTAACTGAATTCCCTTTTGTCAGACTGAAATTCTCTGACAATGTCTGTGTGCCTCATGAGGCTTCTACGAGTAGTAAATGTGACATTTTTGGGTTCTCACATACAGTAGGCTATACTGTATGAAATGGATATACATTTAACCCATTCCAGACGGGAACCCCTTTGTGTTTTAAGCATTACGTTATACTTTAGCTAGTGAAAAATAGCAGATCTGCAAGCTCATAGTGCAGCACTGAAATAGTTTGAGAACCACTGATATAGAAACATAGGTTTAAATGGGGTAATAAAGTACACTATGAATACAATAGACATTTGATTCCACACAAGAAGTAACAAGCAAAATGTTTTATTTGTACTGAACTTATTTGTAAAAACAGAATAAACATTAGTAAAAACAAGACAAATGTACAAATTTACATCTAGCACCTAGCCTCCTACAACAGCAGGAAGCAGCATAACAACAAAAAACATGATGCTAGACAAAAAATAAGAGTGCAAACATTGGGAGAAAAAAAAGGATGTGCAAATGTACCAACTACGTTATTAAAAAAGTGATAAAAGTGAGTGCAGTATAAGGTGTGGGGGGTTGCCACACGAGGACCTGGAGTTCCAGGTGGGGTTGGTTCTGGGCTCCCATCCTCCACAATGCTGCTGTCCGCATCAGATTCTGCCTAGAAGGAGAAGAGAGTTGAGAATGTTTATTGTAATGTCATAGTATGTTTGTGTGTCACAATACACAATACCAATTAAGACTGCATAAAATAGCCATAAACCAACTAAATAAAACATCTTACCATCATGTCGCCATCAACCGGAAAATTCGTCGAGGTCACTCGATGCTTTATAAAGACTTTCAGCCAACCTAAAACTATAAGGATTTGCGGTTCCTCGGCGATACTCGCTCCTGCGCCACTCCGTTTCGACTCATTAAAACTTTTTAATTTTCTTGTGAATCTGTCTCGGAGGCTTCTCCATTTGCCCGAGGCCGTTGTCGCTTCCGTATTAAAAATATCTGCGATCTCGGCCCAGCTGTTCAGCTTCGTGTTGTTGTCTTTGCTCTCTGGGTTGGAGCAGTCATACAGCCATGGATATTCACGGACCAATTCACACAGCTGTGCTTCAAATGATGAGGTCATCTTGATGTCCAGTGAAATAATGTGAGATAGCCATGCCTGTTCGTGTTTATATTTACAACGGAAGCCCTTCCCTCTTGCTTCGGGGGTAGGGGGCGTGGGTCGGGGGTAGGAGCAGAGCAGGAAAACAAAATCTTGCTCTCTTCTGCCTCCAGGTGGGCAGGGTGTCCTCGATGCAAGGTACGCAACGCAAGCAATTTGGTTGCGTTGGCTTGGGATCAGATCTCAACCCGACGGAGCGAGACAGATCACGTAACCGACGCAACGCAAGGGAGGAATTTCTCTCACCCTCCGTTCCTTATGTATTCTTGCGTCGATTATGTTCGACTCTGTCAAGCACTTAACTGTAACTGGGAAGATAGCAGCCTAATACAAACTACGCCCTCTAAAGCCACAATGTTGGTTTGCATCATAAATAATACACCTAAACAAAATCAAATACACTTAAATCAAAAGAAAAGGACAAATTAGCAGAGGTTACTCCTAATAAAACAAAGGGACAATATTAATAAATAATCATTACAGTTTAAACAAAAATACATTAGAATATAGGCAGCAATCTACACTTGTATCTGAGTGTTATATCTTGCAGGCATCTGACAGTGGGAATCCCACCCTGGGATAGGCTGCGTTATTCCCCCCACCTGTTGTAGGCCTATACTGCTTTGTATGCGGATTTGCATGCAGAGCTGCTGGTATGTTAGCTCCTGATCGTTAGTGGCTTGCTGCCCCATGGACCAGGGAGTACTGACGCGTGGCATCTCCACGCCATAGAGTAAGGACATTTTTATCAGGTATTTGACCAATCTGGGAACTAAATCGTTACCAAGAAATGTCTTCACCAATGTGCTTCTAAAGGTGTCTAATAACATGTACTAAAAGATTGCAATTCAACTCCCGTGGAGAAACCTCGATCATGGATTTAAACGCATCAAAGACGTGGTACCGATAACCGATCTTCGAAAATGCTTAAATTTAACTTTTGAGGGGTCAAACTAGGGATTTTTCATGATTCCGAGTTGATTGCAAGCATTTATTTTTCACCAAGCACTGCCTGGTGGTAAGTGTGTGAGTGGCAGAGGAAGAAATGCCACTTGAACATTTTCAACTTAGCCTCGTGGTGGTGCTATAACTGGCTGATTAGTGTTTTTACATCTAACTGCATGGATCTGTGTATAACTTTGTATGCCAACTCCCTAGAGGCCAAGGAAAAACCTTTACCTGGACATTTTCACATCTGCTCTTTATAGCGCCACCAGGAGGCCGACATATGTAAAACACTTTTTCGAGTGAGGTAAATCATTGTCTATTAGACGTGGCCTGCAGGGGCCTGTGTGACAGGCTGCCGTTCCAACCGCTCTTTAAGTGTTTCTCTGTGTGAGTGTTTTGCAAGTCGCTTTTTCTTCATTCTGTTCCTTGAGGGACATTGTACACTATAGCGGCAGTAAGTTCGTCTATTTAAGAGGAGAGCTGCTCGCGCTCAGAAGAATGGGACACGCCGGCACACGCCACCCCATCCCCGGGGGACTGAGAAGAAAGTACCGGGGGGTGTAGAGCCGGTGCTAAAGTGAAGACCGGGCTAACAAACAACAAAGGGCGGCGGTACAAGCCACCTATTCCCTCTGTTAATGGTGAATGTGAACGCGCTGACTAGTAAGAAGATAGACGAGCTACGAGGATTAATCAAGACGCAGAGGATATACAGAGAAAGCAGTTAGATCATATTGACGGAAACATGGCTAACTAGCCACAAGCCGGACACCGCAGTGGAGCTACAAGGATTCGGTCTCGTGAGGGCGGACAGAGACAACAAAGCGTGTCGGAATACGAAAGGTGGGGGTCTTATGCTGTACGTTGATAACAGATGGTGTAACCCGGGCCATGTGACTGTTAAAGAGATCATTGACGTGCTGTATGCCAACATTAAGGAAGCACACACAGCCACTACCCCTCTTGCACAACTGGGGAAGTCTGACCACAATTTAGTTTATTTACAGCCCCAGTACATTCCAGTAGTTCAAAGGCAGCCTGTCACAACACGGTCCTTTAACATCTGCCTGGACGTGGTTGTTCCGGTCAGGACAGTGCGCTGCTTGGCCAACAATAAACCCTGGGTAACCAGTGAAGTGAAGGCTGTCCTGAATAGGAAGAAGATGGCCTATAATAACAAGGACCAGGAGGAGATGAAGAGTGCACAGCAGGAGCTTAAGCACTGTATGAAGGAAGCCAAGGACAACTACAGGAGAAAAGTGGAGAAGAAGCTGAGCCGGGAGAACAATATGAGGGAAGTGTGGCTAGGCAATAGGCATGAAAACAATCACAGGCCTCAAACAGGGGAATGGGGGGCTGTGGAGGGGAGCAAAGAGAGGGCAAATTAATTTAACACATTCTTCAACCGGTTTGCTTCCGGACTTGTCCCTCCTGCCCCCCACCAAGCCCACAATTCCACCCCCCCCCATGTCCTCCATTGTCCCTACCCCGCTCCCTCTCCCTCTGCCCTCTGCCCACCCCAAAATGGACACTCCTTCCCCCCAAGCGGAACATGGACCGCCCTTCCCCCTCCATTTTTCGTCCTCCCCCCTCTTACAGTGCATTGTTCCCCAGTTTCAGCTTCGGCTGAGCCCAATTGGCAGGGCTGTTGCGGGATGGGTCGGCGAGTCGTTTGGTATTCATAGTAACCAATTGAATACACTCAAAGAGTCTGAAAAGGTTTGGGAAATCAGAAGTGGACAAACATGTCTTTCAACAAACCCTACCAATAGTCATTGAGACATGCAAATCCCTTGACTCCTTCAAAACTGCTCTCGGACAGCTGCAATTCGAAACTGGCCCCCGTAAAATCTGAATCCCCCACCCACCCCTCTCCCACCCTCACTGTATGTTTCTTTTCCCATTTTACCTCCTCTATGATGATTTCCTGTTTTGACTATACAGTATAGTTGTGTATATTCGTATGTCTCTTAATATTTTGATGAGTTGAAAATGGTGGGCCTTATTGTAAACGTAAAAGTGTAATGCTTTATGGTGTCGTCCACTCACAGTTAACAGTTTTTTGTATTGAGTTGTACTTGAAATGTACTATAATTCTGCAAACTGTTAATAAATCAATCAATCAATCAATCAGATTATGACCAGTTGGTCTTGATGGACTATCGAGTCGGTTCATGGACTCAGACCTTTAACAGACACATTAGCACCATCAAAGTCAGATTAAATGTTTATATCCAAACAGGATATAGAAAAACTTGGCTATGTGTATTAATCTTCAGTAGACTTGACTACTGTAAGAGATTATGATGACTGCAGTTCATTCAGAACGCTGAATATCTTCTGAAATACAAATACAGTTTAACATTGATCAGTTCTTAAATCTTAACACTGGATGTGTCAAATAATCAAATTTCAAAATACTACTGTTGGTCTATAAAACATGGCCTCTGATCTTGTGTTGTCATCCACCATTCATACCTCTGGTCATTTGGGAAAGGTTTGCTTTATGAACCTAAAATAAAAACATAGCATTCAGTTTAATGTGTAACATATCTGGAACAAACTCCCTGAAAATTGCAGCTCTGCAACAACTCTGTTATTTTAAATCACAGCTAAACCATGCATGTGTGGCAGGATGGGCGTGAGCGTTCCCACGCTGTCACGGCCCGTTCTCCGCCCACTGCTTAATGGATTGATTTGTGGCATTTAGAAGACGGCACGTCTTCCGTGTTCATTAGCTGTCTGTCTCTCCTCCGCTCTGTTTGGGAACGCTCTTCACGATCGGGAGACATTCCTCTTCAGTCGAGGCGGTCATTCTGAAGCGGCTGTTCTGTCGGGGAACAGCGCGCTTAGTTGACACATCTGTGAAGCCTCGGGGCTACACAGTGAACATCTCCTTCTGGAGTTCTGTGTGGTGAACTGGCACAACGCCACCCCGTTCCTCTTTATCTACCTGGCTACCGCTGCGGTGAAGCACAACGGCAGTACGCCTTGGCCTCATTACAGCTGGGCCAGCACCACACCTGCTGCTTTGCTGATATTACCATTCCACTCATTCTCATGAGCCACCGAGTCTGAGAACAATCACACGGTCACGAATGGTCCCAGTGTTTGGATTGCTGCTCGCCTGGGTCTGGGCCTGGTTCTTTGTAACCCTTCTCATTTAATTCTATTCCTCTATTATATTGTATTCATGCAATGTCTGGGCGTATATAGGTATATATAAGTATATTGTGTATTATATCATATGTATATATATGCACTTATATTTATATCTTATACTATATATACACCATTGTGGTTTAGATACGACCGGCTGAAGAGAATACTGTCATTGTAGAATACCTCCCACTGTGAAGTGCTGATATATATATTTATCCTCCTTATAGGTCCGGTGCTGGGGATAAGCTACGCTGGAGCAGCTGACAGCCGTCCAGTGGTGGTGGTAATGCCCCTTTTCCCTTAGTTTACTTTTCCTTTGTGGTTTATTTTGAGTTGCTGTGTTGTGTTTTGTTTGTGTATTGCCACCACCCTGGACCGGTGAGCCTGCCCAGCTCCCCTCCTCCCCCCAGTACTGGCTTGTAGTGGTGTGATATCCCTAGCTCTAGGCACTTTATAGTCACTTGCACTTTAACCCTTTTGTTGGATATTGCTATATTGGCACCGTCTTATTGATAAATGAAATGTCTTCTTGCTATGTCATGTTTTAAATAATTATATATATATTGCCAACCAATTATTTAATAAAGTGTTTTGTATATTGGTTTCACACGTTTCTGCCTTGCCTTTATTGTTACTGAATCTGTGTTGGGGAGTCATTACGTGCTCCGGGTGTTCAGTATTAGTATAATATTCCTGGGGTGCAATTCCCCAGGTGGCGTAGTTGGCTACCTTAATCAATACCACCCCGCCACACATGCATGTTTGCTGCTGCCTTAATTGAGATGGTGTAATTATTATTCTACACTGATTTAATATAATTTATTTAACTTATTTCATTCATTTCCGTTTGATTGTTTTTGTTCTTGTACTATTGCCTTTGCTCTGTGTCCTGAATGTGATTTCTATTATGGCAAAAATGTTCAAATCCAGGGTAGAATAGGAAAGTTACACAGTGCAGCTTTAACTTTATATTTTTACTGAATCTAATTGCACTTTTATGATTTCATATTTTCTTTTCTTAATGTTTTAAATGAAACACTTATTTTTTAAAACACAAATTGTCTTGTTGTTGTGAGCAGTGGTTGGCCAGTTGTGTTCTATTGTTGGTGTGTCACGCCCCCCTCATTCTGATTGGATGATCAGGGCCCTCTGTTAGTGTTCAACAAGAGTTTGTTCTGCCTGATATCACTTTAACTCTGGTAGTTGTTAAGAGCTGAACTTCTCCTTTCTGCACCAGCTGATTTTTGCTCTATTTAAAAGTCAATTTGGGCAGGTTTTGAGTTATGGCATTACTACAAACATTGAAGTCCTTGGTCTGCTGCTGCTGAAGAGATATTTTGGGTCGTTGGAAGAATTCTAACAGAGTACGAGGATGAAGCTTTCCACATCAAGCAAGAAACGGACCGCCAACGCAGACTACTGGATATGGTTTTACAACCAATCGTCAAACTACACAGAGCAGGTTGGTAAAACCTTTACAGAGAGAGAGAGAGAGAGAGAGAGAGAGAGAGAGAGAGAGAGAGAGAGAGAGAGAGAGAGAGAGAGAGAGAGAGAGAGAGAGAGAGACCAGTGCCGTTTAATTTCTTAAACAGCAATGGTGACTATTTGGAATGGAAGAGGAACTGGTTGAAACTCAAGTAGTAAGGAATAATTAAATAAACTGTTGATCGTGTATAATCATAGAGTGTTTAAAAGGAGGAGATTCAATTAACTTGTCACATTCCAAAACATCAGGGGCTATATATCTGATAGCCCCAGTAGGTTGTAGCTAATTACATTTTACATAACAGCACGACCACAACTACATAACTGGTTGAGCACTCCAACTCTTGACTAATACATTAAAAGACATCATTCTATCATGTAGGTCGTGTTCAAACATGTAATAATGGGTTTCTCTTTTATATATTCTGTCTAGACGCCATGCACCTCCTTGTGTGTAAAGAGGAGGTATTCCCTGAGCAGCAGGAGAGAACCTCTAGTCTGGTCCAAGAGGAACCAGAGTCTCTAAAGATTAAAGATGAACAGGAGGAGAGAACCTCCAGTCTGATGAAAGAGGAACCAGAGTCTCTACAGATTAAAGACGAACAGGAGGAGAGAACCTCCAGTCTGATCAAAGAGGAACCAGAGTCTCTACAGATTAAAGAGGAACATGATGAGCGACTTCAAAGATCAACAGAGATATTGCTATCAGTGAAACATGAAGATGATGAAAACATACAAAGTGAACCTGTAGCCAGCACCTCATCTCAACACATGGAAACACAAGCTGATGTAGAGGACTGTGGAACACCACAACCAACTAGTGATGGCCAGCTTCTCTCTTCACACTATTCTGAATCTGACATCACTGAAGACAGTGTTGAGTGGGATGAGACCATGAATGACCAGTCAGGTTTAAACACACTGAAATCACACAATACACAACACATGGGAGGACATAGTTTGGGTTTGAGCAACAAGCTGCTCCATGACCTAAAACCACCAAAACAAAGTCACTCCACGAGGAGTCACATAGGTACGAAACGTTTTAGTTGTGCAGATTGTGGCAAAATGTTCAATAGCAAAGGACATCTGAATACACACACAATGATTCATTCAGGGGAAAAGCCATTTGCTTGCACAGTGTGCGGCACATTCTTTAGTCAAAAGAGTGATCTAAACATACACATGAGGACTCATACAGGGGAAAAGCCCTTTACATGTACAGTTTGTGGCAGATGCTTTAGTCAAACGGGTAATTTAAAATTACATATGATGACTCACACAGGGGAAAAGCCCTTTACGTGTACAGTTTGTGGCAAGGGCTGTAGTCATAATAGGGATTTAAACGTACACATGAGGACTCATACAGGGGGAAAACTCTTTACATGTACAGTTTGTGGCAAGGGCTGTATTCAAACGAGTGATCTAAAAAGACACATGAGGACTCATACAGGGGAAAAGCCCTTTACGTGTACAGTTTGTGGCAAGGGCTGTACTCAAAATGGGGAATTAAAAGCACACATGAGGTCTCATACAGGGGAAAAGCCATTTGAGTGTAAAGTTTGTGAAAAAGGCTTTAGTCGGATTGATAATCTAAACACACACATGAAGACACATACATTGGACAAATCTGTTAAATGATGAGTGTGAGTGGCAGCGGAAGAAATGCTACTTGAACATTTTCAACTCAGCCTCATGGTGGCGCTATAACTGGCCGATTAGTGTTTTTACATCTAACTGCATGGATCTGTGTATAACTTTGTATGCAAACTCCCTAGAGGCCAAGGCCATTTTTTTTAAACCAATACTAATATTAAAAGTGTTAGACAACCCTGGTTGTGAATGTTGTGGAATGTTTTGTCCCATTGTTAACGGACAGGTTAGGGTGTGTAACCCTATTGCTGAATGGATCGACCAACCAATTTGCATGTGATCCTTTTAGTATGATAAGTAGAGTGCGTATAGCCTACCCCTATAGTATAGCATTTGCATACAAATTATTTAGACTGGAAAATACTTCTCCTGCGACAACTTCTGAAAGGTGACAACTACAACTTGAGCTATTGGTCATCCCTACATTTGGACTTTACAAGGTTGAGCATCCCTAAAACCACTGGACCAACCAGCCAACTGCACACAGCAATGAAGTCATTATTTCATGGTCAAATAGACATCTCACACATGCACGTGTAAACCTTTTGTCCTCCAACGGATTTAATCTGTTTATTAACAGGTTCGACATCAGTGGCTCCCAGGCTAACCCTCCCGGTAGCCCGCCAGCTCATATCCCAGCACAGATCTGTTGCCAACTCCCCCCCGCCCTTGGCCTCTCTCCCCTCTTCTACTCCCCCATCACCATCACTACCCCACCATGTAGGACTGACTGTGACCTCTGACCAGGTGAAGACCGAACTGAGGAACCTACACCAGGGCAAGTCTGTAGGGCCTGATGGCATAAGTCCAAGGGTGCTGAGGACATGTGCAGACCAGCTGTCAGCGGTGCTCGAGCACCTCTTCAATCTCTCTTTGAGACTGGGGAGGGTGACTGTGAGATGGAAAACATCCTGCATTATTCCAGTACTCTAAATGACTACAGGCCAGTGGTACTGACCTCCCACGTCATGAAGACCTTGGTGACACTGGTTCTGCAGCACGTACAGCCTCTAGTGAGCGACTCCCTGGACCCCCTACAGTTCGCCTACCAGGCCAAAGTTGGAGTGGAGGATGCCATAATTTAAATGCTGCAGAGGGCCTACACACATCTGGGGCCACAGTACGTGCGCCTCCATTGTTGGCTGCATCACGGACGATAATGATGTGGAGTACAGAGACGCGGTGGAGAACTTTGTCAGCTGGGCTGAACAGAATCACAACAGTAGCTGGCTGGCACCACTGCATTGTGGTAAAAGGCCGCACCCTCTTATCCCGCTCATCGTTCAACCCCCCAATGTAGTGGTGTGGTGGAAATTCTGATAAATGTGATTGTGTGCATGTTTGGTGCTGCCTTTCATCGAGATGGTGTAATTATTATTCTACACTGACATTTTATTTAATGTATTTAAATTATTTCAATCATTTCCGTTGATTGTTTTTGTTCTTGTACTATTGCCTTTGCTCTGTGTCCTGAATATTTGTTTTCTATTAAGGCAACACTGTTCAAATACAGGGTAGAATAGTAAAGTTACACAGTGAAGCTTTAACTTTATATTTTTACTGAATCTAATTGCACCTTTATAATTTTACATTTTATTTTCCTAATGTTTTATATAAAACACATTGACTTGCCTTGTTGTTGTGAGCAGTGATTGGCCAGTTGTGTTCTATTGTTGGTGTGTCCCGTGTCCCTCACTCTGATTGGATGATCAGGGCCCTCTGCATTTAGTAGCCTACATTATTCCCTACCTGGGTTTTTAAGATATCGTTCGCATTTGTACTGCAGTTTTTATGAAATTGGACATTTATTTAATACATATTTGTATTCCATACTGTTCTTAAAAGTTAATACATTCCTTGTGTTTGGAACTTTGTCTCAAGTCCTTATAAACAACTTGCATTCGTTGGGGAACCCAATTTACTGGTCTGTTCATGTAATTCCTTGATCTATCTCAAGGTGGCGTAGTCATAACTATATTAAAAGTAATCCTTCGATTTTGACCAAACAGAAGGTGAAGTCAAAATGTCACAAAATAAATATGTGAACAAAATTCTAGAGCGATTTGAAATGCAGGATTGCAGGTCCAGGGAGACTCCGTGTGAGGCTAAACTAGAGTACACTGAAGATGCAGAAAACATGACAGACCCAAGAAGGTTCAGAGAGGCAGTGGGAAGTGCACTGTTTTTGTCAACATGGGAAAGGGAAACCATGTGATTGATATTTTCTTTTCTTGTGTTGTACTGTATTTTATTTTTATTTTCATCAAAGTAACCCAGTGAGAGCTAAGAGCGAGTGGGGGTGTTACGTTTACTGATAGGTGGCGCCCTTACTCTATCTGTTATGTATTGTGTTGTATTGTATGCTGTGACGAGGCTTACGCACAGGACGTGACGTCATTACGCTCTATGCTGGAGTTAGCGCCATTATAATGCTGGACTCTAGAATGAAAACAACAGCCAGACTGTATCCTCTGCTACTATGATACAAATAAATATGCCGGTAGGCTAATGATAATAAAAGGACTTGCTTATTCTCCATCACGCATTGACGATGTGCATCACCAAAGCTTGACATATATAAAACACATTGAATTGCCTTGTTGTTGTGAGCAGTGATTGGCCAGTTGTGTTCCATTGTTGGTGTGTCCCGCCCCCCTCATTCTGATTGGATGATCAGGGCCCTCTGTTCGTATTTAACAAGAGTTTGTTCTGCCTGGTATCACTTTAACTCTGGTAGTTGTTAAGAGCTGAACTTCTCCTTTCTGCACCAGCTGAAGCGTTTAGTTTTGGTTCTACTTTAGAAGCCTACTTAATTTTACAATATTTTTGGGCAGGTTTTGAGTTATGGCATTATTACAAACATTGAAGTCCTTGGTCAACCAGAGAATCTGCTGCTGCTGACGAGATATTAGGGGTTGTTGGAAGAATTCTAACAGAGTATGAGGATGAAGCTTTCCACATCAAGCAAGAAACTGACCGCCAACGCAAACTACTGGATATGGTTTTACAACCAATCGTCAAACTACACGGAGCAGGTTGGTAAAACCTTTAGAGAGAGAGAGAGAGAGAGAGAGAGAGACCATTGCTGTTAAACAGCAATGGTGACTATTTGGATTTGATTAGGAACTGGTTGAAACTTTGTGAGCTTGCATTGATAATAGTCAATATTATTCTAGTTGTAGTTTCCTCCATTCATGTCTGTTAAACAAATATTGACAATGGAATCAAGTAGTAAGGAAGAATTAAATAAACTGTTGATCGTGTATAATCATAGACTGTTTAAAATGAGGAAATTCAATGAACTTGTCGCATTCCAAAACAAAAAGGGGCTATATCTGATAGCAGTAGGTTGTAGCTAATTACATTTACATAACAACAGAAGTTCCATCCAACCACAACTACATAACTGGTAGAGCACTCCAACTCTTGACTAATACATTACAAAGACATGATAGAATGTAGGTCATGTTTAAACATGCAATAATGGGGTTCTATTTTATGTATTCTGTCTAGATGCCATACACCTCCTTGTGTGTAAAGAGGAGGTATTCCCTGAGCAGCAGGAGATAACCTCCAGTCTGGTCCAAGAGGAACCAGAGTCTCTACAGATTAAAGAAGAACAGGAGGAGATAACCTCCAGTCTGGTCAAAGAGGAACCAGAGTCTCTACAGATTAAGCACGAACAGGAGGAGAGAACCTCCAGTCTGGTCCAAGAGGAACCAGAGTCTCTACAGATTAAAGACGGACAGGAGGAGATAACCTCCAGTCTGGTCAAAGAGGAACCAGAGTCTCTACAGATTAAGCACGAACAGGAGGAGAGAACCTCCAGTCTGGTCCAAGAGGAACCAGAGTCTCTACAGATTAAAGAGGAACATGATGAGCCACTTCAAAGATCAGAGGTGGATGGTGGATCAACAGATATATTACAGTCAGTGAAACATGAAGATGATGAAAACATACAAACAGAACCTGTAGCCAGCACCTCATCTCAACACATGGAAACACAAGCTGATGTAAAGGACTGTGGAACATCACAACCAACTAGTGATGACCAGCTTCTCTCGTCACACTATTCTGAATCTGACATCACTGAAGACAGTGATGAGTGGGATGAGACCATGAATGACCAGTCAGATTTAAACACACTGAAATCACACAATACACAACACATGGGAGGACATAGTTTGAGCAACAAGCTGCTCCATGACCTCAAATCACCAAAACAAAGTCACTCCACGAGGAGTCACATAGGTACGAAACGTTTTAGTTGTGCAGATTGTGGCAAAATGTTTAATCACAAGGTAGGTCTGAAGAGGCACGCAATGATTCATTCAGGAGAAAAGCCATTTGCTTGCACAGTTTGTGGCAAGGGCTTTTGTCTAAAGACTAATCTAAAAAGACACATGATGAGTCATACACTCAAATCACCAATACAAAGTCACTCCACGGGGAGTTTTAGTTGTACAGATTGTGGCAAAATGTTTAATCACAAGGTAGGTCTGAAGAGGCACGCAATGATTCATTCAGGGGAAAAGCCATTTGCTTGCACAGTTTGTGGCAAGGGCTGTAGTCAAAAGAGTGATCTAAAAACACACATGATGACTCACACAGGGGAAAAGCCCTTTACGTGTACAGTTTGTGGCAAGGGCTGTACTCAAAATGGGGAATTAAAAGCACACATGAGGACTCATACAGGGGAAAAGCCATTTGAGTGTAAAGTTTGTGAAAAAGGCTTTAGTCGGATTGATAATCTAAAAACACACATGAAGACACATACATTGGACAAATCTGTTAAATGATGAGTGTGAGTGGCAGCGGAAGAAATGCTACTTGAACATTTTCAACTCAGCCTCATGGTGGCGCTATAACTGTCCGTTTAGTGTTTTTACATCTAACTGCATGGATCTGTGTATAACTTTGTATGCCAACTCCCTAGAGGCCAAGGCCATTTTTTTAAACCAATACTAATATTACAAATGTTAGACGACCCTGGTTGTGAATGTTGTGGAATGTTTTGTCCCATTGTTAACGGACAGGTTAGGGTGTGTAACCCTATTGCTGAATGGATCGACCAACCAATTTGCATGTGATCCTTTTAGTATGATAAGTAGAGTGCGTATAGCCAACCCCTATAGTATAGCATTTGCATACAAATGATTTAGACTGGAAAATACTTCTCCTGCGACAACTTCTGAAAGGTGACATTGGCTCATTGGTCATCCCTACATTTGGACTTTACAAGGTTAAGCATCCCTAAGACCACTGTACCAACCAGCCAACTGCACACAGTTTTTTGTGCAAAATTAATTGAGTCATACAGGGGAAAAGCCCTTTACGTGTACAGTTTGTGGCAAGGGCTGTAGTCAAACGGCTGATCTAAAAAAAAAACACATGAGGACTCATACAGGGGAAAAGCCCTTTAGATGTTCAGTGTGTGGCACAGGCTTTAGTCAAAAGGGTCATGTTAAATTACACATGATTACGCACACAGGGGAAAAGCCCTTTACGTGTACAGTTTGTGAAAAAGGCTTTAGTCGGATTGGTATTCTAAAAACACACATGAAGACACATACATCAGAAAAATCTGTTAGTTAATGAGTTGTTTCCTTTTTCTTCAAAGAAGGCATTAGAGTTAATTTGCTAATATGATAATTAGTGTTTGTCCACATCATCACGTCATCAGGAATTCATGCACTAGTGGTGCAATTGTAACTTATCTCTGTGTGTTGACACATGTTGTTTTGACTATCATATTATCATAGTGTATTTTGATCACTTAGTTTGATGATTTGTTTGATTTGATTTGTCTTCATATAATGCATTGTAAAATACAATATTCACTCTGTCATACCTGTAAAAACACTGTTTGTAATTTCTTTCTTTCTTTTTCAAATAAAGGTTTGACAGTTACAGATATGTGTGTTCATTAGGGTGCATGTGTTTGGTCCGACTAGTCATTGGTCCGAAAAACGACAATCCACCTCAAACCCTAACCTAACCATAACCGCAAGCACGGGAGCAGGCGCTAGTCCGAGGTGCAGACGCATGTCGAACCAATGCTCCGTCGGACCATAGTATGCCTCCCGTTCATTTTACAGAACGCTCATCACAACACATGTGTTTCACCTCCTTTAAGTATGGACGTATTATTGTGCTGTGAACAATACAGTGCTGGCAAACCTCACAACTGTAGTATGGAAATTCGAGGGCGGCGGCGCCATCTTGAATATGTCGCTGACAGGTACATGGCAGATCAACAACAGTGCATCGTATTGCAGACAGCAACAATGTTACGAGCGAGCTCTAAAAACACGGGGACATACATGGAGAAAGTGGACACTTTACATCACACTTGTCATTGTGTAAAATGTTCGAAAACACAGCATGACCACCTCTTAGGGCCAGGTTACTTTTGGACGAAGCAGGGGTCGAACTGGCGGCCTTGGTCAAAGCGGGGATTGAACTGGCGACCTTGTGGACCATACTTCCCCTGACCTTCTCAGAAATGACAGTTTTAAACATTTCAGTGCTTTTTGAAACTATTTGGATAAATACATGAAGCTGAATTAGAAATTAGAATTCATCCATTCGCTTGATTTCTCTCCTTTTCTCATTCTTGTCTCCACCAGGCCGAAGGCATGGGGAGAGAGTATGTTTTGCACTCCGTCCGTGTGTGTGTGTGTGTGTGTGTGTCCGTCCGTCCGCTAATCTCTTGCACCGTTGGCTTGATGCCAAAGCTTATAGCGGCACCAGGAGGCCGCTTTGTGCAAAACACATTTTGCACTGTACACTTACAGATTTTGTCCAAACATCACGCAAATTGGTACACAGTCTCTCTAGAGCCATTCAACAAAACTGGCCTTTCAGATTTTTCAGAATCCATCCTGATTGGCTAAGATTGGCTTCCAAAGTTCGCAGGAGTGCTCAGTTTCAAACAAAATGCTGCAAATCATGGACACATCGTGTGATTTCCGTGAAATTGTGCACGCACATTCCCACTAGGCCGAGGAAGAAATGCCGCTTGAACATTTTCAACTCAGTCTCATGGTGGCGCTATAACTGGCCGATTAGTGTTTTTACCTCTAACTGCACAGATCTGTGTATAACTTTGTATGCCAACTCCCTAGAGGCCAAGGAAAAACCTTTACCTGGAAAATTTCACATCTGCTGAGGCCGACATATGTAAAACACATTTTCTAATATTACTCCTTCAGATTTTATCAAAATGTCACGCAAATCGGTACACATGCTCTCCATAGTCATGTGATCAAGACGGGTTTGTTTGATTTCTCATAATCCACCCTGATTGGATACGATTGGCTTCTAAACCTTTTAGGAGTAGCCCACTTTGTATCCGTTTTGTTCCATTCTCACAACTACTCAACACAGCGTCCAAAAACTGTGCATGCATATTCCCACTAGGCTGAGGAAGAAATGCCACTTGAAAGTTTTCAAATCAGCCTCATGGTGGCGCTACAACAGGCCAAGCCGCGTCACACACACACACACACACACACACACACACACACACACACACACACACACACACACACACACACACACAAAACATGTTTATATTACTCCTAAACATTTTGCCACACATCACACACACTCCTATCCTCCTGGTGGAGACCTGTTCCCAGAAGGGCACTTCTCATTTTCTTCCCCCCCCCCCCCCCCTCTTACAGTCCATTGTTCCCCAGCTTGGGCTGAGCCCAATTGGCAGGGCTGTTGCGGGCTGGGTCGGCGAGTCGTTTGGTATTCATAGTAACCAATTGAACACACTCAAAGAGTCTGAAAAGGTTTGGGAAATCAGAAGTGGACAAACCCGTTTCAACAAACCCTACCAATAGTAATTAAGACATGCAAATCCCTTGACTCCTTCAAAACTGCTCTCAAAAGGAAATTCGAAACGGGCCCCCGTAAAATCTGAATCCCTCACCCACCCCCTTTCCCCCCTCACTGTAGGCTATAGGTTTCTTTTCCCTTTTGACTCCTATGATGATTTCCTGTTTTGAATGGTTGTGTATATTCGTACGTCTCTTAATGTTTTGATGAATTGAAAATGGTGGTGTAAACAAGTGTAATGCTTTATGGTGTCGTCCACTAAGTTAGTATTGTGTTTAGTTTTGTATGTTGTACTTGAAATGTACTGTAATTCTGCAAACTGTTAATACATCAATCAATCAATCAATCAGATTGACCAGTTGGTCTTGATGGACTATCGAGTCGGTTCATGGACTCAGACCTTTAACAGCCACATTAGCACCATCAAAGTCAGATTAAATGTTTATAACCAAACAGGATCTAGAAACACTTGGCTGTGTACTAATCTTCAGTAGGCTTGACAACTGTAACAGAGTCTGATGACTGCAGTTCACTCAGAACGCTGAAAATCTTCAGAAATACAAAGAAAGTTGAATATTGATCAGTTCTTAAATCTTAACACTGGATATTTCAAAATACTACTGTTGGTCTATAAAGCATGGTTTGGGGCCTTTGATCTTGTGTTATCATCCACCATTCATACCTCTGGTCATTTGGTAAAGGTTTGCTTTATGAACCTAAAATAAAAACATAGCATTCAGTTTAATGTGTAACATATCTGGAACAAACTCCCTGAAAATTGCAGCTCTGCAACAACTTTGTTATTTTAAATCACAGTTAATCCACGCATGCATGTTTGCTGCTTGCCTTAATTGAGATGGTGTAATTATTATTCTACACTGACATTTCATATAATTTATTTAACTTATTTCATTCATTTCTGTTTGATTGTTTTTGTTCTTGTACTATTGCCTTTGCTCTGTGTCCTGAATATGTGATTTATATTATGGCAAAAATGTTCAAATCCAGGGTAGAATAGGAAAGTTACACAGTGCAGCTTTAACTTTATATTTTTACTGAATCTAATTGCACTTTATGATTTCATATTTTCTTTTCTTAATGTTTTACATAAAACACATTGAATTGTCTTGTTGTTGTGAGCAGTGGTTGGCCAGTTGTGTTCTATTGTTGGTGTGTCACGCCCCCCCTCACTCTGATTGGATGATCAGGGCCCTCTGTTAGTATTTAACAAGAGTTTGTTCTGCCTGGTATCACTTTAACTCTGGTAGTTGTTAAGAGCTGAACTTCTCCTTTCTGCACCAGCTGATTTTTGCTCTATTTAAAAGTAAATTTGGGCAGGTTTTGAGTTATGGCATTACTACAAACATTGAAGTCCTTGGTCAACCAGAGACTATCTGCTGCTGCTGAAGAGATATTTGGGGTCGTTGGAAGAATTCTAACAGAGTACGAGGATGAAGCTTTCCACATCAAGCAAGAAACTGACCGCCAACGCAGACTACTGGATATGGTTTTACAACCAATCGTCAAACTACACAGAGCAGGTTGGTAAAACATTTAGAGAGAGAGAGAGAGAGAGAGAGAGAGAGAGAGAGAGAGAGAGAGAGAGAGAGAGAGAGAGAGAGAGAGAGAGAGAGAGAGAGAGAGAGAGAGAGAGAGAGAGAGAGAGAGAGAGAACTGGTTGAAACTTTGTGAGCTTGCATTGATAGTATTCTAGTATTCAACGGAATCAAGTAGTAAGGAAGAATTAAATAAACTGTTGTGTATAATCATAGACTGTTTAAACAAGGAAATTCAATGAACGTGTTGCATTGCAAAACAACAGGGGCTATATCTAATAGCAGTAGGTTTTACATAACAGCAGCAGTTCCCTCCAACCACAACTACATACCTGGTAGCACTCCAACTCTTGACTAATACATTACAAATACATGATAGAATGTAGGTCATGTTCAAACATGTAATAATGGGTTTCTCTTTTATATATTCTGTCTAGACGCCATACACCTCCTTGTGTGTAAAGAGGAGGTATTCCCTGAGCAGCAGGAGAGAACCTCCAGTCTGGTCCAAGAGGAACCAGAGTCTCTACAGATCAAAGAGGAACAGGAGGAGAGAACCTCCAGTCTGGTCAAAGAGGAACCAGAGTCTCTACAGATTAAAGAGGAACATGATGAGCGACTTCAAAGATCAACAGAGATATTGCTATCAGTGAAACATGAAGATGAAAACATACAAACAGAACCTGTAGCCAGCACCTCATCTCAACACATGGAAACACAAGCTGATGTAAAGGACTGTGGAACATCACAACCAACTAGTGATGACCAGCTTCTCTCTTCACACTATTCTGAATCTGACATCACTGAAGACAGTGTTGAGTGGGATGAGACCATGAATGACCAGTCAGGTTTAAACACACTGAAATCACACAATACACAGCACATGGGAGGAAATAGTTTGTGTTTTGAGCAACAAGCTGCTCCATGACCTCAAATCACCCAAACAAAGTCACTCCACGAGGAGTCACATAGGTATGAAACGTTTTAGTTGTGCAGATTGTGGCAAAATGTTTAATCACAAGGTAGGTCTGGAGAGGCACGCAATGATTCATTCAGGGGAAAAGCCATTTGCTTGCACAGTGTGCGGCACATGCTTTAATCAAAAGGGTAATCTAAAATTACACATGAGGACTCATACAGGGGAATGGCCCTTTATGTGTACAGTTTGTGGCAAGGGCTGTAGTCAAATGAGTCATCTAAAATTACACATGAGGACTCATACAGGGGAAAAACCCTTTACATGTACAGTTTGTGACAAGGGCTTTAGTCGGACCAATCATCTAAAAAGACACATGTTGAGTCATACAGGGGAAAAGCCCTTTACGTGTACAGTTTGTGGTAAGGGCTGTAGTCATACTGGGGGTTTAAAGGTACATATGAGGACTCATACAGGGGAAAGGCCATTTACGTGTACAGTTTGTGGCAAGGGCTATATTCAAACGAGTGATCTAAAAAAACACATGAGGATTCATACAGGGGAAAAGCCATTTAAGTGTAAAGTTTGTGAAAAATGCTTTAGTCGTATTGGTATTCTGAAAACACACATGAAGACACATGCATCGGAAAAATCTGTTACATGATGAGTGTTTTTTATTCTTCGAATAAGGCATGAGAGTTAATTTGCTGATACTGATATAACAATATGATAATTAGTGTTTGTCCACATCATCACGCCATCAGGAATTCATGCACTAGTGGTGCAATTGTAACTTATCTCTGTGTTAAATTCTCTGTAGTATTTTGTCTTCATAGAATGCATTGTAATACCTGTAAAAACACTGTTTGTAATTTATTTCTTTTTCAAATAAAGGTTTGACAGTTACAGATATGTGTGTTCATTATACAGAAAGCTCATCACAACACATGTGTTTCACCTCCTTTAAGTATGGACGTCTTGTGCTGTGAACAATACGGTAAATGGTAAATGGTGCATTTATATAGCGCCTTTATCCAAGGCGCTTTACATAGATTGTGCATTACATTCACACATTCACACACACATTCACACATCGATTGCGGCAGAAGCCATGCAAGGCACCAACCAGCACATCGGGAGCAATTTGGGGTTCAGTGTCTTGCCCAAGGACACTTCGACATGTAGACAGGAGGAGCCGGGATTCGAACCGCCGACCCATGGATCATTGGACAACCTGCTCTACCTCATGAGCCACAGTCGCCCCTACAGTGACAATATGGTGCTGGCAAATCGCACACCTGTAGTATGGAAATTCGGGGACGGCACCATCTTGAATGTGTCGCTGACAGGTACATGGCAGATCAACAACAGTGCATCAGAACTTCAGAAGTATTGCAGACAGCAACAATGTTACGAGCGGGCTCTAAAAACACAGGGACATACGTGGACAAGTTGGACACGGACTCACAAAAAGCACTAAAAGGAGAAATTGTTTCATTAATGGTGATGACGATGATGGTGTGTGTGTGTGTGTGTGTGTGTGTGTGTGTGTGTGTGTGTGTGTGTGTGTGTGTGTGTGTGTGTGTGTGTGTTACCACCAGCGAGTTCTCTGATTCTACTGCTCTGAACACCAGAATGTAGAATGCCCTGACGCCATCCATTAAAAGCAGTGGTTTTCAACCCTATTCATATCAAGGTCCATTATTTATTCAGCATTTGAGCCACTGACTGCCATTTGATGAGAAATGTACCCGTAAGGGTCCATTTGGTTTTATCTATAAGGGTCCATTAAGGTTACCAACTCCCCATTATTTAGCTGGGGGCCAACTTGAACGTGTTATTAGATGAAACATGTCTTTCAGATTGACCAGTTACTCTTGATATGATCTAACTAGTTAGATACAGATATTTGTTTAAGTATGTCTTTGTTTCGTTTGTATGTGATTTTTATAAACCAATACTAATATTAAAAGCGTTAGACGACCCTGGTTGTGAATGTTGTGGAATGTTTTGGGGGATGTCTGTCCCATTGTTAACGGACAGGTTAGGGTGTGTAACCCTACTGCTGAATGGATCGACCAACCAATTTGCATGTGATCCTTTTAGTATGTTAAGTAGAGTGGATATAACCTACTCCTACAGTATAGTGTGAATGGAGTGGAACATGTATATAGGATTGGGAATCATTTGCATTCAAATAATTTAGACTGAAAAATCCTGCGACAACTTCTGAAAGGTGACAACAACAACTTGAGCTATTGGTCATCCCTACATTTGGACTTTACAAGGTTAAGCATCCCTAAGATCACTGTACCAACTGCACACAGCAATATATATTAAGTCATTCTTTCATGGTCAAATATACATCTCACACATGCATGTTTAAACTCATGACGGGGTTGAATAGACTTTCTGATCACACCTAAATTCCTCCCTAATTTCCAGCCATGTACAGAAATATATTTCACCAGGACATATTCAATTACATGTGCAGACCATGTTAAAACTACATGCACATAACATGTTAAAATTGCACGTGTATATGTGACCTGGGCACTTAGAGCCAGACTATGCCACTCTGGGAATTTCACCCAGAGAATATATGATAATAAACAATAATACAGATTTCAAGCCAACTGGGCTCAATGAGGAGCAGAAATGTGTGGTTCCCGTGCAAATACATACTATTTTATTCAGGCTCAAGGCAGAATAATTAAAAACGGCAAGGAAGGGTCATCTCATCAGCCAGTTAAAATGTAATTCACTATAACTCTATAATGTTACCAGTACAGTCAGGGGTGCAGTGGTGTCCACACACAGGAGGGAGTGAGGGAGGTGAGGGGGAATCTAATAGTTTCAGCCGCACAGTCACACTTCATACTCACTGTGAAGATATAATTATAATACACAGAAGCATGTACTGTAATTCTGCAAACTGTTATTCAATCAATCAATCAGATTGACCAGTTGGTCTAGATGGACTATCAAGTCGGTTCATGGACTCAGACCTTTAACAGCCACATTAGCACCACCAAATTCAGATTCAAATTTAAATATTTTATATCCAAACAGGATATAGAATTGTACTAATCTTCAGTAGGCTTGACTACTGTAACAGAGTCTGATGACTGCAGTTCATTCAGAACGTATTCAGAAATACAAAGAAAGTTGAACATTGATCAGTTCTTAAATCTTAACACTGGGTCCTTGTGTGTCAAATAATCAAATTTCAAAATACTACTGTTGGTCTATAAAGCATGGTTTGGGGCCTCTGATCTTGTGTTATCATCCACCATTCATACCTCTATGGTCTCTAAAGGTTTGCTTTATAAACCTAAAATAAAAAAATAGCATGTAGCATTTTGTTCTTGTTCTATTGCCATTGCTCTGAGTCCTGAATATGTGATTTATATTAAGGCAACAATGTTCAAATCCAGGGTAGAATAGGAAAGTTAAGGTGCAGCTTTAACTTTATATTTTTACTGAATCTAATTGCACTTTTATAATTTCATATTTTATTTTCCTAATGTTTTATATAAAACACATTGAATTGCCTTGTTGTTATAAGCAGGGATTGGCCAGTTGTGTTCTATTGTTGGTGTGTCCCGCCCCCCCTCACTCTGATTGGATGATCAGGGCCCTCTGTTAGTATTTAACAAGAGTTTGTTCTGCCTGGTATCACTTTAACTCTGGTAGTTGTTAAGAGCTGAACGTCTCCTTTCTGCACCAGCTGAAACGTTTAGTTTTGGTTCTAGACGCCTACTTAATTTTACAAGATTTTCGCTCTATTAAAAATCAATTTGGGCAGGTTTTGAGTTATGGCATTACTACAAACATTGAAGTCCTTGGTCAACCAGAGACTATCTGCTGCTGCTGAAGAGATATTTGGGGTCGTTGGTAGAATTCTAACAGAGTACGAGGATGAAGCTTTCCACATCAAGCAAGAAACTGACCGCCAACGCATACTACTGGATATGGTTTTACAACCAATCGTCAAACTACACAGAGCAGGTTGGTAAAACATTTACACAGAGAGAGAGAGAGAGAGAGAGAGAGAGAGAGAGAGAGAGAGAGACCATTGCCGTTTAATGTCTTAAACAGCAATGGTGACTATTTGGAATGTAAAAGGAACTGGTTGAAACTTTGTGAGCTTGCATTGATAATAGTCAATAGAATTCTAGTTGTAGTGTCCTCCATTCATGTCTGTTAAACCAATATTGACAACGAAAACAAGTAGAAAGGAATAATTAAAAAAACTGTTGATCGTGTATAATCATAGAGTGTTTAAAAGGAGGAGATTCAATTAACTTGTGGCATTCCAAAACATCAGGGGCTATATCTGATAGCAGTAGGTTGTAGCTAATTACATTTTACATAACAGCAGAAGTTCCCTCTGAGCACAACTACATGGTTGAGCATTCCAACTCTTGACTAATACATTAAAAAGACATGATAATTATATCATGTAGGTCGTGTTCAAACATGTAATAATGGGTTTCTCTTTTATATATTCTGTCTAGACACCAAACACCTCCTTGTGTGTAAAGAGGAGGTATTCCCTGAGCAGCAGGAGAGAACCTCTAGTCTGGTCCAAGAGGAACCAGAGTCTCTAAAGATTAAAGATGAACAGGAGGAGAGAACCTCCAGTCTGATCAAAGAGGAACCAGAGTCTCTACAGATTAAAGAGGAACATGATGAGCTACTTCAAAGATCAGAGGTGGATGGTGGATCAACAGAGATATCACTGTCAGTGAAACATGAACATGATGAAAACATACAAAGATAACCTGTAGCCAGCACCTCATCTCAACACATGGAAACACAAGCTGATGTAGAGGACTGTGGAACATCACAACCAACTAGTGATGATCAGCTCCTCTCTTCACACTATTCTGAATCTGATATCACTGAAGACAGTGTTGAGTGGGATGAGACCACGGATGACCAGTCTGGTTTAAACCCACTGAAATCACATAATACACAACACATGGGAGGAAATAGTTTGTGTTTGAGCAACAAGCTGCTCCATGAGCTCAAATCACCAAAACAAAGTCACTCCACGAGGAGTCACATAGGTACGAAACGTTTTAGTTGTGCAGATTGTGGCAAAATGTTTAATCACAAGGAACATCTGAAGATGCACACAATGATTCATTCAGGGGAAAAGCCATTTGCGTGCACAGTGTGCGGCACATGCTTTAGTCAAAAGGGTAATCTAAAATTACACATGAGGATTCATACAGGGGAAAAACCCTTTACATGTACAGTTTGTGACAAGGGTTTTAGTCAAAAGAGTAAAGTAAAAAAACACATGACTACTCATACAGGGGAAAAACCCTTTACATGTACAGTTTGTGGCAAGGGCTGTATTGATAATTGGCATTTAAAAGTACACATGAGGACTCATACAGGAGAAAAGCCCTTTACGTGTACAGTTTGTGGCAAGGGCTGTATTCAAACGAGTGATCTAAAAAAACACATGAAGACACATACATTGGAAAAATCTGTTAAATGATGAGTATTTTTCCTTTTTCTTCAAAGAAGGCTTTAGAGTTTGCTGATACTGATATAACAATATGAGAATCAGTGTTTGTCCACATGTCACCAGGAATTCATGGTGCAATTGTAACTTGTCTCTGTGTGTTGACACGTGTGGTTTCGACTAACATATTATCATAGTGTATTTTGATCACTTAGTTTGATGATGTGTTGTCTCCACCAGGCCGAAGGCATGGGGAGAGAGTATGTTTTGCACTCCGTCCGTGTGTGTGTGTGTGCGTGTGTGCGTCCGTCCTTCCTTCCGTCCTTCCTTCCGTCCGTCTGTTACCAGCTAATCTCTGCCACCGTTGGCCCGATCCATGCCAAACTTTGCACACACACTCCCTGGATGCCAACGACGAACCTCTGCCCCAAATATTCCTCAACGGCCTGTTATAGCGCCACCATGAGGCCGATTTAGGCAAAACACATTTCTGTAGATTACTCGTACACATTTTATCCATACATCACACAATTCGGTATACAATATCTAGTGTATCATGTGATCAACACGGATCTGCACCATTTCCCCTCTTCCATCCTGATTGGCTAACATTGCCTTCCAAAGCTCACATGATTGGTCCGTTTCGAACAAAATGCCACAAATCACAAACACAGTGTGCAATTTCCGTGAAATTATACACGCACATTTCCACTAGGCCGAGGACGACATGCCACTCATTTCTTCCCCAAATCAGCCTCAAGGTGGCGCTATAACAGGCCAATTCCTGTTTTTAGCTATACCTGCATCGATCTGTATACAACTTATGTATGCGCACTCCCTAGAGGCCATGGAAAAACATTGTCCCTGCATCCCTCCACATCTGCCGGTTATAGCGCCACCATGAGGCCGATTTCTGCAAAACACATTGCTTATGTTAGTCGCACAGATTTCATCCAAATGTCACGCAAATCACATGATTACATGATCTCTGTAGTCATGTGATCAAGACGAGTCTGTTGGATTTCTCACATTCTACACTGATTAGCTAACATTGCCTTCCAAAGTTTTCACGAGTGGCCCGTTTTGTACGAAATGCTGCAAATGTCCTGCTCATCCAGAATTCTATCCTCATGCTATGAGTGATCTGGCTCTGCATTTCCTCAACAAAATGAAGAAAATTGTTGCAAAAAAATAACAAACAAAAAAACATGTTTATATTACTCCTAAACATTTTGCCAAACATCTCACACAGTCCTATCCTCCTGGTGGAGACCTGTGCCCAGAAGGGCACTTTTTCTAGTTTGATTTGATTCTCTGTAGTATTTTGTCTTCATATAATGCATTGTAAAAGACAATATTCACTCTGTCATACCTGTAAAAACACTGTTTGTAATTTCTTTCTTTCTTTTTCAAATAAAGGTTTGACAGTTACAGATATGTGTGTTCATTAGGGTGCATGTGTTTGGTCCGACTAGTCATTGGTCCGAAAAACGACAATCCACCTCAAACCCTAACCTAACCATAACCGCAAGCACGGGAGCAGGCGCTAGTCCGAGGTGCGGACGCATGTCGAACCAATGCTCCGTCGGACCATAGTATGCCTCCCGTTCATTATACAGAACGCTCATCACAACACATGTGTTTCACCTCCTTTAAGTATGGACGTATTATTGTGCTGTGAACAATACAGTGCTGGCAAACCTCACAACTGTAGTATGGAAATTCGAGGGCGGCGGCGCGGCGCCATCTTGAATATGTCGCTGACAGGTACATGGCAGATCAACAACAGTGCATCAGAAGTATTGCAGACAGCAACAATGTTACGAGCGAGCTCTAAAAACACGGGGACATACATGGAGAAGGTGGACACTTTACATCACAGCATGACCACCTCTTAGGGCCAGGTTACTTTTGGACGAAGCAGGGGTCGAACTGGCGGCCTTGGTCAAAGCGGGGATTGAACTGGCGACCTTGTAGACCATACTTCCCCTGACCTTCTCAGAAATTACAGTTTTAAACATTTCAGTGCTTTTTGAAACTATTTGGATAAATGATCGCTTCCAGCAGGATTTTACATGAAGCTGAATTAGAAATTAGAATTCATCCATTCGCTTGATTTCTCTCCTTTTCTCATTCTTGTCTCCACCAGGCCGAAGGCATGGGGAGAGAGTATGTTTTGCCGTCCGTCCGTCCGTCCGTCCGTCCGTCCGTCCGTCCGTCCGTCCGTCCGTCCGTCCGTCCGTCCGTCCGTCCGTCCGTCCGTCCGTCCGTCCGTCCGTGCGTGCGTGTGTGTGTGTGTGTGTGTGTGTGTGTCCGTCCGTCCGCTAATCTCCGGCACCGTTGGCTTGATCGCAGCCATACTCTGCACACACACTCCCTGAATGCCAAAGCTTATAGCGGCACCAGGAGGCCGCTTTGTGCAAAACAATTTTTTGGACTGTACACTTACAGATTTTGTCCAAACATCACGCAAATTGGTACACAGTCTCTCTAGAGCCAGTCAACAAAACTGGCCTTTCAGATTTTTCAGACTCCATCCTGATTGGCTAAGATTGGCTTCCAAAGTTCGCAGGAGTGCTCAGTTTCAAACAAAATGCTGCAAATCATGGACACATCTTGTGATTTCCGTGAAATTGTGCACGCACATTCCCACTAGGCCGAGGAAGAAATGCCGCTTGAACATTTTCAACTCAGTCTCATGGTGGTGCTATAACTGGCCGATTAGTGTTTTTACCTCTAACTGCACAGATCTGTGTATAACTTTGTATGCCAACTCCCTAGAGGCCAAGGAAAAACCTGGAAAATTTCACATCTGCTCTTTATCGCGCCACCAGGAGGCCGACATATGTAAAACACATTTTCTAATATTACTCCTTCAGATTTTATCAAAATGTCACGCAAATCGGTACACATGCTCTCCATAGTCATGTGATCAAGACGGGTTTGTTTGATTTCTCATAATCCACCCTGATTGGATACGATTGGCTTCTAAACCTTTTAGGAGTAGCCCACTTTGTATCCGTTTTGTTCCATTCTCACAACTACTCAACACAGCATCCAAAAACTGTGCATGCATATTCCCACTAGGCTGAGGAAGAAATGCCACTTGAAAGTTTTCAAATCAGCCTCATGGTGGCGCTACAACAGGCCAAGCCGCGTCACACAAACACAGACACAGACACACACACACACACACACACACACACACACACACACACACACACACACACACACACACACACACACACACACACACACACACACGAAACATGTTTATATTACTCCTAAACATTTTGCCACATATCACACATACTCCTATCCTCCTGGTGGAGACCTGTTCCCAGAAGGGCACTTCTCATTTTCTTCTCCCCCCCCCCCCCTCTTACAGTCCATTGTTCCCCAGCTTCAGCTTGGGCTGAGCCCAATTGGCAGGGCTGTTGCGGGCTGGGTCGGCGAGTCGTTTGGTATTCATAGTAACCAATTGAACACACAAAGAGTCTGAAAAGGTTTGGGAAATCAGAAGTGGACAAACCCGTTTCAACAAACCCTACCAATAGTCATTAAGACATGCAAATCCCTTGACTCCTTCAAAACTGCTCTCAAAAGGAAATTCGAAACTGGCCCCCGTAAAATCTGAATCCCTCACCCACCCCCTTTCCCCCCTCACTGTATATGTTTCTTTTCCCTTTTGACTCCTATGATGATTTCCTGTTTTGAATGGTTGTGTATATTCATACGTCTCTTAATGTTTTGATGAATTGAAAATGGTGGTGTAAACAAGTGTAATGCTTTATGGTGTCGTCCACTAAGTTAGTATTGTGTTTAGTTTTGTATGTTGTACTTGAAATGTACTGTAATTCTGCAAAATGTTAATAAATCAATCAATCAATCAGATTGACCAGTTGGTCTTGATGGACTATCGAGTCGGTTCATGGACTCAGACCTTTAACAGCCACATTAGCACCATCAAAGTCAGATTAAATGTTTATAACCAAACAGGATCTAGAAACACTTGGCTGTGTATTAATCTTCAGTAGGCTTGACAACTGTAACAGAGTCTGATGAATGCAGTTCACTCAGAACGCTGAATATCTTCAGAAATACAAAGAAAGTTGAATATTGATCAGTTCTTAAATCTTAACACTGGATGTATCAAATAACCAAATTTCAAAATACTACTGTTGGTCTATAAAGCATGGTTTGGGGCCTCTGGTCTTGTGTTGTCATCCACCCAACTCTATGGTCATTTGGGAAAGGTTTGCTTTATGAACCTAAAATAAAAACATAGCATTCAGTTTAATGTGTAACATATCTGGAACAAACGCCCTGAAAATTGCAGCTCTGCAACAACTCTGTTATTTTAAATCACAGCTAAACCATGCATGCATGTTTGCCGCTGGCTTAATTGAGATGGTGTAATTATTATTCTACACTGACATTCAATATAATTTATTTAACTTATTTCATTAATTTCCGTTTGATTGTTTTTGTTCTTGTACTATTGCCTTTGCTCTGTGTCCTGAATATGTGATTTATATTATGGCAAAAATGTTCAAATCCAGGGTAGAATAGGAAAGTTACACAGTGCAGCTTTAACTTTATATTTTTACTGAATCTAATTGCACTTTTATGATTTCATATTTTCTTTTCTTAATGTTTTACATAAAACACATTGAATTGTCTTGTTGTTGTGAGCAGTGGTTGGCCAGTTGTGTTCTATTGTTGGTGTGTCACGCCCCCCTCACTCTGATTGGATGATCAGGGCCCTCTGTTAGTATTTAACAAGAGTTTGTTCTGCCTGGTATCACTTTAACTCTGGTAGTTGTTAAGAGCTGAACTTCTCCTTTCTGCACCAGCTGATTTTTGCTCTA
Source organism: Electrona antarctica (assembly GCF_951216825.1). Taxonomy (NCBI): domain Eukaryota; kingdom Metazoa; phylum Chordata; class Actinopteri; order Myctophiformes; family Myctophidae; genus Electrona; species Electrona antarctica. Next base: position 3,437,541 of record NC_136796.1, read on the forward strand.
TTTAAAAGTCAATTTGGGCAGGTTTTGAGTTATGGCATTACTACAAACATTGAAGTCCTTGGTCAACCAGAGACTATCTGCTGCTGCTGAAGAGATATTTGGGGTCGTTGGAAGAATTCTAACAGAGTACGAGGATGAAGCTTTCCACATCAAGCAAGAAACTGACCGCCAACGCAGACTACTGGATATGGTTTTACAACCAATCGTCAAACTATACAGAGCAGGTTGGTAAAACCTTTACAGAGAGAGAGAGACCATTGCTGTTTAATTTCTTAGTTAAGTGAAATTTCACCATCATTTCTTAAACAGCATTGGTGACTATTTGGAATGGTTGTGATAGCAATAGGATGGTACCACCTATTCTGTGTTAGCCGATACCGATACCGAATACCGATACCAGAGAATGATATATATGCCTACAATAATAAAAAAAAGAAAAAAAACATCTTATTTTGAAGTCCCCCGACCGTGAATAGTGTTTATAGCTATCTAGCTAGTACTAGCTATATATCTTGTGTTGTGTTATAGCAGACTCCTCACTCATACATATGTGCACAGTTTGTGAAATAAAGGTATAGGGGAAAGGATAGGTGCTTGAAAAACAGTTTGTACTCGCTCTGGAGTGTCTGTCATAACAATGAATGATGAGGCAAGATATAGAGTCCAACCGTTTTACTGGGGGTTAAGGTGGTAGCATGGACAGCATACAGATGCACAGGTATTGCGTGAGTGGGTATGTGTGTATGTGTGTGTGGTTTCTGTGAATAAACCCAGAAAGAATAAATGGCAGCTCTGTAGCGGCCACTGTAGCAGCTGTTGGCAATTATTGGCAATAATTAACTAGCGGATGCAGAGCACCCACAAATGTAAAGAGGGGAATATTTAGAGACAGTAAACATAGATTCCAAACTGTAAACTGTAAACAATACACAACCCAGGTAATACTATGGAACAATCCAGGCAGGTAAACTAGGCTACAATGTCAGAAAATAACAGAAGACAGCCTAAATAGTGTCATGTCAAGCGTCAAGATCAGCACATGAGCACACTGACCGGGTAACAGTTTGGGCAACTCGATAGCAAACTCCACATGCCCCAACATTTTATTTACTTGCCATAGTGTCAACCCCTTACCCCTGTTACGGATCGGTGGTTAGACTGGCATATTTGCCAATACCGATATGACCCGATATGACCAAATAAGGGCCGATACCGATACAGTATCTGGACATCTCTAGCAATTACATTTGAGAAACAAGGAGTGTCTGGTTTTAGAAATGAAGCATTGTTGAGGTAAGAAACAATCATTTGAAGTTAGGACAGATATGGAACTAAAGCAGAAGTTCCCTCCAACCATAACTACATAACTTGGTTGACCACTCCAACTCTTGACTAATACATTACAAAGACATGATGGAATGTAGGTCATGTTCAAACATGCAATAATGGGTTTCTCTTTTATATATTCTGTCTAGATGCCATACACCTCCTGGTGTGTAAAGAGGAGGTATTTCCTGAGCAGCAGGAGAGAACATCCAGTCTGGTCCAAGAGGAACAAGAGTCTCTACAGATTAAAGAGGAACAGGAGGAGATAACCTCCAGTCTGATCAAAGAGGAACCAGAGTCTCTACAGATTAAAGAGGAACATGATGATCTACTTCAAAGATCAGAGGAGGATGGTGGATCAACAGAGACATTACTATCAGTGAAACATGAACATGATGAAAACATACAAACAGAACGTGTAGCCAGCACCTCATCTCAACACATGGAAACACAAGCTGATGTAGTGGACTGTGGAACATCACAACCAACTAGTGATGATCAGCTCATCTCTTCACAATGTTCTAAATCTGACATCACTGAAGACAGTGATGAGTGGAATGAGACCATGGATGACCAGTCAGGTTTAAACACACTGAAATCACACAATACACAACAAATGGGAGGAAAGCTGCTCCATGACCTCAAATCACCAAAACAAAGTCACTCCACGAGGAGTCACATAGGTACGAAACGTTTTAGTTGTGCAGATTGTGGCAAAATGTTCAATAGCAAAGGAAATCTGAAATTACACATGAGGATTCATACAGGGGAAAAACCCTTTACATGTACAGTTTGTGACAAGGGCTTTAGTCGGACCGATCTTCTAAAAAAACACATGAGGACTCATACAGGGGAAAAACCATTTACATGTACAGTTTGTGGCAAAGGCTTTAAGCAAAACAGTCATGTAAAATTACACATGATGACTCACACAGGGGAAAAGCCCTTTACGTGTACAGTTTGTGGCATGGGCTATATTCAAACAAGTGATCTAAAAAGACACATGATGATTCATACAGGGGAAAATCCCTTTACGTGTACAGTTTGTGGCAAAGGATGTAGACAAATGAGTAATCTAAAATCACATATGAGGACTCACACAGGGGAAAAGCCCTTTACGTGTACAGTTTGTAAAAAAGGCTTTGGTCGGATTGATATTCTAAAAACACACATAAAGACACATGCATCGGAAAAACCTGTTAAATGATTTTTACCATTTGTTTAGATTGTTTGGAGTATTACGTATTCATATAATGCATTGTACACATGAGGACACATTCAGGGGAAAGTCACTTTACATGTACAGTTTGTGGCAAGGTCTGTAGTCAAAAGGGTGATCTAAAACGACACATGACTCACACAGGGGAAAAGCCCTTTACGTGTACAGTTTGTGTCAAGGGCTGTGGTCATAATGGGGATTTAAAAGCACACATGATGACCCATACAGGGGAAAAACCTTTTATGTGTACCGTTTGTGGCAAAGGCTGCACTAATAATGGGAATTTAAATGTACACATGAGGACTCAGACAGGGGAAAGGCCCTTTACATGTACAGTTTGTGGCAAGGGCTGTAGTCAAACGGGTGATCTAAAATGACACATGAGGACTCATACAGGGGAAAAACATTTGCATGTACAGTTTGTGAAAAAGGCTTTAGTCAGAATTGCAATCTAAAAACACACATGCAGACGTGTCATAAAGGGGAAACAGCTGTTAAATAATGAGTGTTTTCAAATAAGGCATTATGTTGACACTTAATGTCAATTATCAGCAGTTTAGCTAAATATATTAAACATTATGGATTATAATTTTTTTAATCGATTTTCAACTTGGATAATGCTGCTACTGATATGCCTATACTAATATGAGAAGCAGTGTTTGCCCACATTTGTCAGCAATTCAAATGTCATATTCATGCACTAGTGGTACAATTGAAACTGTAGTATGTTTTCATCATAGCCTAGAATGCATTGTAACTGAAAATATTTACTCTGTAAAAAACACTGTCTGTAATGTCTTCTTTTTCAAATAAAGGTTTGACAGTTAAAGAACCTTTATGTGTGTTAATTACAGAAAGCTCATCCACATGTGTTTCACCTCCTTTAAGTATGGACATCTTGTGCTGTGAACAATAGTGACAAGAACGGTATTGTCACATTAAACAGTATTGCTACATTAAATATACCCCAGGGAACCGTTATGTCACCCTTCCCGTTTACCATCTTCATCTTCTGACTTCAGCTACAACTCCGGAACATGCCATCTCCAGAAATTCTCCGACGATAACGATATGGTTATAATACACAAAAGCATGCAGGCACAGCAAAGTCGGAAAAAGAGTTAACATGCACTAACCCCAATTACCAGCCTACGCCCGTGACAAACCTCCTGTAGGACTATGGCACACTAAAGGCCTCTACATAGTCCGTTTTGTTTCTTGCGTGGAGGAGTCAAACGGACACAAAAAACGCAAGGTTATTTTAGACATGCATAGTCCTTGCGTTTTCCGTTTTTCTTGCGTCGGATTTAATCGCTGAAATGTGCAAGCATCTACTCATCCACTAGATGGCAGCTGTGACACTATGAAGCTGTCCCAGAATGCAACGCTGTTTCAAGGCGGAATGAAGACGGTATAAAGGAAGAAGAAGAAGGCAGTTGTTGTTGACCGATATATATAAAATATAAATCTACATATAATGTAGCCAATGGCATGTTCTACAAAAATCTTAAGCTCACACTGTAGATCCAGTGTGCCCACACTTTTGACTTGAACTACTTTAAACCCATTCAGGACGGGAACCTCTTTTGGTGTTTTAAGCATTATGTTATACTTTAGCTAGTGAAAGATAGAATCTAGATCTACAAGCTACAGAGCAAACGTTTTTAACTCGTTTAGTTTAGCAAAAGGGACCGCACCTCAAGCCGGGGGTAGGCTAGTCTAGTCACTAGACTATAGCCTGGTTTATTTAGATGAGACAGACGCACTAGACTCTAGTGTGTCTCTCATGTAAATAAACCAGTTTGAAACTGGTTTATTGTAATCCCAGACAGACTGATGGGTGAATACACCACCTGCAAGTGTGGATTGTGCTTTTCTGCCCAACTCCCATAATGAGTCTCATGACGTCTAGAAAATAAATCCTCAATCATCTACGTGGGTGACTTGCAGTTGTTGAAAACAAAATGTATTACTTTTAACTGAATTCCCTTTTGTCAGACTGAAATTCTCTGACAATGTCTGTGTGCCTCATGAGGCTTCTACGAGTAGTAAATGTGACATTTTTGGGTTCTCACATACAGTAGGCTATACTGTATGAAATGGATATACATTTAACCCTTTCCAGACGGGAACCCTTTGTGTTTTAAGCATTACGTTATACTTTAGCTAGTGAAAAATAGCAGATCTGCAAGGTCAAATAGTTTGAGAACCACTGATATAGAAACATAGGTTTAAATGGGGTAATAAAGTACACTATGAATAAAATAGACATTTGATTCCACACAAGAAGTAACAAGCAAAATGTTTTATTTGTAAAAACAGACTGAACTTATTTGTAAAAACAGAATGAACATTAGTAAAAACAAGACAAATGTACAAATTCTAGCACCTAGCCTCCTACAACAGCAGGAAGCAGCATAACAACAAAAAACATGATGCTAGACAAAAAATAAGAGTGCAAACATTGGGAGAAAAAAAAGGATGTGCAAATGTACCAACTACGTTATTAAAAAAGTGATAAAAGTGAGTGCAGTATAAGGTGTGGGGGGTTGCCACACGAGGACCTGGAGTTCCAGATGGGGTTGGTTCTGGGCTCCCATCCTCCACAATGCTGCTGTCCGCATCAGATTCTGCCTAGAAGGAGAAGAGAGTTGAGAATGTTTATTGTAATGTCATAGTATGTTTGTGTGTCACAATACACAATACCAATTAAGACTGCATAAAATAGCCATTTTAGTAAACCAACTAAATAAAACATCTTACCATCATGTCACCATCAACCGGAAAATTCGTCGAGGTCACTCGATGCTTTATAAAGACTTTCAGCCAACCTAAATCTATAAGGATTTGCGGTTCCTTTGCGATACTCGCTCCTGCGCCACTCCGTTTCGATCTATAAGGATTTGCGGTTCCTCGGCGATACTCGCTCCTGCGCCACTCCGTTTCGACTCATTAAAACGTTTTAATTTTCTTGTGAATCTGTCTCGGAGGCTTCTCCATTTGCCCGAGGCCGTTGTCGCGTCCGTATTAAAAATATATGCGATCTCGGCCCAGCTGTTCAGCTTCGTGTTGTTGTCTTTGCTCTCTGGGTTCCAGCAGTCATACAGCCATGGATATTCACGGACCAATTCACACAGCTGTGCTTCAAATGATGAGGTCATCTTGATGTCCAGTGAAATAATGTGAGATAGCCATGCCTGTTCGTGTTTATATTTACAACGGAAGCCCTTCCCTCTTGCTTCGGGGGTAGGGGGCGTGGACCCTGCCTCCAGGTGGGCAGGGTGTCCTCGACGCAAGGTACGCAACGCAAGCAATTTGGTTGCATTGGCTTGGGATCAGATCTCATCCCGACGGAGCGAGACAGATCACGTAACCAACGCAACGCAAGGGAGGAATTTCTCTCACCCTCCGTTCCTTATGTATTCTTGCGACGATTATGTTCGACTCTGTCAAGCACTTAACTGTAACTGGGAAGATAGCAGCCTAATAACTACGCCCTCTAAAGCCACAATGTTGGTTTGCATCATAAATAATACACCTAAACAAAATCAAATACACTTAAATCAAAAGAAAATAACAAATTAGCAGAGGTTACTCCTAATAAAACAAAGGGTCAATATTAATACATAATCATTACAGTTTAAACAAAAATACAATAGAATATAGGCAGCAATCTACCCCCTTGTAGTGGGTTGAGCTTTCCTTAATTGTCATGTGACGCCCCAATCATATTCAGGACAGCTGAGACCCCTCAGCGCTGCTGACTGAATAAAAGGGAGCCACACCCAGCCATCAGAGTAGCTGGCTGGCTTGTGTGTTCCTGGTGGTGTGTTGGGGTTGTTGGTGCAAGAGTGTCATTGATGGTATGCAGTATATGGTTTCATGTGTTTTTCCTAAATGTGAAGAGTAAAATCTGAGTGTTATATCTTGCAGGCATCTGACAGTGGGAATCCCACCCTGGGATAGGCTGCGTTATTCCCCCCACCTGTTGTAGGCCTATACTGCTTTGTATGCGGATTTGCATGCAGAGCTGCTGGTATGTTAGCTCCTGATCGTTAGTGGCTTGCTGCCCCATGGACCAGGGAGTACTGATGCGTGGCATCTCCACGCCATAGAGTAAGGACATTTTTATCAGGTATTTGACCAATCTGGGAACTAAATCGTTACCAAGAAATGTCTTCACCAATGTGCTTCTAAAGGTGTCTAATAACATGTACTAAAAGATTGCAATTCAACTCCCGTGGAGAAACCTCGATCATGGATTTAAACGCATCAAAGACGTGGTACCGATAACCGATCTTCGAAAATTCGAAATTGCTTAAATTGGGCATGAGTAACTTTTGAGGGGTCAAACTAGGGATTTGTCATGATTCCGAGTTGATTGCAAGCATTTATTTTTCACCAAGACCACTGCCTGGTGGTAAGTGTGTGAGTGGCAGAGGAAGAAATGCCACTTGAACATTTTCAACTTAGCCTCGTGGTGGCGCTATAACAGGCCGATTAGTGTTTTTATCCATGCAGTTTATCTAACTGCATGGATCTGTGTATAACTTTGTATGCCAACTCCCTAGAGGCCAAGGAAAAACCTTTACCTGGACATTTTCACATCTGCTCTTTATAGCGCCACCAGGAGGCCGACATATGTAAAACACATTTTCGATCATCATCATTGTGGCCTGCATTAGACGTGGCCTGCAGGGGCCTGTGTGACAGGCTGCCGTTCCAACCGCTTTTTAAGTGTTTCTCTGTGTGAGTGTTTTGCAAGTCGCTTTTTCTTTCTTATAAGGACATTCTGTTCCTTGAGGGACATTGTACACTATAGCGGCAGTAAGTTCGTCTATTTAAGAGGAGAGCTGCTCGCGCTCAGAAGAATGGGACACGCCGGCACACGCCACCCCATCCCCGGGGGACTGAGAAGAAAGTACCGGGGGGTGTAGAGCCGGTGCTAAAGTGAAGACCGGGCTAACAAACAACAAACGGCGGCGGTACAAGCCACCAATTCCCTCTGTTAATGGGGAATGTGAACGCGCTGACTAGTAAGAAGATAGACGAGCTACGAGGATTAATCAAGACACAGAGGATATACAGAGAAAGCAGTTCGATCATATTGACGGAAACATGGCTAACTAGCCACAAGCCGGACACCGCGGTGGAGCTACAAGGATTCGGTCTCGTGAGGGCGGACAGAGACAACAAAGCGTGTCGGAAGACGAAAGGTGGGGGTCTTATGCTGTACGTTGATAACAGATGGTGTAACCCGGGCCATGTGACTGTTAAAGAGATCATTGACCTGCTGTATGCCAACATTAAGGAGGCACACACAGCCACTACCCCTCTTGCCCAACTGGGGAAGTCTGACCACAATTTAGTTTATTTACAGCCCCAGTACATTCCAGTAGTTCAAAGGCCTGGACGTGGTTGTTCCGGTCAGGACAGTGCGCTGCTTCGGCAACAATAAACCCTTGGTAACCAGTGAAGTGAAGGCTGTCCTGAATAGGAAGAAGATGGCCTTTATTAACAAGGACCAGGAGGAGATGAAGAGTGCACAGCAGGAGCTTAAGCACTGTATGAAGGAAGCCAAGGACACCTACAGGAGAAAAGTGGAGAAGAAGCTGAGGGAGAACAATATGAGGGAAGTGTGGCAAGGCATGAAAACAATCACAGGCCTCAAACAGGGGAATGGGGGGCTGTGGAGGGGAGCAAAGAGAGGGCAAATTAATTTAACACCTTCTTCAACCGGTTTGATTCCGGACTTGTCCCTCCTGCCCCCCACCAAGCCCACAATCCCCCCCCCCCCCCCCCCCCAATGTCCTCCATTGTCCCTACCCCACTCCCTCTGCCCTCTGCCCCCCGCCGTCGCCCACCCCAAAATGGACACTCCTTCCCCCCAAGCGGAACATGGACCGCCCTTCCCCCTCCATTTTTCGTCCTCCCCCCTCTTACAGTGCATTGTACCCCAGTTTCAGCTTGGGCTGAGCCCAATTGGCAGGGCTGTTGCGGGATGGGTCGGCGAGTCGTTTGGTATTCATAGTAACCAATTGAATACACTCAAAGAGTCTGAAAAGGTTTGGGAAATCAGAAGTGGACAAACATGTCTTTCAACAAACCCTACCAATAGTCATTAAGACATGCAAATGCCTTGACTCCTTCAAAACTGCTCCTGGACAGCTGCAATTCGAAACTGGCCCCCGTAAAATCTGAATCCCCCACTGAATCCCCCACCCACCCCTCTGTATGTTTCTTTTCCTATTTTACCTCCTCTATGATGATTTCCTGTTTTGACTATACAGTATAGTTATGTATATTCGTACGTCTCTTAATGTTTTGATGAATTGAAAATGGTGGGCCTTATTGTAAACGTAAAAGTGTAATGCTTTATGGTGTCGTCCACTCACAGTTAACAGTTTTTTGTATTGAGTTGTACTTGAAATGTACTGTAATTCTGTCAATCAATCAATACATCAATCAGATTATGACCAGTTGGTCTTGATGGACTATCGAGTCGGTTCGTGAACTCAGACCTGTAACAGCCACATTAAAAGCACCATCAAATTAAATGTTTTATATCCAAACAGGATATAGAAAAACTTGGCTATGTGTAATGTGTATTAATCTGCAGATTCTGATGACTGCAGTTCATTCAGAACGCTGAATATCTTCAGAAATACAAATAAAGTTTAACATTGATTAGTTCTTAAATCTTAACACTGGGTCCTTGTGTGTCAAATAATCAAATTTCAAAATACTACTGTTGGTCTATAAAGCATGGTTTGGGGCCTCTGATCTTGTGTTATCAACCACCATTCATACCTCTATGGTTATTTGGGAAAGGTTTGCTTTATGAACCAAAAATAAAAACATAGCATTCAGTTTAATGTGTAACATATCTGGAACAAACTCCCTGAAAATTGCAGCTCTGCAACACTGTTATTTTAAATCACAGCTAAACCACAAATGCATGTTTGCTGCTGCCTTAATTGAGATGGTGTAATTATTATTCTACACTGACATTTAATATAATTTATTTAAATTATTTCGTTAATTTCCGTTGACTGTTTTTGTTCTTGTACTATTGCCTTTGCTGAGTGTCCTGAATATGTGATTTCTATTATGGCAACAATGTTCAAATCCAGGGTAGAATAGGAAAGCTACACAGTGCAGCTCTAACTATATATTTTTACTGAATCTAATTGCACTTTTATAATTTCATATTTTATTTTCTTAATGTTTTACATAAAACACATTGAATTGTCTTGTTGTTGTGAGCAGTGGTTGGCCAGTTGTTGGTGTGTCACGCCCCCCTCACTCTGATTGGATGATCAGGGCCCTCTGTTAGTATTTAACAAGAGTTTGTTCTGCTAGGTGTCACATTAATCTCTGCTAGTTGTTAAGAGCTGAACTTCTCCTTTCTGCACCAGCTGAAGCGTTTAGTTTTGGTTCTACTTTAGAAGCCTACGTAATTTTACAATATTTTTGCTCTAACCTATTTAAAAATCGATTTGGGCAGGTTTTGAGTTATGGCATTACTACAAACATTGAAGTCCTTGGTCAACCAGAGACTATCTGCTGCTGCTGACGAGATATTAGGGGTTGTTGGAAGAATTCTAACAGAGTATGAGGATGAAGCTTTCCACATCAAGCAAGAAACTGACCGCCAACGCAGACTACTGGATATGGTTTTACAACCAATCGTCAAACTACACGGAGCAGGTTGGTAAAACCTTTAGAGAGAGAGAGAGAGAGAGAGAGACCATTGCTGTTAAACAGCAATGGTGACTATTTGGAATTGAAGAGGAACTGGTTGAAACTTTGTGAGCTTGCATTGATGATAGTCAATATTATTCTAGTTGTAGTTTCCTCCATTCATGTCTGTTAAACAAATATTAACAATGGAATCAAGTAGTAAGGAAGAATTAAATAAACTGTTGATCGTGTATAATCATAGACTGTTTAAAATGAGGAAATTCAATGAACTTGTCGCATTCCAAAACAAAAAGGGGCTATATCTGATAGCAGTAGGTTGTAGCTAATTACATTTTACATAACAGAAGTTCCATCCAACCACAACTACATAACTGGTAGAGCACTCCAACTCTTGACTAATACATTACAAAGACATGATAGAATGTAGGTCATGTTTAAACATGCAATAATGGGGTTCTATTTTATGTATTCTGTCTAGATGCCATACACCTCCTTGTGTGTAAAGAGGAGGTATTCCCTGAGCAGCAGGAGAGAACCTCCAGTCTGGTCCAAGAGGAACCAGAGTCTCTACAGATTAAAGACGAACAGGAGGAGATAACCTCCAGTCCTGTCCAAGAGGAACCAGAGTCTCTACAGATTAAAGAAGAACAGGAGGAGATAACCTCCAGTCTGGTCAAAGAGGAACCAGAGTCTCTACAGATTAAGCACGAAAAGGAGGAGAGAACCTCCAGTCTGATCCAAGAGGAACCAGAGTCTCTACAGATTAAATACGAACAGGAGGAGATAACCTCCAGTCTGGTCAAAGAGGAACCAGAGTCTCTACAGATTAAGCACGAACAGGAGGAGAGAACCTCCAGTCTGGTCCAAGAAGAACCAGAGTCTCTACAGATTAAAAAGGAACATGATGAGCCACTTCAAAGATCAGAGGAGGATGGTGGATCAACAGAGACATTACTATCAGTGAAACATGAACATGATGAAAACATACAAACAGAACGTGTAGCCAGCACCTCATCTCAACACATGGAAACACAAGCTGATGTAGTGGACTGTGGAACATCACAACCAACTAGTGATGATCAGCTCATCTCTTCACAATGTTCTAAATCTGACATCACTGAAGACAGTGATGAGTGGAATGAGACCATGGATGACCAGTCAGGTTTAAACACACTGAAATCACACAATACACAACAAATGGGAGGAAAGCTGCTCCATGACCTCAAATCACCAAAACAAAGTCACTCCACGAGGAGTCACATAGGTACGAAACGTTTTAGTTGTGCAGATTGTGGCAAAATGTTCAATAGCAAAGGAAATCTGAAATTACACATGAGGATTCATACAGGGGAAAAACCCTTTACATGTACAGTTTGTGACAAGGGCTTTAGTCGGACCGATCTTCTAAAAAAACACATGAGGACTCATACAGGGGAAAAACCATTTACATGTACAGTTTGTGGCAAAGGCTTTAAGCAAAACAGTCATGTAAAATTACACATGATGACTCACACAGGGGAAAAGCCCTTTACGTGTACAGTTTGTGGCATGGGCTATATTCAAACAAGTGATCTAAAAAGACACATGATGATTCATACAGGGGAAAATCCCTTTACGTGTACAGTTTGTGGCAAAGGATGTAGACAAATGAGTAATCTAAAATCACATATGAGGACTCACACAGGGGAAAAGCCCTTTACGTGTACAGTTTGTAAAAAAGGCTTTGGTCGGATTGATATTCTAAAAACACACATAAAGACACATGCATCGGAAAAACCTGTTAAATGATTTTTACCATTTGTTTAGATTGTTTGGAGTATTACGTATTCATATAATGCATTGTACACATGAGGACACATTCAGGGGAAAGTCACTTTACATGTACAGTTTGTGGCAAGGTCTGTAGTCAAAAGGGTGATCTAAAACGACACATGACTCACACAGGGGAAAAGCCCTTTACGTGTACAGTTTGTGTCAAGGGCTGTGGTCATAATGGGGATTTAAAAGCACACATGATGACCCATACAGGGGAAAAACCTTTTATGTGTACCGTTTGTGGCAAAGGCTGCACTAATAATGGGAATTTAAATGTACACATGAGGACTCAGACAGGGGAAAGGCCCTTTACATGTACAGTTTGTGGCAAGGGCTGTAGTCAAACGGGTGATCTAAAATGACACATGAGGACTCATACAGGGGAAAAACATTTGCATGTACAGTTTGTGAAAAAGGCTTTAGTCAGAATTGCAATCTAAAAACACACATGCAGACGTGTCATAAAGGGGAAACAGCTGTTAAATAATGAGTGTTTTCAAATAAGGCATTATGTTGACACTTAATGTCAATTATCAGCAGTTTAGCTAAATATATTAAACATTATGGATTATAATTTTTTTAATCGATTTTCAACTTGGATAATGCTGCTACTGATATGCCTATACTAATATGAGAAGCAGTGTTTGCCCACATTTGTCAGCAATTCAAATGTCATATTCATGCACTAGTGGTACAATTGAAACTGTAGTATGTTTTCATCATAGCCTAGAATGCATTGTAACTGAAAATATTTACTCTGTAAAAAACACTGTCTGTAATGTCTTCTTTTTCAAATAAAGGTTTGACAGTTAAAGAACCTTTATGTGTGTTAATTACAGAAAGCTCATCCACATGTGTTTCACCTCCTTTAAGTATGGACATCTTGTGCTGTGAACAATAGTGACAAGAACGGTATTGTCACATTAAACAGTATTGCTACATTAAATATACCCCAGGGAACCGTTATGTCACCCTTCCCGTTTACCATCTTCATCTTCTGACTTCAGCTACAACTCCGGAACATGCCATCTCCAGAAATTCTCCGACGATAACGATATGGTTATAATACACAAAAGCATGCAGGCACAGCAAAGTCGGAAAAAGAGTTAACATGCACTAACCCCAATTACCAGCCTACGCCCGTGACAAACCTCCTGTAGGACTATGGCACACTAAAGGCCTCTACATAGTCCGTTTTGTTTCTTGCGTGGAGGAGTCAAACGGACACAAAAAACGCAAGGTTATTTTAGACATGCATAGTCCTTGCGTTTTCCGTTTTTCTTGCGTCGGATTTAATCGCTGAAATGTGCAAGCATCTACTCATCCACTAGATGGCAGCTGTGACACTATGAAGCTGTCCCAGAATGCAACGCTGTTTCAAGGCGGAATGAAGACGGTATAAAGGAAGAAGAAGAAGGCAGTTGTTGTTGACCGATATATATAAAATATAAATCTACATATAATGTAGCCAATGGCATGTTCTACAAAAATCTTAAGCTCACACTGTAGATCCAGTGTGCCCACACTTTTGACTTGAACTACTTTAAACCCATTCAGGACGGGAACCTCTTTTGGTGTTTTAAGCATTATGTTATACTTTAGCTAGTGAAAGATAGAATCTAGATCTACAAGCTACAGAGCAAACGTTTTTAACTCGTTTAGTTTAGCAAAAGGGACCGCACCTCAAGCCGGGGGTAGGCTAGTCTAGTCACTAGACTATAGCCTGGTTTATTTAGATGAGACAGACGCACTAGACTCTAGTGTGTCTCTCATGTAAATAAACCAGTTTGAAACTGGTTTATTGTAATCCCAGACAGACTGATGGGTGAATACACCACCTGCAAGTGTGGATTGTGCTTTTCTGCCCAACTCCCATAATGAGTCTCATGACGTCTAGAAAATAAATCCTCAATCATCTACGTGGGTGACTTGCAGTTGTTGAAAACAAAATGTATTACTTTTAACTGAATTCCCTTTTGTCAGACTGAAATTCTCTGACAATGTCTGTGTGCCTCATGAGGCTTCTACGAGTAGTAAATGTGACATTTTTGGGTTCTCACATACAGTAGGCTATACTGTATGAAATGGATATACATTTAACCCTTTCCAGACGGGAACCCTTTGTGTTTTAAGCATTACGTTATACTTTAGCTAGTGAAAAATAGCAGATCTGCAAGGTCAAATAGTTTGAGAACCACTGATATAGAAACATAGGTTTAAATGGGGTAATAAAGTACACTATGAATAAAATAGACATTTGATTCCACACAAGAAGTAACAAGCAAAATGTTTTATTTGTAAAAACAGACTGAACTTATTTGTAAAAACAGAATGAACATTAGTAAAAACAAGACAAATGTACAAATTCTAGCACCTAGCCTCCTACAACAGCAGGAAGCAGCATAACAACAAAAAACATGATGCTAGACAAAAAATAAGAGTGCAAACATTGGGAGAAAAAAAAGGATGTGCAAATGTACCAACTACGTTATTAAAAAAGTGATAAAAGTGAGTGCAGTATAAGGTGTGGGGGGTTGCCACACGAGGACCTGGAGTTCCAGATGGGGTTGGTTCTGGGCTCCCATCCTCCACAATGCTGCTGTCCGCATCAGATTCTGCCTAGAAGGAGAAGAGAGTTGAGAATGTTTATTGTAATGTCATAGTATGTTTGTGTGTCACAATACACAATACCAATTAAGACTGCATAAAATAGCCATTTTAGTAAACCAACTAAATAAAACATCTTACCATCATGTCACCATCAACCGGAAAATTCGTCGAGGTCACTCGATGCTTTATAAAGACTTTCAGCCAACCTAAATCTATAAGGATTTGCGGTTCCTTTGCGATACTCGCTCCTGCGCCACTCCGTTTCGATCTATAAGGATTTGCGGTTCCTCGGCGATACTCGCTCCTGCGCCACTCCGTTTCGACTCATTAAAACGTTTTAATTTTCTTGTGAATCTGTCTCGGAGGCTTCTCCATTTGCCCGAGGCCGTTGTCGCGTCCGTATTAAAAATATATGCGATCTCGGCCCAGCTGTTCAGCTTCGTGTTGTTGTCTTTGCTCTCTGGGTTCCAGCAGTCATACAGCCATGGATATTCACGGACCAATTCACACAGCTGTGCTTCAAATGATGAGGTCATCTTGATGTCCAGTGAAATAATGTGAGATAGCCATGCCTGTTCGTGTTTATATTTACAACGGAAGCCCTTCCCTCTTGCTTCGGGGGTAGGGGGCGTGGACCCTGCCTCCAGGTGGGCAGGGTGTCCTCGACGCAAGGTACGCAACGCAAGCAATTTGGTTGCATTGGCTTGGGATCAGATCTCATCCCGACGGAGCGAGACAGATCACGTAACCAACGCAACGCAAGGGAGGAATTTCTCTCACCCTCCGTTCCTTATGTATTCTTGCGACGATTATGTTCGACTCTGTCAAGCACTTAACTGTAACTGGGAAGATAGCAGCCTAATAACTACGCCCTCTAAAGCCACAATGTTGGTTTGCATCATAAATAATACACCTAAACAAAATCAAATACACTTAAATCAAAAGAAAATAACAAATTAGCAGAGGTTACTCCTAATAAAACAAAGGGTCAATATTAATACATAATCATTACAGTTTAAACAAAAATACAATAGAATATAGGCAGCAATCTACCCCCTTGTAGTGGGTTGAGCTTTCCTTAATTGTCATGTGACGCCCCAATCATATTCAGGACAGCTGAGACCCCTCAGCGCTGCTGACTGAATAAAAGGGAGCCACACCCAGCCATCAGAGTAGCTGGCTGGCTTGTGTGTTCCTGGTGGTGTGTTGGGGTTGTTGGTGCAAGAGTGTCATTGATGGTATGCAGTATATGGTTTCATGTGTTTTTCCTAAATGTGAAGAGTAAAATCTGAGTGTTATATCTTGCAGGCATCTGACAGTGGGAATCCCACCCTGGGATAGGCTGCGTTATTCCCCCCACCTGTTGTAGGCCTATACTGCTTTGTATGCGGATTTGCATGCAGAGCTGCTGGTATGTTAGCTCCTGATCGTTAGTGGCTTGCTGCCCCATGGACCAGGGAGTACTGATGCGTGGCATCTCCACGCCATAGAGTAAGGACATTTTTATCAGGTATTTGACCAATCTGGGAACTAAATCGTTACCAAGAAATGTCTTCACCAATGTGCTTCTAAAGGTGTCTAATAACATGTACTAAAAGATTGCAATTCAACTCCCGTGGAGAAACCTCGATCATGGATTTAAACGCATCAAAGACGTGGTACCGATAACCGATCTTCGAAAATTCGAAATTGCTTAAATTGGGCATGAGTAACTTTTGAGGGGTCAAACTAGGGATTTGTCATGATTCCGAGTTGATTGCAAGCATTTATTTTTCACCAAGACCACTGCCTGGTGGTAAGTGTGTGAGTGGCAGAGGAAGAAATGCCACTTGAACATTTTCAACTTAGCCTCGTGGTGGCGCTATAACAGGCCGATTAGTGTTTTTATCCATGCAGTTTATCTAACTGCATGGATCTGTGTATAACTTTGTATGCCAACTCCCTAGAGGCCAAGGAAAAACCTTTACCTGGACATTTTCACATCTGCTCTTTATAGCGCCACCAGGAGGCCGACATATGTAAAACACATTTTCGATCATCATCATTGTGGCCTGCATTAGACGTGGCCTGCAGGGGCCTGTGTGACAGGCTGCCGTTCCAACCGCTTTTTAAGTGTTTCTCTGTGTGAGTGTTTTGCAAGTCGCTTTTTCTTTCTTATAAGGACATTCTGTTCCTTGAGGGACATTGTACACTATAGCGGCAGTAAGTTCGTCTATTTAAGAGGAGAGCTGCTCGCGCTCAGAAGAATGGGACACGCCGGCACACGCCACCCCATCCCCGGGGGACTGAGAAGAAAGTACCGGGGGGTGTAGAGCCGGTGCTAAAGTGAAGACCGGGCTAACAAACAACAAACGGCGGCGGTACAAGCCACCAATTCCCTCTGTTAATGGGGAATGTGAACGCGCTGACTAGTAAGAAGATAGACGAGCTACGAGGATTAATCAAGACACAGAGGATATACAGAGAAAGCAGTTCGATCATATTGACGGAAACATGGCTAACTAGCCACAAGCCGGACACCGCGGTGGAGCTACAAGGATTCGGTCTCGTGAGGGCGGACAGAGACAACAAAGCGTGTCGGAAGACGAAAGGTGGGGGTCTTATGCTGTACGTTGATAACAGATGGTGTAACCCGGGCCATGTGACTGTTAAAGAGATCATTGACCTGCTGTATGCCAACATTAAGGAGGCACACACAGCCACTACCCCTCTTGCCCAACTGGGGAAGTCTGACCACAATTTAGTTTATTTACAGCCCCAGTACATTCCAGTAGTTCAAAGGCCTGGACGTGGTTGTTCCGGTCAGGACAGTGCGCTGCTTCGGCAACAATAAACCCTTGGTAACCAGTGAAGTGAAGGCTGTCCTGAATAGGAAGAAGATGGCCTTTATTAACAAGGACCAGGAGGAGATGAAGAGTGCACAGCAGGAGCTTAAGCACTGTATGAAGGAAGCCAAGGACACCTACAGGAGAAAAGTGGAGAAGAAGCTGAGGGAGAACAATATGAGGGAAGTGTGGCAAGGCATGAAAACAATCACAGGCCTCAAACAGGGGAATGGGGGGCTGTGGAGGGGAGCAAAGAGAGGGCAAATTAATTTAACACCTTCTTCAACCGGTTTGATTCCGGACTTGTCCCTCCTGCCCCCCACCAAGCCCACAATCCCCCCCCCCCCCCCCCCCCAATGTCCTCCATTGTCCCTACCCCACTCCCTCTCCCTCTGCCCTCTGCCCCCCGCCGTCGCCCACCCCAAAATGGACACTCCTTCCCCCCAAGCGGAACATGGACCGCCCTTCCCCCTCCATTTTTCGTCCTCCCCCCTCTTACAGTGCATTGTACCCCAGTTTCAGCTTGGGCTGAGCCCAATTGGCAGGGCTGTTGCGGGATGGGTCGGCGAGTCGTTTGGTATTCATAGTAACCAATTGAATACACTCAAAGAGTCTGAAAAGGTTTGGGAAATCAGAAGTGGACAAACATGTCTTTCAACAAACCCTACCAATAGTCATTAAGACATGCAAATGCCTTGACTCCTTCAAAACTGCTCCTGGACAGCTGCAATTCGAAACTGGCCCCCGTAAAATCTGAATCCCCCACTGAATCCCCCACCCACCCCTCTGTATGTTTCTTTTCCTATTTTACCTCCTCTATGATGATTTCCTGTTTTGACTATACAGTATAGTTATGTATATTCGTACGTCTCTTAATGTTTTGATGAATTGAAAATGGTGGGCCTTATTGTAAACGTAAAAGTGTAATGCTTTATGGTGTCGTCCACTCACAGTTAACAGTTTTTTGTATTGAGTTGTACTTGAAATGTACTGTAATTCTGTCAATCAATCAATACATCAATCAGATTATGACCAGTTGGTCTTGATGGACTATCGAGTCGGTTCGTGAACTCAGACCTGTAACAGCCACATTAAAAGCACCATCAAATTAAATGTTTTATATCCAAACAGGATATAGAAAAACTTGGCTATGTGTAATGTGTATTAATCTGCAGATTCTGATGACTGCAGTTCATTCAGAACGCTGAATATCTTCAGAAATACAAATAAAGTTTAACATTGATTAGTTCTTAAATCTTAACACTGGGTCCTTGTGTGTCAAATAATCAAATTTCAAAATACTACTGTTGGTCTATAAAGCATGGTTTGGGGCCTCTGATCTTGTGTTATCAACCACCATTCATACCTCTATGGTTATTTGGGAAAGGTTTGCTTTATGAACCAAAAATAAAAACATAGCATTCAGTTTAATGTGTAACATATCTGGAACAAACTCCCTGAAAATTGCAGCTCTGCAACACTGTTATTTTAAATCACAGCTAAACCACAAATGCATGTTTGCTGCTGCCTTAATTGAGATGGTGTAATTATTATTCTACACTGACATTTAATATAATTTATTTAAATTATTTCGTTAATTTCCGTTGACTGTTTTTGTTCTTGTACTATTGCCTTTGCTGAGTGTCCTGAATATGTGATTTCTATTATGGCAACAATGTTCAAATCCAGGGTAGAATAGGAAAGCTACACAGTGCAGCTCTAACTATATATTTTTACTGAATCTAATTGCACTTTTATAATTTCATATTTTATTTTCTTAATGTTTTACATAAAACACATTGAATTGTCTTGTTGTTGTGAGCAGTGGTTGGCCAGTTGTTGGTGTGTCACGCCCCCCTCACTCTGATTGGATGATCAGGGCCCTCTGTTAGTATTTAACAAGAGTTTGTTCTGCTAGGTGTCACATTAATCTCTGCTAGTTGTTAAGAGCTGAACTTCTCCTTTCTGCACCAGCTGAAGCGTTTAGTTTTGGTTCTACTTTAGAAGCCTACGTAATTTTACAATATTTTTGCTCTAACCTATTTAAAAATCGATTTGGGCAGGTTTTGAGTTATGGCATTACTACAAACATTGAAGTCCTTGGTCAACCAGAGACTATCTGCTGCTGCTGACGAGATATTAGGGGTTGTTGGAAGAATTCTAACAGAGTATGAGGATGAAGCTTTCCACATCAAGCAAGAAACTGACCGCCAACGCAGACTACTGGATATGGTTTTACAACCAATCGTCAAACTACACGGAGCAGGTTGGTAAAACCTTTAGAGAGAGAGAGAGAGAGAGACCATTGCTGTTAAACAGCAATGGTGACTATTTGGAATTGAAGAGGAACTGGTTGAAACTTTGTGAGCTTGCATTGATGATAGTCAATATTATTCTAGTTGTAGTTTCCTCCATTCATGTCTGTTAAACAAATATTAACAATGGAATCAAGTAGTAAGGAAGAATTAAATAAACTGTTGATCGTGTATAATCATAGACTGTTTAAAATGAGGAAATTCAATGAACTTGTCGCATTCCAAAACAAAAAGGGGCTATATCTGATAGCAGTAGGTTGTAGCTAATTACATTTTACATAACAGAAGTTCCATCCAACCACAACTACATAACTGGTAGAGCACTCCAACTCTTGACTAATACATTACAAAGACATGATAGAATGTAGGTCATGTTTAAACATGCAATAATGGGGTTCTATTTTATGTATTCTGTCTAGATGCCATACACCTCCTTGTGTGTAAAGAGGAGGTATTCCCTGAGCAGCAGGAGAGAACCTCCAGTCTGGTCCAAGAGGAACCAGAGTCTCTACAGATTAAAGAGGAACAGGAGGAGATAACCTCCAGTCCTGTCCAAGAGGAACCAGAGTCTCTACAGATTAAAGAAGAACAGGAGGAGATAACCTCCAGTCTGGTCAAAGAGGAACCAGAGTCTCTACAGATTAAGCACGAAAAGGAGGAGAGAACCTCCAGTCTGATCCAAGAGGAACCAGAGTCTCTACAGATTAAATACGAACAGGAGGAGATAACCTCCAGTCTGGTCAAAGAGGAACCAGAGTCTCTACAGATTAAGCACGAACAGGAGGAGAGAACCTCCAGTCTGGTCCAAGAAGAACCAGAGTCTCTACAGATTAAAAAGGAACATGATGAGCCACTTCAAAGATCAGAGGAGGATGGTGGATCAACAGAGACATTACTATCAGTGAAACATGAACATGATGAAAACATACAAACAGAACGTGTAGCCAGCACCTCATCTCAACACATGGAAACACAAGCTGATGTAGTGGACTGTGGAACATCACAACCAACTAGTGATGATCAGCTCATCTCTTCACAATGTTCTAAATCTGACATCACTGAAGACAGTGATGAGTGGAATGAGACCATGGATGACCAGTCAGGTTTAAACACACTGAAATCACACAATACACAACAAATGGGAGGAAAGCTGCTCCATGACCTCAAATCACCAAAACAAAGTCACTCCACGAGGAGTCACATAGGTACGAAACGTTTTAGTTGTGCAGATTGTGGCAAAATGTTCAATAGCAAAGGAAATCTGAAATTACACATGAGGATTCATACAGGGGAAAAACCCTTTACATGTACAGTTTGTGACAAGGGCTTTAGTCGGACCGATCTTCTAAAAAAACACATGAGGACTCATACAGGGGAAAAACCATTTACATGTACAGTTTGTGGCAAAGGCTTTAAGCAAAACAGTCATGTAAAATTACACATGATGACTCACACAGGGGAAAAGCCCTTTACGTGTACAGTTTGTGGCATGGGCTATATTCAAACAAGTGATCTAAAAAGACACATGATGATTCATACAGGGGAAAATCCCTTTACGTGTACAGTTTGTGGCAAAGGATGTAGACAAATGAGTAATCTAAAATCACATATGAGGACTCACACAGGGGAAAAGCCCTTTACGTGTACAGTTTGTAAAAAAGGCTTTGGTCGGATTGATATTCTAAAAACACACATAAAGACACATGCATCGGAAAAACCTGTTAAATGATTTTTACCATTTGTTTAGATTGTTTGGAGTATTACGTATTCATATAATGCATTGTACACATGAGGACACATTCAGGGGAAAGTCACTTTACATGTACAGTTTGTGGCAAGGTCTGTAGTCAAAAGGGTGATCTAAAACGACACATGACTCACACAGGGGAAAAGCCCTTTACGTGTACAGTTTGTGTCAAGGGCTGTGGTCATAATGGGGATTTAAAAGCACACATGATGACCCATACAGGGGAAAAACCTTTTATGTGTACCGTTTGTGGCAAAGGCTGCACTAATAATGGGAATTTAAATGTACACATGAGGACTCAGACAGGGGAAAGGCCCTTTACATGTACAGTTTGTGGCAAGGGCTGTAGTCAAACGGGTGATCTAAAATGACACATGAGGACTCATACAGGGGAAAAACATTTGCATGTACAGTTTGTGAAAAAGGCTTTAGTCAGAATTGCAATCTAAAAACACACATGCAGACGTGTCATAAAGGGGAAACAGCTGTTAAATAATGAGTGTTTTCAAATAAGGCATTATGTTGACACTTAATGTCAATTATCAGCAGTTTAGCTAAATATATTAAACATTATGGATTATAATTTTTTTAATCGATTTTCAACTTGGATAATGCTGCTACTGATATGCCTATACTAATATGAGAAGCAGTGTTTGCCCACATTTGTCAGCAATTCAAATGTCATATTCATGCACTAGTGGTACAATTGAAACTGTAGTATGTTTTCATCATAGCCTAGAATGCATTGTAACTGAAAATATTTACTCTGTAAAAAACACTGTCTGTAATGTCTTCTTTTTCAAATAAAGGTTTGACAGTTAAAGAACCTTTATGTGTGTTAATTACAGAAAGCTCATCCACATGTGTTTCACCTCCTTTAAGTATGGACATCTTGTGCTGTGAACAATAGTGACAAGAACGGTATTGTCACATTAAACAGTATTGCTACATTAAATATACCCCAGGGAACCGTTATGTCACCCTTCCCGTTTACCATCTTCATCTTCTGACTTCAGCTACAACTCCGGAACATGCCATCTCCAGAAATTCTCCGACGATAACAATATGGTTATAATACACAAAAGCATGCAGGCACAGCAAAGTCGGAAAAAGAGTTAACATGCACTAACCCCAATTACCAGCCTACGCCCGTGACAAACCTCCTGTAGGACTATGGCACACTAAAGGCCTCTACATAGTCCGTTTTGTTTCTTGCGTGGAGGAGTCAAACGGACACAAAAAACGCAAGGTTATTTTAGACATGCATAGTCCTTGCGTTTTCCGTTTTTCTTGCGTCGGATTTAATCGCTGAAATGTGCAAGCATCTACTCATCCACTAGATGGCAGCTGTGACACTATGAAGCTGTCCCAGAATGCAACGCTGTTTCAAGGCGGAATGAAGACGGTATAAAGGAAGAAGAAGAAGGCAGTTGTTGTTGACCGATATATATAAAATATAAATCTACATATAATGTAGCCAATGGCATGTTCTACAAAAATCTTAAGCTCACACTGTAGATCCAGTGTGCCCACACTTTTGACTTGAACTACTTTAAACCCATTCAGGACGGGAACCTCTTTTGGTGTTTTAAGCATTATGTTATACTTTAGCTAGTGAAAGATAGAATCTAGATCTACAAGCTACAGAGCAAACGTTTTTAACTCGTTTAGTTTAGCAAAAGGGACCGCACCTCAAGCCGGGGGTAGGCTAGTCTAGTCACTAGACTATAGCCTGGTTTATTTAGATGAGACAGACGCACTAGACTCTAGTGTGTCTCTCATGTAAATAAACCAGTTTGAAACTGGTTTATTGTAATCCCAGACAGACTGATGGGTGAATACACCACCTGCAAGTGTGGATTGTGCTTTTCTGCCCAACTCCCATAATGAGTCTCATGACGTCTAGAAAATAAATCCTCAATCATCTACGTGGGTGACTTGCAGTTGTTGAAAACAAAATGTATTACTTTTAACTGAATTCCCTTTTGTCAGACTGAAATTCTCTGACAATGTCTGTGTGCCTCATGAGGCTTCTACGAGTAGTAAATGTGACATTTTTGGGTTCTCACATACAGTAGGCTATACTGTATGAAATGGATATACATTTAACCCTTTCCAGACGGGAACCCTTTGTGTTTTAAGCATTACGTTATACTTTAGCTAGTGAAAAATAGCAGATCTGCAAGGTCAAATAGTTTGAGAACCACTGATATAGAAACATAGGTTTAAATGGGGTAATAAAGTACACTATGAATAAAATAGACATTTGATTCCACACAAGAAGTAACAAGCAAAATGTTTTATTTGTAAAAACAGACTGAACTTATTTGTAAAAACAGAATGAACATTAGTAAAAACAAGACAAATGTACAAATTCTAGCACCTAGCCTCCTACAACAGCAGGAAGCAGCATAACAACAAAAAACATGATGCTAGACAAAAAATAAGAGTGCAAACATTGGGAGAAAAAAAAGGATGTGCAAATGTACCAACTACGTTATTAAAAAAGTGATAAAAGTGAGTGCAGTATAAGGTGTGGGGGGTTGCCACACGAGGACCTGGAGTTCCAGATGGGGTTGGTTCTGGGCTCCCATCCTCCACAATGCTGCTGTCCGCATCAGATTCTGCCTAGAAGGAGAAGAGAGTTGAGAATGTTTATTGTAATGTCATAGTATGTTTGTGTGTCACAATACACAATACCAATTAAGACTGCATAAAATAGCCATTTTAGTAAACCAACTAAATAAAACATCTTACCATCATGTCACCATCAACCGGAAAATTCGTCGAGGTCACTCGATGCTTTATAAAGACTTTCAGCCAACCTAAATCTATAAGGATTTGCGGTTCCTTTGCGATACTCGCTCCTGCGCCACTCCGTTTCGATCTATAAGGATTTGCGGTTCCTCGGCGATACTCGCTCCTGCGCCACTCCGTTTCGACTCATTAAAACGTTTTAATTTTCTTGTGAATCTGTCTCGGAGGCTTCTCCATTTGCCCGAGGCCGTTGTCGCGTCCGTATTAAAAATATATGCGATCTCGGCCCAGCTGTTCAGCTTCGTGTTGTTGTCTTTGCTCTCTGGGTTCCAGCAGTCATACAGCCATGGATATTCACGGACCAATTCACACAGCTGTGCTTCAAATGATGAGGTCATCTTGATGTCCAGTGAAATAATGTGAGATAGCCATGCCTGTTCGTGTTTATATTTACAACGGAAGCCCTTCCCTCTTGCTTCGGGGGTAGGGGGCGTGGACCCTGCCTCCAGGTGGGCAGGGTGTCCTCGACGCAAGGTACGCAACGCAAGCAATTTGGTTGCATTGGCTTGGGATCAGATCTCATCCCGACGGAGCGAGACAGATCACGTAACCAACGCAACGCAAGGGAGGAATTTCTCTCACCCTCCGTTCCTTATGTATTCTTGCGACGATTATGTTCGACTCTGTCAAGCACTTAACTGTAACTGGGAAGACAGCAGCCTAATAACTACGCCCTCTAAAGCCACAATGTTGGTTTGCATCATAAATAATACACCTAAACAAAATCAAATACACTTAAATCAAAAGAAAATAACAAATTAGCAGAGGTTACTCCTAATAAAACAAAGGGTCAATATTAATACATAATCATTACAGTTTAAACAAAAATACAATAGAATATAGGCAGCAATCTACCCCCTTGTAGTGGGTTGAGCTTTCCTTAATTGTCATGTGACGCCCCAATCATATTCAGGACAGCTGAGACCCCTCAGCGCTGCTGACTGAATAAAAGGGAGCCACACCCAGCCATCAGAGTAGCTGGCTGGCTTGTGTGTTCCTGGTGGTGTGTTGGGGTTGTTGGTGCAAGAGTGTCATTGATGGTATGCAGTATATGGTTTCATGTGTTTTTCCTAAATGTGAAGAGTAAAATCTGAGTGTTATATCTTGCAGGCATCTGACAGTGGGAATCCCACCCTGGGATAGGCTGCGTTATTCCCCCCACCTGTTGTAGGCCTATACTGCTTTGTATGCGGATTTGCATGCAGAGCTGCTGGTATGTTAGCTCCTGATCGTTAGTGGCTTGCTGCCCCATGGACCAGGGAGTACTGATGCGTGGCATCTCCACGCCATAGAGTAAGGACATTTTTATCAGGTATTTGACCAATCTGGGAACTAAATCGTTACCAAGAAATGTCTTCACCAATGTGCTTCTAAAGGTGTCTAATAACATGTACTAAAAGATTGCAATTCAACTCCCGTGGAGAAACCTCGATCATGGATTTAAACGCATCAAAGACGTGGTACCGATAACCGATCTTCGAAAATTCGAAATTGCTTAAATTGGGCATGAGTAACTTTTGAGGGGTCAAACTAGGGATTTGTCATGATTCCGAGTTGATTGCAAGCATTTATTTTTCACCAAGACCACTGCCTGGTGGTAAGTGTGTGAGTGGCAGAGGAAGAAATGCCACTTGAACATTTTCAACTTAGCCTCGTGGTGGCGCTATAACAGGCCGATTAGTGTTTTTATCCATGCAGTTTATCTAACTGCATGGATCTGTGTATAACTTTGTATGCCAACTCCCTAGAGGCCAAGGAAAAACCTTTACCTGGACATTTTCACATCTGCTCTTTATAGCGCCACCAGGAGGCCGACATATGTAAAACACATTTTCGATCATCATCATTGTGGCCTGCATTAGACGTGGCCTGCAGGGGCCTGTGTGACAGGCTGCCGTTCCAACCGCTTTTTAAGTGTTTCTCTGTGTGAGTGTTTTGCAAGTCGCTTTTTCTTTCTTATAAGGACATTCTGTTCCTTGAGGGACATTGTACACTATAGCGGCAGTAAGTTCGTCTATTTAAGAGGAGAGCTGCTCGCGCTCAGAAGAATGGGACACGCCGGCACACGCCACCCCATCCCCGGGGGACTGAGAAGAAAGTACCGGGGGGTGTAGAGCCGGTGCTAAAGTGAAGACCGGGCTAACAAACAACAAACGGCGGCGGTACAAGCCACCAATTCCCTCTGTTAATGGGGAATGTGAACGCGCTGACTAGTAAGAAGATAGACGAGCTACGAGGATTAATCAAGACACAGAGGATATACAGAGAAAGCAGTTCGATCATATTGACGGAAACATGGCTAACTAGCCACAAGCCGGACACCGCGGTGGAGCTACAAGGATTCGGTCTCGTGAGGGCGGACAGAGACAACAAAGCGTGTCGGAAGACGAAAGGTGGGGGTCTTATGCTGTACGTTGATAACAGATGGTGTAACCCGGGCCATGTGACTGTTAAAGAGATCATTGACCTGCTGTATGCCAACATTAAGGAGGCACACACAGCCACTACCCCTCTTGCCCAACTGGGGAAGTCTGACCACAATTTAGTTTATTTACAGCCCCAGTACATTCCAGTAGTTCAAAGGCCTGGACGTGGTTGTTCCGGTCAGGACAGTGCGCTGCTTCGGCAACAATAAACCCTTGGTAACCAGTGAAGTGAAGGCTGGCCTGAATAGGAAGAAGATGGCCTTTATTAACAAGGACCAGGAGGAGATGAAGAGTGCACAGCAGGAGCTTAAGCACTGTATGAAGGAAGCCAAGGACACCTACAGGAGAAAAGTGGAGAAGAAGCTGAGGGAGAACAATATGAGGGAAGTGTGGCAAGGCATGAAAACAATCACAGGCCTCAAACAGGGGAATGGGGGGCTGTGGAGGGGAGCAAAGAGAGGGCAAATTAATTTAACACCTTCTTCAACCGGTTTGATTCCGGACTTGTCCCTCCTGCCCCCCACCAAGCCCACAATCCCCCCCCCCCCCCCCCCCAATGTCCTCCATTGTCCCTACCCCACTCCCTCTGCCCTCTGCCCCCCGCCGTCGCCCACCCCAAAATGGACACTCCTTCCCCCCAAGCGGAACATGGACCGCCCTTCCCCCTCCATTTTTCGTCCTCCCCCCTCTTACAGTGCATTGTACCCCAGTTTCAGCTTGGGCTGAGCCCAATTGGCAGGGCTGTTGCGGGATGGGTCGGCGAGTCGTTTGGTATTCATAGTAACCAATTGAATACACTCAAAGAGTCTGAAAAGGTTTGGGAAATCAGAAGTGGACAAACATGTCTTTCAACAAACCCTACCAATAGTCATTAAGACATGCAAATGCCTTGACTCCTTCAAAACTGCTCCTGGACAGCTGCAATTCGAAACTGGCCCCCGTAAAATCTGAATCCCCCACTGAATCCCCCACCCACCCCTCTGTATGTTTCTTTTCCTATTTTACCTCCTCTATGATGATTTCCTGTTTTGACTATACAGTATAGTTATGTATATTCGTACGTCTCTTAATGTTTTGATGAATTGAAAATGGTGGGCCTTATTGTAAACGTAAAAGTGTAATGCTTTATGGTGTCGTCCACTCACAGTTAACAGTTTTTTGTATTGAGTTGTACTTGAAATGTACTGTAATTCTGTCAATCAATCAATACATCAATCAGATTATGACCAGTTGGTCTTGATGGACTATCGAGTCGGTTCGTGAACTCAGACCTGTAACAGCCACATTAAAAGCACCATCAAATTAAATGTTTTATATCCAAACAGGATATAGAAAAACTTGGCTATGTGTAATGTGTATTAATCTGCAGATTCTGATGACTGCAGTTCATTCAGAACGCTGAATATCTTCAGAAATACAAATAAAGTTTAACATTGATTAGTTCTTAAATCTTAACACTGGGTCCTTGTGTGTCAAATAATCAAATTTCAAAATACTACTGTTGGTCTATAAAGCATGGTTTGGGGCCTCTGATCTTGTGTTATCAACCACCATTCATACCTCTATGGTTATTTGGGAAAGGTTTGCTTTATGAACCAAAAATAAAAACATAGCATTCAGTTTAATGTGTAACATATCTGGAACAAACTCCCTGAAAATTGCAGCTCTGCAACACTGTTATTTTAAATCACAGCTAAACCACAAATGCATGTTTGCTGCTGCCTTAATTGAGATGGTGTAATTATTATTCTACACTGACATTTAATATAATTTATTTAAATTATTTCGTTAATTTCCGTTGACTGTTTTTGTTCTTGTACTATTGCCTTTGCTGAGTGTCCTGAATATGTGATTTCTATTATGGCAACAATGTTCAAATCCAGGGTAGAATAGGAAAGCTACACAGTGCAGCTCTAACTATATATTTTTACTGAATCTAATTGCACTTTTATAATTTCATATTTTATTTTCTTAATGTTTTACATAAAACACATTGAATTGTCTTGTTGTTGTGAGCAGTGGTTGGCCAGTTGTTGGTGTGTCACGCCCCCCTCACTCTGATTGGATGATCAGGGCCCTCTGTTAGTATTTAACAAGAGTTTGTTCTGCTAGGTGTCACATTAATCTCTGCTAGTTGTTAAGAGCTGAACTTCTCCTTTCTGCACCAGCTGAAGCGTTTAGTTTTGGTTCTACTTTAGAAGCCTACGTAATTTTACAATATTTTTGCTCTAACCTATTTAAAAATCGATTTGGGCAGGTTTTGAGTTATGGCATTACTACAAACATTGAAGTCCTTGGTCAACCAGAGACTATCTGCTGCTGCTGACGAGATATTAGGGGTTGTTGGAAGAATTCTAACAGAGTATGAGGATGAAGCTTTCCACATCAAGCAAGAAACTGACCGCCAACGCAGACTACTGGATATGGTTTTACAACCAATCGTCAAACTACACGGAGCAGGTTGGTAAAACCTTTAGAGAGAGAGAGAGAGAGAGACCATTGCTGTTAAACAGCAATGGTGACTATTTGGAATTGAAGAGGAACTGGTTGAAACTTTGTGAGCTTGCATTGATGATAGTCAATATTATTCTAGTTGTAGTTTCCTCCATTCATGTCTGTTAAACAAATATTAACAATGGAATCAAGTAGTAAGGAAGAATTAAATAAACTGTTGATCGTGTATAATCATAGACTGTTTAAAATGAGGAAATTCAATGAACTTGTCGCATTCCAAAACAAAAAGGGGCTATATCTGATAGCAGTAGGTTGTAGCTAATTACATTTTACATAACAGAAGTTCCATCCAACCACAACTACATAACTGGTAGAGCACTCCAACTCTTGACTAATACATTACAAAGACATGATAGAATGTAGGTCATGTTTAAACATGCAATAATGGGGTTCTATTTTATGTATTCTGTCTAGATGCCATACACCTCCTTGTGTGTAAAGAGGAGGTATTCCCTGAGCAGCAGGAGAGAACCTCCAGTCTGGTCCAAGAGGAACCAGAGTCTCTACAGATTAAAGAGGAACAGGAGGAGATAACCTCCAGTCCTGTCCAAGAGGAACCAGAGTCTCTACAGATTAAAGAAGAACAGGAGGAGATAACCTCCAGTCTGGTCAAAGAGGAACCAGAGTCTCTACAGATTAAGCACGAAAAGGAGGAGAGAACCTCCAGTCTGATCCAAGAGGAACCAGAGTCTCTACAGATTAAATACGAACAGGAGGAGATAACCTCCAGTCTGGTCAAAGAGGAACCAGAGTCTCTACAGATTAAGCACGAACAGGAGGAGAGAACCTCCAGTCTGGTCCAAGAAGAACCAGAGTCTCTACAGATTAAAAAGGAACATGATGAGCCACTTCAAAGATCAGAGGAGGATGGTGGATCAACAGAGACATTACTATCAGTGAAACATGAACATGATGAAAACATACAAACAGAACGTGTAGCCAGCACCTCATCTCAACACATGGAAACACAAGCTGATGTAGTGGACTGTGGAACATCACAACCAACTAGTGATGATCAGCTCATCTCTTCACAATGTTCTAAATCTGACATCACTGAAGACAGTGATGAGTGGAATGAGACCATGGATGACCAGTCAGGTTTAAACACACTGAAATCACACAATACACAACAAATGGGAGGAAAGCTGCTCCATGACCTCAAATCACCAAAACAAAGTCACTCCACGAGGAGTCACATAGGTACGAAACGTTTTAGTTGTGCAGATTGTGGCAAAATGTTCAATAGCAAAGGAAATCTGAAATTACACATGAGGATTCATACAGGGGAAAAACCCTTTACATGTACAGTTTGTGACAAGGGCTTTAGTCGGACCGATCTTCTAAAAAAACACATGAGGACTCATACAGGGGAAAAACCATTTACATGTACAGTTTGTGGCAAAGGCTTTAAGCAAAACAGTCATGTAAAATTACACATGATGACTCACACAGGGGAAAAGCCCTTTACGTGTACAGTTTGTGGCATGGGCTATATTCAAACAAGTGATCTAAAAAGACACATGATGATTCATACAGGGGAAAATCCCTTTACGTGTACAGTTTGTGGCAAAGGATGTAGACAAATGAGTAATCTAAAATCACATATGAGGACTCACACAGGGGAAAAGCCCTTTACGTGTACAGTTTGTAAAAAAGGCTTTGGTCGGATTGATATTCTAAAAACACACATAAAGACACATGCATCGGAAAAACCTGTTAAATGATTTTTACCATTTGTTTAGATTGTTTGGAGTATTACGTATTCATATAATGCATTGTACACATGAGGACACATTCAGGGGAAAGTCACTTTACATGTACAGTTTGTGGCAAGGTCTGTAGTCAAAAGGGTGATCTAAAACGACACATGACTCACACAGGGGAAAAGCCCTTTACGTGTACAGTTTGTGTCAAGGGCTGTGGTCATAATGGGGATTTAAAAGCACACATGATGACCCATACAGGGGAAAAACCTTTTATGTGTACCGTTTGTGGCAAAGGCTGCACTAATAATGGGAATTTAAATGTACACATGAGGACTCAGACAGGGGAAAGGCCCTTTACATGTACAGTTTGTGGCAAGGGCTGTAGTCAAACGGGTGATCTAAAATGACACATGAGGACTCATACAGGGGAAAAACATTTGCATGTACAGTTTGTGAAAAAGGCTTTAGTCAGAATTGCAATCTAAAAACACACATGCAGACGTGTCATAAAGGGGAAACAGCTGTTAAATAATGAGTGTTTTCAAATAAGGCATTATGTTGACACTTAATGTCAATTATCAGCAGTTTAGCTAAATATATTAAACATTATGGATTATAATTTTTTTAATCGATTTTCAACTTGGATAATGCTGCTACTGATATGCCTATACTAATATAAGAAGCAGTGTTTGCCCACATTTGTCAGCAATTCAAATGTCATATTCATGCACTAGTGGTACAATTGAAACTGTAGTATGTTTTCATCATAGCCTAGAATGCATTGTAACTGAAAATATTTACTCTGTAAAAAACACTGTCTGTAATGTCTTCTTTTTCAAATAAAGGTTTGACAGTTAAAGAACCTTTATGTGTGTTAATTACAGAAAGCTCATCCACATGTGTTTCACCTCCTTTAAGTATGGACATCTTGTGCTGTGAACAATAGTGACAAGAACGGTATTGTCACATTAAACAGTATTGCTACATTAAATATACCCCAGGGAACCGTTATGTCACCCTTCCCGTTTACCATCTTCATCTTCTGACTTCAGCTACAACTCCGGAACATGCCATCTCCAGAAATTCTCCGACGATAACGATATGGTTATAATACACAAAAGCATGCAGGCACAGCAAAGTCGGAAAAAGAGTTAACATGCACTAACCCCAATTACCAGCCTACGCCCGTGACAAACCTCCTGTAGGACTATGGCACACTAAAGGCCTCTACATAGTCCGTTTTGTTTCTTGCGTGGAGGAGTCAAACGGACACAAAAAACGCAAGGTTATTTTAGACATGCATAGTCCTTGCGTTTTCCGTTTTTCTTGCGTCGGATTTAATCGCTGAAATGTGCAAGCATCTACTCATCCACTAGATGGCAGCTGTGACACTATGAAGCTGTCCCAGAATGCAACGCTGTTTCAAGGCGGAATGAAGACGGTATAAAGGAAGAAGAAGAAGGCAGTTGTTGTTGACCGATATATATAAAATATAAATCTACATATAATGTAGCCAATGGCATGTTCTACAAAAATCTTAAGCTCACACTGTAGATCCAGTGTGCCCACACTTTTGACTTGAACTACTTTAAACCCATTCAGGACGGGAACCTCTTTTGGTGTTTTAAGCATTATGTTATACTTTAGCTAGTGAAAGATAGAATCTAGATCTACAAGCTACAGAGCAAACGTTTTTAACTCGTTTAGTTTAGCAAAAGGGACCGCACCTCAAGCCGGGGGTAGGCTAGTCTAGTCACTAGACTATAGCCTGGTTTATTTAGATGAGACAGACGCACTAGACTCTAGTGTGTCTCTCATGTAAATAAACCAGTTTGAAACTGGTTTATTGTAATCCCAGACAGACTGATGGGTGAATACACCACCTGCAAGTGTGGATTGTGCTTTTCTGCCCAACTCCCATAATGAGTCTCATGACGTCTAGAAAATAAATCCTCAATCATCTACGTGGGTGACTTGCAGTTGTTGAAAACAAAATGTATTACTTTTAACTGAATTCCCTTTTGTCAGACTGAAATTCTCTGACAATGTCTGTGTGCCTCATGAGGCTTCTACGAGTAGTAAATGTGACATTTTTGGGTTCTCACATACAGTAGGCTATACTGTATGAAATGGATATACATTTAACCCTTTCCAGACGGGAACCCTTTGTGTTTTAAGCATTACGTTATACTAGCTAGTGAAAAATAGCAGATCTGCAAGGTCATAGTGCAGCACTGAAATAGTTTGAGAACCACTGATATAGAAACATAGGTTTAAATGGGGTAATAAAGTACACTATGAATAAAATAGACATTTGATTCCACACAAGAAGTAACAAGCAAAATGTTTTATTTGTAAAAACAGACTGAACTTATTTGTAAAAACAGAATGAACATTAGTAAAAACAAGACAAATGTACAAATTCTAGCACCTAGCCTCCTACAACAGCAGGAAGCAGCATAACAACAAAAAACATGATGCTAGACAAAAAATAAGAGTGCAAACATTGGGAGAAAAAAAAGGATGTGCAAATGTACCAACTACGTTATTAAAAAAGTGATAAAAGTGAGTGCAGTATAAGGTGTGGGGGGTTGCCACACGAGGACCTGGAGTTCCAGATGGGGTTGGTTCTGGGCTCCCATCCTCCACAATGCTGCTGTCCGCATCAGATTCTGCCTAGAAGGAGAAGAGAGTTGAGAATGTTTATTGTAATGTCATAGTATGTTTGTGTGTCACAATACACAATACCAATTAAGACTGCATAAAATAGCCATTTTAGTAAACCAACTAAATAAAACATCTTACCATCATGTCACCATCAACCGGAAAATTCGTCGAGGTCACTCGATGCTTTATAAAGACTTTCAGCCAACCTAAATCTATAAGGATTTGCGGTTCCTTTGCGATACTCGCTCCTGCGCCACTCCGTTTCGATCTATAAGGATTTGCGGTTCCTCGGCGATACTCGCTCCTGCGCCACTCCGTTTCGACTCATTAAAACGTTTTAATTTTCTTGTGAATCTGTCTCGGAGGCTTCTCCATTTGCCCGAGGCCGTTGTCGCGTCCGTATTAAAAATATATGCGATCTCGGCCCAGCTGTTCAGCTTCGTGTTGTTGTCTTTGCTCTCTGGGTTCCAGCAGTCATACAGCCATGGATATTCACGGACCAATTCACACAGCTGTGCTTCAAATGATGAGGTCATCTTGATGTCCAGTGAAATAATGTGAGATAGCCATGCCTGTTCGTGTTTATATTTACAACGGAAGCCCTTCCCTCTTGCTTCGGGGGTAGGGGGCGTGGACCCTGCCTCCAGGTGGGCAGGGTGTCCTCGACGCAAGGTACGCAACGCAAGCAATTTGGTTGCATTGGCTTGGGATCAGATCTCATCCCGACGGAGCGAGACAGATCACGTAACCAACGCAACGCAAGGGAGGAATTTCTCTCACCCTCCGTTCCTTATGTATTCTTGCGACGATTATGTTCGACTCTGTCAAGCACTTAACTGTAACTGGGAAGATAGCAGCCTAATAACTACGCCCTCTAAAGCCACAATGTTGGTTTGCATCATAAATAATACACCTAAACAAAATCAAATACACTTAAATCAAAAGAAAATAACAAATTAGCAGAGGTTACTCCTAATAAAACAAAGGGTCAATATTAATACATAATCATTACAGTTTAAACAAAAATACAATAGAATATAGGCAGCAATCTACCCCCTTGTAGTGGGTTGAGCTTTCCTTAATTGTCATGTGACGCCCCAATCATATTCAGGACAGCTGAGACCCCTCAGCGCTGCTGACTGAATAAAAGGGAGCCACACCCAGCCATCAGAGTAGCTGGCTGGCTTGTGTGTTCCTGGTGGTGTGTTGGGGTTGTTGGTGCAAGAGTGTCATTGATGGTATGCAGTATATGGTTTCATGTGTTTTTCCTAAATGTGAAGAGTAAAATCTGAGTGTTATATCTTGCAGGCATCTGACAGTGGGAATCCCACCCTGGGATAGGCTGCGTTATTCCCCCCACCTGTTGTAGGCCTATACTGCTTTGTATGCGGATTTGCATGCAGAGCTGCTGGTATGTTAGCTCCTGATCGTTAGTGGCTTGCTGCCCCATGGACCAGGGAGTACTGATGCGTGGCATCTCCACGCCATAGAGTAAGGACATTTTTATCAGGTATTTGACCAATTTGGGAACTAAATCGTTACCAAGAAATGTCTTCACCAATGTGCTTCTAAAGGTGTCTAATAACATGTACTAAAAGATTGCAATTCAACTCCCGTGGAGAAACCTCGATCATGGATTTAAACGCATCAAAGACGTGGTACCGATAACCGATCTTCGAAAATTCGAAATTGCTTAAATTGGGCATGAGTAACTTTTGAGGGGTCAAACTAGGGATTTGTCATGATTCCGAGTTGATTGCAAGCATTTATTTTTCACCAAGACCACTGCCTGGTGGTAAGTGTGTGAGTGGCAGAGGAAGAAATGCCACTTGAACATTTTCAACTTAGCCTCGTGGTGGCGCTATAACAGGCCGATTAGTGTTTTTATCCATGCAGTTTATCTAACTGCATGGATCTGTGTATAACTTTGTATGCCAACTCCCTAGAGGCCAAGGAAAAACCTTTACCTGGACATTTTCACATCTGCTCTTTATAGCGCCACCAGGAGGCCGACATATGTAAAACACATTTTCGATCATCATCATTGTGGCCTGCATTAGACGTGGCCTGCAGGGGCCTGTGTGACAGGCTGCCGTTCCAACCGCTTTTTAAGTGTTTCTCTGTGTGAGTGTTTTGCAAGTCGCTTTTTCTTTCTTATAAGGACATTCTGTTCCTTGAGGGACATTGTACACTATAGCGGCAGTAAGTTCGTCTATTTAAGAGGAGAGCTGCTCGCGCTCAGAAGAATGGGACACGCCGGCACACGCCACCCCATCCCCGGGGGACTGAGAAGAAAGTACCGGGGGGTGTAGAGCCGGTGCTAAAGTGAAGACCGGGCTAACAAACAACAAACGGCGGCGGTACAAGCCACCAATTCCCTCTGTTAATGGGGAATGTGAACGCGCTGACTAGTAAGAAGATAGACGAGCTACGAGGATTAATCAAGACACAGAGGATATACAGAGAAAGCAGTTCGATCATATTGACGGAAACATGGCTAACTAGCCACAAGCCGGACACCGCGGTGGAGCTACAAGGATTCGGTCTCGTGAGGGCGGACAGAGACAACAAAGCGTGTCGGAAGACGAAAGGTGGGGGTCTTATGCTGTACGTTGATAACAGATGGTGTAACCCGGGCCATGTGACTGTTAAAGAGATCATTGACCTGCTGTATGCCAACATTAAGGAGGCACACACAGCCACTACCCCTCTTGCCCAACTGGGGAAGTCTGACCACAATTTAGTTTATTTACAGCCCCAGTACATTCCAGTAGTTCAAAGGCCTGGACGTGGTTGTTCCGGTCAGGACAGTGCGCTGCTTCGGCAACAATAAACCCTTGGTAACCAGTGAAGTGAAGGCTGTCCTGAATAGGAAGAAGATGGCCTTTATTAACAAGGACCAGGAGGAGATGAAGAGTGCACAGCAGGAGCTTAAGCACTGTATGAAGGAAGCCAAGGACACCTACAGGAGAAAAGTGGAGAAGAAGCTGAGGGAGAACAATATGAGGGAAGTGTGGCAAGGCATGAAAACAATCACAGGCCTCAAACAGGGGAATGGGGGGCTGTGGAGGGGAGCAAAGAGAGGGCAAATTAATTTAACACCTTCTTCAACCGGTTTGATTCCGGACTTGTCCCTCCTGCCCCCCACCAAGCCCACAATCCCCCCCCCCCCCCCCCCCCCAATGTCCTCCATTGTCCCTACCCCACTCCCTCTCCCTCTGCCCTCTGCCCCCCGCCGTCGCCCACCCCAAAATGGACACTCCTTCCCCCCAAGCGGAACATGGACCGCCCTTCCCCCTCCATTTTTCGTCCTCCCCCCTCTTACAGTGCATTGTACCCCAGTTTCAGCTTGGGCTGAGCCCAATTGGCAGGGCTGTTGCGGGATGGGTCGGCGAGTCGTTTGGTATTCATAGTAACCAATTGAATACACTCAAAGAGTCTGAAAAGGTTTGGGAAATCAGAAGTGGACAAACATGTCTTTCAACAAACCCTACCAATAGTCATTAAGACATGCAAATGCCTTGACTCCTTCAAAACTGCTCCTGGACAGCTGCAATTCGAAACTGGCCCCCGTAAAATCTGAATCCCCCACTGAATCCCCCACCCACCCCTCTGTATGTTTCTTTTCCTATTTTACCTCCTCTATGATGATTTCCTGTTTTGACTATACAGTATAGTTATGTATATTCGTACGTCTCTTAATGTTTTGATGAATTGAAAATGGTGGGCCTTATTGTAAACGTAAAAGTGTAATGCTTTATGGTGTCGTCCACTCACAGTTAACAGTTTTTTGTATTGAGTTGTACTTGAAATGTACTGTAATTCTGTCAATCAATCAATACATCAATCAGATTATGACCAGTTGGTCTTGATGGACTATCGAGTCGGTTCGTGAACTCAGACCTGTAACAGCCACATTAAAAGCACCATCAAATTAAATGTTTTATATCCAAACAGGATATAGAAAAACTTGGCTATGTGTAATGTGTATTAATCTGCAGATTCTGATGACCGCAGTTCATTCAGAACGCTGAATATCTTCAGAAATACAAATAAAGTTTAACATTGATTAGTTCTTAAATCTTAACACTGGGTCCTTGTGTGTCAAATAATCAAATTTCAAAATACTACTGTTGGTCTATAAAGCATGGTTTGGGGCCTCTGATCTTGTGTTATCAACCACCATTCATACCTCTATGGTTATTTGGGAAAGGTTTGCTTTATGAACCAAAAATAAAAACATAGCATTCAGTTTAATGTGTAACATATCTGGAACAAACTCCCTGAAAATTGCAGCTCTGCAACACTGTTATTTTAAATCACAGCTAAACCACAAATGCATGTTTGCTGCTGCCTTAATTGAGATGGTGTAATTATTATTCTACACTGACATTTAATATAATTTATTTAAATTATTTCGTTAATTTCCGTTGACTGTTTTTGTTCTTGTACTATTGCCTTTGCTGAGTGTCCTGAATATGTGATTTCTATTATGGCAACAATGTTCAAATCCAGGGTAGAATAGGAAAGCTACACAGTGCAGCTCTAACTATATATTTTTACTGAATCGAATTGCACTTTTATAATTTCATATTTTATTTTCTTAATGTTTTACATAAAACACATTGAATTGTCTTGTTGTTGTGAGCAGTGGTTGGCCAGTTGTTGGTGTGTCACGCCCCCCTCACTCTGATTGGATGATCAGGGCCCTCTGTTAGTATTTAACAAGAGTTTGTTCTGCTAGGTGTCACATTAATCTCTGCTAGTTGTTAAGAGCTGAACTTCTCCTTTCTGCACCAGCTGAAGCGTTTAGTTTTGGTTCTACTTTAGAAGCCTACGTAATTTTACAATATTTTTGCTCTAACCTATTTAAAAATCGATTTGGGCAGGTTTTGAGTTATGGCATTACTACAAACATTGAAGTCCTTGGTCAACCAGAGACTATCTGCTGCTGCTGACGAGATATTAGGGGTTGTTGGAAGAATTCTAACAGAGTATGAGGATGAAGCTTTCCACATCAAGCAAGAAACTGACCGCCAACGCAGACTACTGGATATGGTTTTACAACCAATCGTCAAACTACACGGAGCAGGTTGGTAAAACCTTTAGAGAGAGAGAGAGAGAGAGACCATTGCTGTTAAACAGCAATGGTGACTATTTGGAATTGAAGAGGAACTGGTTGAAACTTTGTGAGCTTGCATTGATGATAGTCAATATTATTCTAGTTGTAGTTTCCTCCATTCATGTCTGTTAAACAAATATTAACAATGGAATCAAGTAGTAAGGAAGAATTAAATAAACTGTTGATCGTGTATAATCATAGACTGTTTAAAATGAGGAAATTCAATGAACTTGTCGCATTCCAAAACAAAAAGGGGCTATATCTGATAGCAGTAGGTTGTAGCTAATTACATTTTACATAACAGAAGTTCCATCCAACCACAACTACATAACTGGTAGAGCACTCCAACTCTTGACTAATACATTACAAAGAATGTAGGTCATGTTTAAACATGCAATAATGGGGTTCTATTTTATGTATTCTGTCTAGATGCCATACACCTCCTTGTGTGTAAAGAGGAGGTATTCCCTGAGCAGCAGGAGAGAACCTCCAGTCTGGTCCAAGAGGAACCAGAGTCTCTACAGATTAAAGAGGAACAGGAGGAGATAACCTCCAGTCCTGTCCAAGAGGAACCAGAGTCTCTACAGATTAAAGAAGAACAGGAGGAGATAACCTCCAGTCTGGTCAAAGAGGAACCAGAGTCTCTACAGATTAAGCACGAAAAGGAGGAGAGAACCTCCAGTCTGATCCAAGAGGAACCAGAGTCTCTACAGATTAAATACGAACAGGAGGAGATAACCTCCAGTCTGGTCAAAGAGGAACCAGAGTCTCTACAGATTAAGCACGAACAGGAGGAGAGAACCTCCAGTCTGGTCCAAGAAGAACCAGAGTCTCTACAGATTAAAAAGGAACATGATGAGCCACTTCAAAGATCAGAGGTGGATGGTGGATCAACAGAGATATTACTGTCAGTGAAACATGAAGATGATGTAAACATACAAACAGAACCTGTAGCCAGCACCTCATCTCAACACATGGAAACACAAGCTGATGTAAAGGACTGTGGAACATCACAACCAACTAGTGATGACCAGCTTCTCTCTTCACACTATTCTGAATCTGACATCACTGAAGACAGTGATGAGTGGGATGAGACCATGAATGACCAGTCAGGTTTAAACACACTGAAATCACACAATACACAACACATGGGAGGACATAGTTTGAGCAACAAGCTGCTTCATGACCTCAAATCACCAAAACAAAGTCACTCCACGAGGAGTCACATAGGTACGAAACGTTTTAGTTGTGCAGATTGTGGCAAAATGTTTAATCACAAGGTAGGTCTGAAGAGGCACGCAATGATTAATTCAGGGGAAAAGCCATTAGCTTGCACAGTTTGTGGCAAGGGCTTTTGTCTAAAGACTGATCTAAAAAGACACATGATGACTCACACAGGGGAAAAACCCTTTACGTGTACAGTTTGTGGCAAGGGCTGTAGCCAAAAATCTGATCTAAAAAGACACATGATGAGTCATACACTCAAATCACCAAAACAAAGTCACTCCACGGGGAGTTTTAGTTGTACAGTTTGCGGCAAAATGTTCAATCGCAAAGAAAATCTGAAGAGACACACAATGATTCATTCAGGGGAAAGGCCCTTTACGTGTACAGTTTGTGGCAAGGGCTGTAGTCAAAAGAGTGATCTAAAAACACACATGATGACTCATACAGGGGAAAAGCCCATTACGTGTACAATTTGTGGCAAGGGCTGTAGTCATAATGGGGATTTAAACGTACACATGAGGACTCATACAGGGGAAAAGCCCTTTACATGTACAGTTTGTGGCAAGGGCTGTACTCATAATGGGACATTAAAAGCACACATGAGGACTCATACAGGGGAAAAGCCCTTTAGATGTTCAGTTTGTGGAACAGGCTTTAGTCAAAAGGGTCATGTAAAATTACACATGATGACTCACACAGGGGAAAAGCCCTTTACGTGTACAGTTTGTGGCAAGGGCTGTACTCATAATGGGGAATTAAAAGCACACATGAGGACTCATACAGGGGAAAAGCCATTTGAGTGTAAAGTTTGTGAAAAAGGCTTTAGTCGAATTGATAGTCTAAATACACACATGAAGACACATACATCAGAAAAATCTGTTAGTTAAATGATGAGTGTCTTACCTTTTTCTTCAAAGAAGGCATTAGAGTTTGCTGATACTGATATAATAATATGAGAATCAGTGTTTGTCCACATGTCACCAGGAATTCATGCACTAGTGGTGCAATTGTAACTTGTCTCTGTGGGGTGCAGTACGTTGTTCAGATTAGTCATTGGTCCGACATGCGGACACATGTCTCTGTGTGTTTGACTAACATATTATCGTAGTATATTTTTGATCAGTTTGATGATTTGTTTAGATTCTCTGTAGTGTTTTGTCTTCATATAATGCATCGTAAAAGACAATATTCACTCTGTCATACCTGTAAAAACACTGTTTGTAATTTCTTTCTTCGTTTTTCAAATAAAGGTTTGACAGTTACATGTGTGTTCATTACAGAAAGTGCTGTGAACAATACAGTGACAAGAATTGCTTCATTTCACATCCTGTATACCAACATATAAGGAACATGATATGAGTGTAAATGTGACGCGTTGTTATTGGGTCTGCAGGAAGGAGACACCATACCACTGTGACTGAATCATGGCGGCAGCAGGCTGGCGTGGGGCAGCCAGCTCCTCCAGCCGTACTAAACCTGAAGTCTATCGAACCACTGATAATAAGGTGATTGTGGAGGATGAACTTTTAAACTTCCTTGTTATTAAAATGCGAACTCTGAATCATGAAGACATTGTTTTATTGGCCGCAAACAATTTCAACTCCGAGTGGATCGAAGCTTCGAAGAAGCTGCTGTTTGA
Organism: Electrona antarctica; assembly: GCF_951216825.1. Lineage (NCBI taxonomy): Eukaryota > Metazoa > Chordata > Actinopteri > Myctophiformes > Myctophidae > Electrona > Electrona antarctica. Next base: position 3,479,220 of record NC_136796.1, read on the forward strand.
GTTGTGCCCTCAAACAACGCAGGTGCTCAGAGGGATGCTAACAATATTAAAGCGTGCCTGAAGCTGTTAAATGAATGTGGGGAGAATATTCCAAGATTTGTATCCCACTATCTGGATGATCTCCCCCCGGTCTCATACGATCACATCGATGTCTCCGCGTTACTGGGGCGGATGGAACAGCTTAACAAGGACATGTGTTGTGTAAAAATGACGCTTGAAGCCCAGACGGATGCATGTGAAGGCTTACGGGCAACAACCATGGCTATTGACGACCGGTTGACAGCAATTGAGAGGCCCCCTGGCGTGGACCTAGGGGCTGGGAGTGAGCCGCCAGGCAAGAGAGCGAGGACAGCGGCCGTGAGCGCTGATCAGGAGGCGGTGGCTGGTGGAGGCTTCGGCAACGCTACGGGTTCAGCGTCCACACCAGTGACACCACATACACTAAAGTCTCCTACATGGTCTCGTGTCGTGAAGGAAGGACGCCGACGCAGGGCGACACCTGAGCACAAGTCTGCACCGCGACAACGAGGTGGGCTAGCCCCACAGCCACAGCAACGGGAGAGGAAGAAGACTGGCATTGTGGGCACAGGCACAGTGAGCGCCAACATTCAAGTAGTGAACACGAAAATGGTGAGTGTGTTTGCCACTAAGTTTGCCCCTCAGCTGGAAGCTAACACGCTAACTATCTATCTCAATGAGAAACTTGGCCGAGAAGTAACCTGTCGGAAGATTGACTCGGCACAAAGTCGGTTTAGTTCATTTCACATCACTGCCGAATGCAAGGATGTGTCAGAAATGTATGACCCAGAGCTGTGGCCAGCAGGCACTTATGTCCGACGCTACTATGAGCCAAGACAAGCCAAGAGCCAAGTTAGTGGGTCGCATGCCGGAGTCAACATAGCTACTACGGTAGTCGCTCCTGTACAACTGGGGAATCATTCATCTGCGGATGGACATGACGGCAGTCATAACCCCAAATAGAAATATGCGGGTGGTGTCATATAACACGCGTGGCCTACGTGTGGGGCACAGTGACGGGGACAAAGCAAGGCGGATCGTTGTTGATAAACTTTTGGAGGAATGTGACATTTTGTGCTTACAAGAGACATGGTTACCTAAACAAGACCTGGAAAGACTTAACTCATTACATTCATATTTTCATGGGGTTGGAGAGTCCACCACTGATCTCCGGGATAAAATAGTGCAAGGTAGAATCCCGGGTGGTGTAGCAATTCTCTGGCACAGTAAATATGATTCGGTGGTTACAGTGATAAGATTGGAGGTTGACTGGGCCATCGGTATAGAGATAAAATATGACAATAGATATTTTATTATTTTAAATGTATACACACCTTTCGAGTCATATCAGCTTTCATTAAGGATAATACTACAACCTATGTCTATGTAATGGGGGACTTGAATTCTGATATAGCAGATAAGAAATCCCTGTTTGGTAAATGTTTACTGCACTTTTGTAATGATAATCTAATCTTGTCAAGTAAATCTCTACTACCTGAGAAAAGCTACACATACATCAGTGAAGCATGGCATACTGTGTCATGGTTAGATCACTGTATATGCACAGCGGACGCCCATGCTTCTCTTGACAACATTAATATCTGCTATGAGTTGGCCACTTCTGACCATATTCCATTCGTAATGACCCTGAATGTTGAAAATATCCCTATGCTATCTGTGGATGACAATAAATCCTCCACAGGAAGGCTGGATTGGTTAAAACTGAGTGAGAATGATATTGATCACTATACCTTGCTTACTGACCAAGCTTTAGCCTCTGTTGTAATACCAAGAGATGCAATGCTCTGCAGAGACACCAACTGTAAAAATGAGCAACATGGTAGAGACTTATGCCTTACTTATGATATTATTGTTGATGTCTTAAATGCTTCTAGCAAGTCCTTATGTAAGAGTAAGAAAAAGGTGCACACAATAAAACCGGGATGGAATGAGCATGTGACTGAGCTACATACTGCTGCTAGATATGCCTTTAAAGTATGGGCAGATTCAGGTAGGCCCATGCAGGGGACCCTATTTGAACATAAACAAGCCACAAATGCTAAATATAAATATGCGGTCCGCTTCATTAAAAAAAATGAGGATAAAATGAGGGCAGACTCTCTGGCCAGAAAGCTGCGCAACAACAGCTGCTTTGATTTCTGGCAAGAGGTCAAGGTGCTAAACAACAGTAAAACACCCTTACCGTCCTCCATTGATGGAGTGAGTGGATCAGCTAATATTGCTGAATTGTGGCGACAACACTATCATGATCTGTTCAACTGTATTAAGAGTGAAGCATTTGAGGTTGATATGGTTGACTCTACTGAGAACCTGGCAGTTAGATCTGAGGACGTATACAATACGATATTGAGTCTAGAAAATAATAAATCATGCGGCCCGGATCACATCTCAGCTGAACATTTAAAATATGCCAGTGTTAAACTTTCCCCTCTTATTGCTCTATGTCTTACTGGGTTCCTGTACCATGGTGTTTTACCAGATTCCATGTTATCTGTGCTGCTCATACCTGTCATAAAAGATAAAGCTGGGAAAATTAATAATATGGATAACTACAGACCTATTGCTTTAGCTAGCATGCTGTCCAAAGTGCTGGAGAAGATCCTGTTGAACAGACTGGATATATATATAACCACATATATATAACCACAGCTGACAACCAGTTTGGTTTTAAAAGAAAACACGGAACAGATATGTGTATCTTTGCGTTAAAGGACATTATAGCAAAATATAGGAGTCAAAACTCCACTATGTTTTTATGTTTTATTAATGCTTCCAAGGCTTTTGATAGACTTAACCATTTTAAGTTATTTGTTAAAATGTGCCAAAGAGGGGTACCCAGCTGTTGCAGGTGAAGTGGGGCAATACTGCATCGGAACCATTTCATGTTGGGAATGGGGTCAGACAGGGAGGGATTTTATCTCCTTTTTTATTTAATCTGTACATGGATGATCTATCTTGTAACCTGAACCTCTGTAAAACTGTCTGTGTTATTGGTAATACTGTTGTGAACCATCTCATGTACGCGGACGATTTTGTTACAGCAGCTTTTGAGGATTTGTTCCCAGTATGGTGTGGACTTTAATATTAAGTATAATGCCAAGAAGAGTAGCATCCTGATTGTGCGAAGTAAAGAGGATAAAAAGGCAGTTTTTCCTAACTTTATTCTCAGTGATAACATTCTCCTTGTCTGCAGTGAGATTAAGTACCTTGGGCACTATATCTCTGATGACATCACCGATGATAAAGACATTCATAGACAAAAGGTGCAAACTGTATGCCCAGGCAAACATTTTAATGAGGAAATTTCATAATTGCTCTTCAGATGTCAAGGTATCACTGTTTAAAGCTTTCTGTACACCGTTGTATACTGCTCACCTGTGGAGTAACTACAAGGTGAGTAGCATGCATAAACTTAAGGTTGCATATAATGATGCATTACGATTACTAATGAGGGTACCAAGATGGCACAGTGCCAGTCAGCTGTTTGTGAACTTGGGGGTGCCTACCTGTCAAGCCCTTCTGAGAAACTTAATGTACAAATTCATGTGTCGACTAGAGGAGTCTGACAACTGTGTCATCACATCAGGTTGTTAACCAACCCTGTGAAGAGCTCTAATAGGTTCTCTTCCATGATTTGGAGACATTGGCGTAACTGCCTCTACAGGCTGTGAGCTTATGTACTGTGTATGTATATATGTATATTTTATTTTTTTCTATTTTTAATTTGTTTTATTATTTACTGTCCTTTGTTCCTCTGTATGTGATCTGGACCGTGAGTCTGCAATAAAGATTGAATTATCTGAATTACCGTCTTCAGTAGGCTTGACTACTGTTCTGATGACTGCAGTTCATTCAGAACGCTGAATGTCTTCAGAAATACAAAGACAGTTGAACATATCAGTTCTTAAATCTTAACACTGGGTCCCTGTCAAATAATAACATTTCAAAATACTACTGTTTGTCTATAAAGCATGGTTTGGGGCCCACAGGGGAAAAGCCCATTACGTGCAGAGTTTGTGAAAAAGGCTTTAGTCGGATTGATAATCTAAAAACACACGTGAAGACACATACATTGGACAAATCTGTTAAATGATGAGTGTGAGTGGCATAGGAAGAAATGCCACTTGAACATTTTCAACTCAGCCTCATGGTGGCACTATAACTGGCCAATAAGTGTTTCTACCTGCATGGATATGTGCATGGATATGTGTATAACTTTGTATGCCAACTCCCTAGAGGCCAAGGAAAAACCTTTACCTGGAAAATGTCACATCTGCTCTTTATAGCGCCACCAGGAGGCCAACATATGTAAAACACATTTTCTAATATTACTCCTTCAGATTTTATCAAAATTTCACGCAAATCGGTACACATGCTCTCCATAGTCATGTGATCAAGACGGGTTTGTTTGATTTCTCATAATCCACCCTGATTGGCTACGATTGGCTTCTAAACCTTTTAGGAGTAGCCCACTTTGTATCCGTTTTGTTCCATTCTCACAACTACTCAACACAGCGTCCAAAAACTGCATGCATATTCCCAGTAGGCTGAGGAAGAAATGCCACTTGAAAGTTTTCAAATCAGCCTCATGGTGGCGCTACAACAGGCCAAGCCGCGTCACACACACACACACACACACACACACACACACACACACACACACACACACACACACACACACACACACACACACAACATGTTTATATTATATTTGTGGCAGCGGTGGCCGAACGGATAGCGGCGCGGTCTTGATACCGGAAGGTTCCCAGTTCGAATCAGCCGTCCGACACGTTACAATTACCACCGCTGAAGTGCCCTTGAACAAGGCATTGCACCACTACGATGAAATGTGTTCTATGAGCAGGGCCTGGCTGGAAACAAGTTCTTGAGCTTAGCCCAGATACCCTGGGTAAATATAGATTTAATTTCATTTAATTTCACTCCTAAACATTTTGCCACACATCACACACACTCCTATCCTCCTGGTGGAGACCTTTGCCCAGAAGGGCACTTCTCTTTTCTTCTCCCCCCTCCATTTTTCTTCTTCCCCCCCTCTTCCAGTCCATTGTTCCCCAGCTTCAGCTTGGGCTGAGCCCAATTGGCAGGGCTGTTGTGGGCTGGGTCGGCGAGTCGTTTGGTATTCATAGTAACCAAGTGAACACACTCAAAGAGTCTGAAAAGGTTTGGGAAATCAGAAGTGGACAAACCTGTTTCAACAAACCCTACCAATAGTCATTAAGACATGCAAATCCCTTGACTCCTTCAAAACTGCTCTCAAAAGGACATTTTAAACTGGCCCCCGTAAAATCTGAATCCCCCACCCACCCCTTTTCCCCCCTCACTGTATATGTTTCTTTCCCTTTTTACCTGCTATGATAATTTCCTGTTTTGAATGGTTGTGTATATTCGTACGTCTCTTAATGTTTTGATGAATTGAAAATGGTGGTGTAAACAAGTGTAATGCTTTATGGTGTCGTCCACTAAGTTAGTATTGTGTTTAGTTTTGTATGTTGTACTTGAAATGTACTGTAATTCTGCAAACTGTTAATAAATCGATCAGATTGACCAGTTGGTCTTGATGGACTATCAAGTCGGTTCATGGACTCAGACCTTTAACAGCCACATTAGCACCATCAAAGTCAGATTAAATGTTTATAACCAAACAGGATCTAGAAAAACTTGACTGTGTACTAATCTTCAGGCTTGACAACTGTAACAGAGTCTGATGACTGCAGTTCACTCAGAACGCTGAATATCTTCAGAAATACAAAGAAAGTTGAATATTGATCAGTTCTTAAATCTTAACACTGGATGTGTCAAATAATCCATTTGATGAGATTTAGCCTCTAATTGTGTAGACTGTGAATGAAGTAATGCAGATGTTAAACAATAATTTACTCGTGAGAGAGTAAAATGTACCCGTAAGGGTCCATTTGGTTTAATCTATAAGGGTCCATTTGGTTACCAACTCCCCATGGTTAGGGTGTGTAACCCCATTGCTGAATGGATCGACCAACCAATTTGCATGTGATCCTTTTAGTATAATAAGTAGAGTGCGTATAGCCTACTCCTACAGTATAGTGTGAATGGAGTGGATTGGGAAACATTTGCATACAAATGATTTAGACTGGAAAATACTTATCCTGCGACAACTTCTGAAAGGTGACAACAACAACTTGAGCTATTGGTCATCCCTACATTTGGACTTTACAAGGTTAAGCATCCCTAAGATCACTGTACCAACTGCACACAGCAGTTGGTACAGTTCGGTCTTCACCAGGTGAAGACCGAACTGAGGAACCTACACCAGGGCAAGTCTGCAGGGCCTGATGGCATAAGTCTAAGGGTGCTGAGGACATGTGCAGACCAGCTGTCAGCGGTGCTTGGGCACCTCTTCAATCTCTCTGGGGAGGGTGCCTGTGAGATGGAAAACCTCCTGCATTATTCCAGTACTCTAAATGACTACAGGCCAGTGGTACTTACCTCCCACGTCATGAAGACCTTGGAGACACTGGTTCTGCAGCACATACAGCCTCTAGTGAGCGACTCCCTGGACCCCCTACAGTTCGCCTACCAGGCCAAAGTTGGAGTGGAGGATGCCATAATTTACATGCCGCAGAGGGCCTACGCACATCTGGGGCCACAGTACGTGCTGCTTCAAGGCTGCCAGTCCGATGTGGTAATGGGAAGCACTGGAGTACCCCAGGGAACCGTTCTGTCACCCTAACTGTTTACCATCTTCACCTCTGACTTCAGCTACAACTCCGGAACATGCCATCTCCAGAAATGATCCGACGACTCCTCCATTGTTGGCTGCATCACGGACGATAATGATGTGGAGTACAGAGACGCGGTGGAGAACTTTGTCAGCTGGGCTGAACAAAATCACAACAGTAGCTGGCTGGCACCACTGCATGGTGGTAAAATGGCCGCACCCTCTTATCCCGCTCATCGTTCAACCCCCCAATGTAGTGGTGTGGTGGAAATTCTGATAAATGTGATTGTGTGCATGTTTGGTGCTGCCTTTCATCGAGATGGTGTAATTATTATTCTACACTGACATTTAATTTAATGTATTTAAATTATTTCATTAATTTCCGTTGATTGTTTTTGTTCTTGTACTATTGCCTTTGCTCCGTGTCCTGAATATTTGTTTTCTACAAACTGTTCAAATACAGGGTAGAATAGCAAAGTTACACAGTGCAGCTTTAACTTTATATTTTTACTGAATCTAATTGCATAATTTTATTTTCCTAATGTTTTATATAAAACACATTGAATTGCCTTGTTGTGAGCAGTGATTGGCCAGTTGTGTAGGGGCCTGTGTGACAGGCTGCCGTTCCAACCGCTCTTTAAGTGTTTCTCTGTGTGAGTGTTTTGCAAGTCGCTTTTTCTTTCTTATAAGGACATTCTTTGTTCCTTGAGGGACATTGTACACTATAGCGGCAGTAAGTTCGTCTATTTAAGAGGAGAGCTGCTCGCGCTCAGAAGAATGGGACACGCCGGCACACGCCACCCCATCCCCGGGGGACTGAGAAGAAAGTACCGGGGGGTGTAGAGCCGGTGCTAAAGTGAAGACCGGGCTAACAAACAACAAACGGCGGCGGTACAAGCCACTCATTCCCTCTGTGTTAATGGGGAATGTGAACGTGCTGACTAGAAAGAAGATAGACGAGCTACGAGGATTAATCAAGACACAGAGGATATACAGAGAAAGCAGTTAGATCATATTGACGGAAACATGGCTGACTAGCCACAAGCCGGACACCGCGGTGGAGCTACAAGGATTCGGTCTCGTGAGGGCGGACAGAGACAACAAAGCGTGTCGGAAGACAAAAGGTGGGGGTCTTATGCTGTACGTTGATAACAGATGGTGTAACCCGGGCCATGTGACTGTTAAAGAGATCATTGACGTGCTGTATGCAAACATTAAGGAGGCACACACAGCCACTACCCATCTTGCCCAACTGGGGAAGTCTGACCACAATTTAGTTTATTTACAGCCCCAGTACATTCCAGTAGTTCAAAGGCCTGTCACAACACGGTCCTTTAACATCTGCCTGGACGTGGTTGTTCCGGTCAGGACAGTGCGCTGCTTCGCCAACAATAAACCCTGGGTAACCAGTGAAGTGAAGGCTGTCCTGAATAGGAAGAAGATGGCCTTTAATAACAAGGACCAGGAGGAGATGAATAGTGCACAGCAGGAGCTTAAGCACTGTATGAAGGAAGCCAAGGACAACTACAGGAGAAAAGTGGAGAAGAAGCTGAGGGAGAACAATATGAGGGAAGTGTGGCAAGGCATGAAAACAATCACAGGCCTCAAACAGGGGAATGGGGGGCTGTGGAGGGGAGCAAAGAGAGGGTAAATTAATTTAACACATTCTTCAACCGGTTTGATTCCGGACTTGTCCCTCCTGCCCCCCACCAAGCCCACAATTCCACCCCCCCCCCCCATGTCCTCCATTGTCCCTACCCCGCTCCCTCTCCCTCTGCCCCCGCCCACCCCAAAATGGACATGGACTGTTCACCCCCCCTCCTTCCCCCCAAGCGGAACATGGACCGCCCTATCTCACTGACAGACCACAATACGTCAGGTTGAGGGACTGTACATATGACACCGTGACCAACTTTGTATGCCAACTCCCTAGAGGCCAAGGAAAAACCTTTACCTTTACCACATGTTCTAATATTACTCCTTCAGATTTTATCAAAAACACGTGCACGCACACACGCACATGTTTATATTACTCCTAAACATTTTGCCAAACATCACACATGCTCCTATCCTCATGGTGGAGACCTGTGCCCAGGAGGGCACTTTTTCTAGTTTCTTATCTTTTTCTCCCCCCTCCATTTTTTGTCTTCCCCCCTCTTACAGTGCATTGTTCCCCAGCTTCAGCTTGGGCTGAGCCCAATTGGCAGGGCTGTTGAGTCGTTTGGTATTCATAGTAACCAATTTAATACACTCAAAGAGTCTGAAAAGGTTTGGGATATCAGAAGTGGACAAACATGTCTTTCAACAAACCCTACCAATAGTCATTAAGACATGCAAATCCCTTGACTCCTTCAAAACTGCTCTCAAAAGGCACCTATACGGACAGCTGCAATTCGAAACTGGCCCCCGTAAAATCTGAATCCCCCTCTCCCCCCTCACTGTATGTTTCTTTTCCCTTTTTACCTCCTCTATGATGATTTCCTGTTTTGACTATACAGTATAGTTGTGTATATTCGTACGTCTCTTAATGTTTTGATGAATTGAAAATGGTGGGCCTTATTGTAAACGTAAAAGTGTAATGCTTTATGGTGTCGTCCACTCACAGTTAACAGTTTTTTGTATTGAGTTGTACTTGCAATGTACTGTAATTCTGCAAACTGTTAATCAATCAATCGATCAGATTGACCAGTTGGTCTTGATGGACTATCGAGTCGGTTCATGGACTCAGACCTTTAACAGCCACCTTAGCACCATCAAAGTCAGATTAAATGTTTATAACCAAACAGGATCTAGAAAAACTTGGCTGTGTACTAATCTTCAGTAGGCTTGACAACTGTAACAGAGTCTGATGACTGCAGTTCACTCAGAACGCTGAATATCTTCAGAAATACAAAGAGTTGAATATTGATCAGTTCTTAAATCTTAACACTGGATGTGTCAAATAATCAAATTTCAAAATATTACTGTTGGTCTATAAAGCATGGTTTGGGGCCTCTGATCTTGTGTTGTCAACCACCATTCATAACTCTATGGTCATTTGGGAAAGGTTTGCTTTATGAACTTACAATAAAAACATAGCATTCAGTTTAATGTGTAACATATCTGGAACAAACTCCCTGAAAATTGCAGCTCTGCAACAACTCTGTTATTTTAAATCACAGCTAAACTACGCATGCATGTTTACTGCTGCCTTAATTGAGATGGTGTAATTAGTTGCTGCGAGAGTGAGGTCATAGCCAACACCAACTCGGGATTCCTGGATCGCTGCCCTCCACAAATTCCTATCCAACATAAGGTTCTTGAGCTCTGCAGTGTTGTCAGCCAAGCTGTCGCGTCGCAGCACGTCTACATAGGTGGTACGCTTCTTTTCCCTCCTGGCTTTGCCCTGGGTTGGCTCCCATAGGGTCAATTTACTTGCCTCAAGTTCTGGGTGACTGACGCAGTGCCCTGCCAGCCTCATCCTTCTCTCTCTGACTTTGTCCGTGACGCGTGGTAGGTCCCCATAGAGGTCCACATTTCTGATGCGGTCCGGCCATTTGACACCTAGTGCCATTCGTAGCATTTTGGTGTAATTATTATTCTACACTGACATTTAATATAATTGATTTAACTTATTTCATTCATTTCCGTTGATTGTTTTTGCCCGTACTATTGCCTTTGCTCTGTGTCCTGAATATGTGATTTATATTATGGCAAAAATGTTCAAATCCAGGGTAGAATAGGAAAGTTACACAGTGCGCAGCTTTAACTTTATATTTTTACTGAATCTAATTGCACTTTTATAATTTCATATTTTCTTTTCTTAATGTTTTACATAAAACACACTGAATTGTCTTGTTGTTGTGTTGTGAGCAGTGCTTGGCCAGGTGTGTTCTATTGTTGGTGTGTCACGCCCCCCTCACTCTGATTGGATGATCAGGGCCCTCTTGTTAGTATTTAGCAAGAGTTTGTTCTGCCTGGTATCACTTTAACTCTGGTAGTTGTTAAGTCCTGAACTTCTCCTTTCTGCACCAGCTGAATCGTTTAGTTTTGGTTCTGACTTTAGAAGCCTACTTAATTTTACAAGATTTTTGCTCTATTTAAAAATCAATTTGGGCAGTTATGACATTACTACAAACATTGAAGTCCTTGGTCAACCAGAGACTATCTGCTGCTGCTGAAGAAATATTTGGGGTCGTTGGTAGAATTCTAACAGAGTACGAGGATGAAGCTTTCCACATCAAGCAAGAAACTGACCGCCAACGCAGACTACTGGATATGGTTTTACAACCAATCGTCAAACTACACAGAGCAGGTTGGTAAAACATTTACAGAGAGAGAGAGAGAGAGAGAGAGAGAGAGAGAGAGAGAGAGAGAGAGAGAGACCATTGCCGTTTAATTTCCTAAACAGCAATGGTGACTATTTGGAATGGAAAAGGAACTGGTTGAAACTTTGTGAGCTTGCATTGATAATAGTCAATAGTATTCTAGTTGTAGTGTCCTCCATTCATGTCTGTTAAACAAATATTGACAACAAAATCAAGTAGTAAGGAATAATTAAGTAAACTGTTGATCGTGTATAATCATAGAGTGTTTAAAAGGAGGAGATTCAATGAACTTGTCGCATTCCAAAACATCAGGGGCTATATCTGATAGCAGTAGGTTTTAGTTAATTACATTTTACATAACAGCAGAAGTTCCCTCCGACCACACCTACATAACTGGTTGAGCACTCCAACTCTTGACTAATACATTAAAAATACATGATAATTATATCATGTAGGTCGTGTTCATGTAATAATGGGTTTCTCTTTTATATATTCTGTCTAGACGCCATACACCTCCTTGTGTGTAAAGAGGAGGTATTCCCTGAGCAGCAGGAGAGAACCTCTAGTCTGGTCCAAGAGGAACCAGAGTCTCTAAAGATTAAAGATGAACAGGAGGAGAGAACCTCCAGTCTGAAGAAAGAGGAACCTCTACAGATTAAAGATGAACATGATGAGCGACTTCAAAGATCAACAGAGATATTGCTATCAGTGAAACATGAAGATGATGAAAACATACAAAGATAACCTGTAGCCAGCACCTCATCTCAACACATGGAAACGCAAGCTGATGTAGAGGACTGTGGAACACCACAACCAACTAGTGATGGCCAGCTTCTCTCTTCACACTATTCTGAATCTGACATCACTGAAGACAGTGTTGAGTGGGATGAGACCATGAATGACCAGTCAGGTTTAAACACACTGAAATCACACAATACACAACACATGGGAGGACATAGTTTGGGTTTGAGCAACAAGCTGCTCCATGACCTCAAATCACCAAAACAAAGTCACTCCACGAGGAGTCACATAGGTACGAAACATTTTAGTTGTGCAGATTGTGGCAAAATGTTCAATAGCAAAGGACATCTGAATACACACACAATGATTCATTCAGGGGAAAAGCCATTTGCTTGCACAGTGTGCGGCACATGCTTTAGTCAAAAGAGTGATCTAAACATACACATGAGGACTCATACAGGGGAAAAGCCCTTTACATGTACAGTTTGTAGCAGATGCTTTAGTCAAACGGGTAATTTAAAATTACATATGATGACTCACACAGGGGAAAAGCCCTTTACGTGTACAGTTTGTGGCAAGGGCTGTAGTCATAATGGGGATTTAAACGTACACATGAGGACTCATACAGGGGAAAAAACCTTTTACATGTACAGTTTGTGGCAAGGGCTGTATTCAAACGAGTGATCTAAAAAGACACATGAGGACTCATACAGGGGAAAAGCCCTTTACGTGTACAGTTTGTGGCAAGGGCTGTACTCAAAATGGGGAATTAAAAGCACACATGAGGTCTCATACAGGGGAAAAGCCATTTGAGTGTAAAGTTTGTGAAAAAGGCTTTAGTCGGATTGATAATTTAAAAACACACATGAAGACACATACATTGGACAAATCTGTTAAATGATGAGTGTGAGTGGCAGCGGAAGAAATGCTACTTGAACATTTTCAACTCAGCCTCATGGTGGCGCTATAACTGGCTGATTAGTGTTTTTACATCTAACTGCATGGATCTGTGTATAACTTTGTATGCGAACTCCCTAGAGGCCAATGCCATTTTTTAAACCAATACTAATATTAAAAGTGTTAGACGACCCTGGTTGTGAATGTTGTGGAATGTTTTGTCCCATTGTTAACGGACAGGTTAGGGTGTGTAACCCTATTGCTGAATGGATCGACCAACCAATTTGCATGTGATCCTTTTAGTATGATAAGTAGAGTGCGTATAGCCCACCCCTATAGTATAGCATTTGCATACAAATGATTTAGACTGGAAAATACTTCTCCTGCGACAACTTCTGAAAGGTGACAACTACAACTTGAGCTATTGGTCATCCCTACATTTGGACTTTACAAGGTTAAGCATCCCTAAGACCACTGTACCAACCAGCCAACTGCACACAGTTTTTTGTGCAAAATTAATTGAGTCATACAGGGGAAAAGCCCTTTACGTGTACAGTTTGTGGCAAGGGCTGTAGTCAAACGGCTGATCTAAAAAAAACACATGAGGACTCATACAGGGGAAAAGCCCTTTAGATGTTCAGTGTGTGGCACAGGCTTTAGTCAAAAGGGTCATGTTAAATTACACATGATGACGCACACAGGGGAAAAGCCCTTTACGTGTACAGTTTGTGAAAAAGGCTTTAGTCGGATTGGTATTCTAAAAACACACATGAAGACACATACATCAGAAAAATCTGTTAGTTAAATGATGAGTTGTTTTCCTTTTTCTTCAAAGAAGGCATTAGAGTTAATTCGCTGATACTGATATAACAATATGATAATTAGTGTTTGTCCACATCATCACGTCATCAGGAATTCATGCACTAGTGGTGCAATTGTAACTTATCTCTGTGTGTTGACATGTTGTTTTGACTATCATATTATCATAGTGTATTTTGATCACTTAGTTTGATGATTTGTTTGATTTGATTCTCTGTAGTATTTTGTCTTCATATAATGCATTGTAAAATACAATATTTGTCATACCTGTAAAAACACTGTTTGTAATTTCTTTATTTCTTTTTCAAATAAAGGTTTGACAGTTACAGATATGTGTGTTCATTAGGGTGCATGTGTTTGGTCCGACTAGTCATTGGTCCGAAAAACGACAATCCACCTCAAACCCTAACCTAACCGCAAGCACGGGAGCAGGCGCTAGTCCGAGGTGCGGACGCATGTCGAACCAATGCTCCGTCGGACCATAGTATGCCTCCCGTTCATTATACAGAACGCTCATCACAACACATGTGTTTCACCTCCTTTAAGTATGGACGTATTATTGTGCTGTGAACAATACAGTGCTGGCAAACCTCACAACTGTAGTATGGAAATTCGAGGGTGGCGGCGTGGCGCCATCTTGAATATGTCGCTGAAAGGTACATGGCAGATCAACAACAGTGCATCATATTGCAGACAGCAACAATGTTACGAGCAAGCTCTAAAAACACGGGGACATACATGGAGAAGGTGGACACTTTACATCACACTTGTCATTGTGTAAAATGTTCGAAAACACAGCATGACCACCTCTTAGGGCCAGGTTACTTTTGGACGAAGCAGGGGTCGAACTGGCGGCCTTGGTCAAAGCTTGTGGACCATACTTCCCCTGACCTTCTCAGAAATGACAGTTTTAAACATTTCAGTGCTTTTTGAAACTATTTGGATAAATGATCGCTTCCAGCAGGATTTTACATGAAGCTGAATTAGAAATTAGAATTAATCCATTCGCTTGATTTATCTCCTTTTCTCATTCTTGTCTCCACCAGGCCGAAGGCATGGGGAGAGAGTATGTTTTGCACTCCGTCCGTCCGTCCGTCCGTCCGTGTGTGTGTGTGTGTGTCCGTCCGTCCGCTAATCTCCGGCACCGTTGGCTTGATCGCAGCCATACTCTGCACACACACTCCCTGAATGCCAAAGCTTATAGCGGCACCAGGAGGCCGCTTTGTGCAAAATAATTTTTTGGACTGTACACTTACAGATTTTGTCCAAACATCACGCAAATTGGTACACAGTCTCTCTAGAGCCATTCAACAAAACTGGCCTTTCAGATTTTTCAGACTCCATCCTGATTGGCTAAGATTGGCTTCAGAAGTTTGCAGGAGTGCTCAGTTTAAAAAAAAATGCCGCAAATCATGGACACATCGTGTGATTTCCGTGAAATTGTGCACGCACATTCCCACTAGGCCGAGGAAGAAATGCCGCTTGAACATTTTCAACTCAGTCTCATGGTGGCGCTATAACTCGCTGATTAGTGTTTTTACCTCTAACTGCACAGATCTGTGTATAACTTTGTATGCCAACTCCCTAGAGGCCAAGGAAAAACCTTTACCTGGAAAATTTCACATCTGCTCTTTATCGCGCCACCAGGAGGCCGACATATGTAAAACACATTTTCTAATATTACTCATTCAGATTTTATCAAAATGTCACGCAAATCGGTACACATGCTCTCCATAGTCATGTGATCAAGACGGGTTTGTTGATTTCTCATAATCCACCCTGATTGGATACGATTGGCTTCTAAACCTTTTAGGAGTAGCCCACTTTGTATCCGTTTTGTTCCATTCTCACAACTACTCAACACAGCGTCCAAAAACTGTGCATGCATATTCCCACTAGGCTGAGGAAGAAATGCCACTTGAAAGTTTTCAAATCAGCCTCATGGTGGCGCTACAACAGGCCAAGCTGTGTCACACACACACACACACACACACACACACACACACACACACACACACACACACACACACACACACACACACACACACACACACACACACGAAACATGTTTATATTACTCCTAAACATTTTGCCACACATCACACACACTCCTATCCTCCTGGTGGAGACCTTTGCCCAGAAGGGCACTTCTCTTTTCTTCTCCCCCCTCCATTTGTCTTCTTCCCCCCTCTTACAGTCCATTGTTCCCCAGCTTCAGCTTGGGCTGAGCCCAATTGGCAGGGCTGTTGTGGGCTGGGTCGGCGAGTCGTTTGGTATTCATAGTAACCAATTGAACACACTCAAAGAGTCTGAAAAGGTTTGGGAAATCAGAAGTGGACAAACCTGTTTCAACAAACCCTACCAATAGTCATTAAGACATGCAAATCCCTTGACTCCTTCAAAACTGCTCTCAAAAGGACATTTTAAACTGGCCCCCGTAAAATCTGAATCCCCCACCCACCCCTTTTCCCCCCTCACTGTATATGTTTCTTTCCCTTTTTACCTGCTATGATAATTTCCTGTTTTGAATGGTTGAGTATATTCGTACGTCTCTTAATGTTTTGATGAATTGAAAATGGTGGTGTAAACAAGTGTAATGCTTTATGGTGTCGTCCACTAAGTTAGTATTGTGTTTAGTTTTGTATGTTGTACTTGAAATGTACTGTAATTCTGCAAACTGTTAATAAATCAATCAATCGATCAGATTGACCAGTTGGTCTTGATGGACTATCAAATCGGTTCATGGACTCAGACCTTTAACAGCCACATTAGCACCATCAAAGTCAGATTAAATGTTTATAACCAAACAGGATCTAGAAAAACTTGACTGTGTACTAATCTTCAGGCTTGACAACTGTAACAGAGTCTGATGACTGCAGTTCAATCAGAACGCTGAATATCTTCAGAAATACAAAGAAAGTTGAATATTGATCAGTTCTTAAATCTTAACACTGGATGTGTCAAATAATCAAATTTCAAAATACTACTGTTTGTCTATAAAGCATGGTTTGGGGCCTCTGATCTTGTGTTATCATCCACCATTCATACCTCTATGGTCATTTGGGAAAGGTTTGCTTTATGAACCTAAAATAAAAACATAGCATTCAGTTTAATGTGTAACATATCTGGAACAAACTCCCTGAAAATTGCAGCTCTGCAACAACTCTGTTATTTTAAATCACAGCTAAACCACGCATGCATGTTTGCTGCTGCCTTAATTGAGATGGTGTAATTATTATTCTACACTGACATTTAATATCATTTATTTAACTTATTTCATTAATTTCCGTTTGATTGTTTTTGTTCTTGTACTATTGCCTTTGCTCTGTGTCCTGAATATGTGATTTATATTATGGCAAAAATGTTCAAATCCAGGGTAGAATAGGAAAGTTACACAGTGCAGCTTTAACTTTATATTTTTACTGAATCTAATTGCACTTTCATGATTTCATATTTTCTTTTCTTAATGTTTTACATAAAACACATTGAATTGTCTTGTTGTTGTGAGCAGTGGTTGACCAGTTGTGTTCTATTGTTGGTGTATCACGCCCCCCTCACTCTGATTGGATGATCAGGGCCCTCCGTTAGTATTTAACAAGAGTTTGTTCTGCCTGGTATCACTTTAACTCTGAACTTCTCCTTTCTGCACCAGCTGATTTTTGCTCTATTTAAAAGCCAATTTGGGCAGGTTTTGAGTTATGGCATTACTACAAACATTGAAGTCCTTGGTCAACCAGAGACTATCTGCTGCTGCTGAAGAAATATTTGGGGTCGTTGGAAGAATTCTAACAGAGTACGAGGATGAAGCTTTCCACATCAAGCAAGAAACTGACCGCCAACGCAGACTACTGAATATGGTTTTACAACCAATCGTCAAACTACACAGAGCAGGTTGGTAAAACATTTACAGAGAGAGAGAGAGAGAGAGAGAGAGAGAGAGAGAGAGAGAGAGAGAGAGAGAGAGAGAGAGAGAGAGAGAGAGAGAGACCATTGTCGTTTAATTTCCTTAACAGCAATAGTGACTATTTGGAATGGAAAAGGAACTGGTTGAAACGTTGTGAGCTTGCATTGATAATAGTCAATAGTGTTGTAGTTTCCTCCATTCATGTCTGTTAATCAAATATTGACAACGGAATCAAGTAGTAGGAATAATTAAATAAACTATTGATCGTGTATAATCATAGACTGTTAAAAAGGAGGAAGTTCAATAAACTTGTTACATTTCAAAACAACAGCAGTAGGTTGTAGCTAATTACATTTTACATTTGAGAAACAAGGAGTGTCTTGTTTTAGAAATGAAGTATTGTTGAGGTACGGTAAGAAACAGTCAGTTAGGTCAGATATGGAACTAACAGCCAAAGTTCCCTCCAACCACAACTACATAACTGGTTGAACTATTGACCAATACATTAAAAAGACATATCTATGATAGAATGTAGGTCATGTTCAAACGTTCTCTTTTAAATATTCTGTCTAGACGCCATACACCTCCTTGTGTGTAAAGAGGAGGTATTCCCTGAGCAGCAGGAGAGAACCTCCAGTCTGATCAAAGAGGAACCAGAGTCTCAACAGATTAAAGAGGAACATGATGACCTACTTCAAAGATCAGAGGTGGATGGTGGATCAACAGAGATATTACTGTCAGTGAAACATGAAGATGGTGAAAACATACAAACAGAACCTGTAGCCAGCACCTCATCTCAACACATGGAAACACAAGCTGATGTAGAGGACTGTGGAACATCACAACCAAGTAGTGATGATCAGCTCATCTCTTCACACTGTTCTGAATCTGACATCACTGAAGACAGTGATGAGTGGGATGAGACCACGGATGACCAGTCAGGTTCAAAAACACTGAGATCACACAATACACAACACATGGGAGGAAATAGTTTGTGTTTGAGCAACAAGCTGCTCCACGACCTCAAATCACCCAAACAAAGTCACTCCATGATGAGTCACATAGGTAAGAAAAGTTTTAGTTGTGCAGATTGTGGCAAAAGGTTCAATCGCAAAGGAAATCTGAAGACACACACAATGATTCATTCAGGGGAAAAGCCATTTGCTTGCTCAGTGTGCGGAACATGCTTTAGTCAAAATAGTGATCTAAAAAAACACATGAGGACTCATACAGGGGAAAAGCCCTTTACATGTACAGTTTGTGGCAAGGGCTGTAGTCAAACGACTGATCTAAAAACACACATGAGGACTCATACAGGGAAAAGGCCCTTTACATGTACAGTTTGTGGAACAGGCTTTAGTCAAACAGGTAATTTAAAATTACACATGATGACTCACACAGGGTAAAGCCCTTTACGTGTACAGTTTGTGGCAAGGGCTGTAGTCTAAAGACTGATCTAAAAAGACACATGATGACTCAAACAGGGGAAAAGCCCTTTACGTGTACAGTTTGTGGCAAGGGCTGTAGTCATTCGGCTGATCTAAAAAAACACATGAGAACTCATACAGGGGAAAGGCCCTTTAGATGTTCAGTTTGTGGCACAGGCTTTAGTCAAAAGGGTCATGTAAAATTACACATGATGACTCACACAGGGGAAAAGCCCTTTACGTGTACAGTTTGTGAAAAAGGCTTTAGTCGGATTGGTATTCTAAAAACACACATGAAGACACATACATCAGACAAATCTGTTAGTTAAATGATGAGTTGTTTTCCTTTTTGTTCAAAGAAGGCATTAGAGTTAATTTGCTGATACTGATATAACAATATGAGAATTAGTGTTTGTCCACATCATCACGTCATCAGGAATTCATGCACTAGTGGTGCAATTGTAACTTGTCTGTGTATTTTGATCACTTAGTTTGATGATTTGTTTAGATTCTCTGTAGTATCTTGTCTTCATAGAATTCATTGTAAAAGACAATATTTACTCTGTCCTACCTGTAAAAACACTAATTTCGTTATTTTTCAAATACAAGTTTGACAGTTACAGAAAATATCATATTATGTGTGTTCATTATACAGAGGTGAAACACATGTGTTTCACCTCCTTTAAGTATGGACGTCTTGTCTACTACGCACCTGCATGTAGTATGGAAATTTGGGGACAGCGCCATCTTGAATGTGCCGCTGACAGGTACATGGCAGATCAACAACAGTGCATCAGAACTTCAGAAGTATTGCAGACAGCAACAATGTTACGAGCGAGCTCTAAAAACACGGGGACATATGTGGAGAAGTTGGACACGGACTCACAAAAAATGCTATAAGGAGAAATTGTTTCATTAAAGTTTTTAGTTTAGTTTAGCAAAAGGGACCGCACCTCAAGCCGGGGGTAGGCTAGTCTAGTCACTAGAATATAGCCTGGTTTATTTAGATGAGACAGACGCACTAGACTCTAGTGTGTCTCTCATGTAAATAAACCAGTTTGAAACTGGTTTATTGTAATCCCAGACAGACTGATGGGTGAATACACCACCTGCAAGTGTGGATTGTGCTTTTCTGCCCAACTCCCATAATGAGTCTCATGACGTCTAGAAAATAAATCCTCAATCATCTACGTGGGTGACTTGCAGTTGTTGAAAACAAAATGTATTACTTTTAACTGAATTCCCTTTTGTCAGACTGAAATTCTCTGACAATGTCTGTGTGCCTCATGAGGCTTCTACGAGTAGTAAATGTGACATTTTTGGGTTCTCACATACAGTAGGCTATACTGTATGAAATGGATATACATTTAACCCTTTCCAGACGGGAACCCTTTGTGTTTTAAGCATTACGTTATACTTTAGCTAGTGAAAAATAGCAGATCTGCAAGGTCATAGTGCAGCACTGAAATAGTTTGAGAACCACTGATATAGAAACAAAAAGGATGTGCAAATGTACCAACTACGTTATTAAAAAAGTGATACAAATGAGTGCAGTATAAGGGGTGGGGGGTTGCCACACGAAGACCTGGAGTTCCAGGTGGGGTTGGTTCTGGGCTCCCATCCTCCACAATGCTGCTGTCCGCATCAGATTCTGCCTAGAAGGAGAAGAGAGTTGAGAATGTTTATTGTAATGTCATAGTATGTTTGTGTGTCACAATACACAATACCAATTAAGACTGCATAAAATAGCCATTTTAGTAAACCAACTAAATAAAACATCTTACCATCATGTCGCCATCAACCGGAAAATTCGTCGAGGTCACTCGATGCTTTAAAAAGACTTTCAGCCAACCTAAATCTATAAGGATTTGCGGTTCCTCTGCGATACTCGCTCCTGCGCCACACCGTTTCGATCTATAAGGATTTGCGGTTCCTCGGCGATACTCGCTCCTGCGCCACTCCGTTTCGACTCATTAAAACGTTTTAATTTTCTTGTGAATCTGTCTCGGAGGCTTCTCCATTTGCCCGAGGCCGTTGTCGCGTCCGTATTCAAAATATCTGCGATCTCGGCCCAGCTGTTCAGCTTCGTGTTGTTGTCTTTGCTCTCTGGGTTCCAGCAGTCATACAGCCATGGATATTCACGGACCAATTCACACAGCTGTGCTTTAATGATGAGGTCATCTTGAAGTCCAGTGAAATAATGTGAGATAGCCATGCCTGTTCGTGTTTATATTTACAACGGAAGCCCTTCCCTCTTGCTTCGGGGGTAGGGGGGCGTGGGTCGGGGGTAGGAGCAGAGCAGGAAAACAAAATCTTGGTCTCTGCTGCCTCCAGGTGGGCAGGGTGTCCTCGACGCAAGGTACGCAACGCAAGCAATTTGGTTGCGTTGGCTTGGGATCAGATCTCAACCCGACGGAGCGAGACAGATCACGTAACCAACGCAACGCAAGGGAGGAATTTATCTCACCCTCCGTTCCTTATGTATTCTTGCGTCGATTATGTTCGACTCTGTCAAGCACTTAACTGTAACTGGGAAGATAGCAGCCTAATAACTACGCCCTCTAAAGCCACAATGTTGGTTTGCATCATAAATAATACACCTAAACAAAATCAAATACACTTAAATCAAAAGAAAATAACAAATTAGCAGAGGTTACTCCTAATAAAACAAAGGGTCAATATTAATACATAATCATTACAGTTTAAACAAAAATACAATAGAATATAGGCAGCAATCTACACCCTTGTAGTGGGTTGAGCTTTCCTTAATTGTCATGTGACGCCCCAATCATATTCAGGACAGCTGAGACCCCTCAGCGCTGCTGACTGAATAAAAGGGAGCCACACCCAGCCATCAGAGTAGCTGGCTGGCTTGTGTGTTCCTGGTGGTGTGTTGGGGTTGTTGGTGCAAGAGTGTCATTGATGGTATGCAGTATATGGTTTCATGTGTTTTTCCTAAATGTGAAGAGTAAAATCCCTTTACGTGTACAGTTTGTGGCATGGGCTATATTCAAACAAGTGATCTAAAAAGACACATGATAACTGAGTGTTATATCTTGCAGGCATCTGACAGTGGGAATCCCACCCTGGGATAGGCTGCGTTATTCCCCCCACCTGTTGTAGGCCTATACTGCTTTGTTTGCGGATTTGCATGCAGAGCTGCTGGTATGTTAGCTCCTGATCGTTAGTGGCCTGCTGCCCCATGGACCAGGGAGTACTGACGCGTGGCATCTCCACGCCATAGAGTAAGGAAATTTTTATCAGGTATTTGACCAATCTGGGAACTAAATCGTTACCAAGAAATGTCTTCACCAATGTGCTTCTAAAGGTGTCTAATAACATGTACTAAAAGATTGCAATTCAACTCCTGTGGAGAAACCTCGATCATGGATTTAAACGCATCAAAGACGTGGTACCGATAACCGATCTTCGAAAATTCGAAATTGCTTAAATTGGGCATGAGTAACTTTTGAGGGGTCAAACTAGGGATTTGTCATGATTCCGAGTTGATTGCAAGCATTTATTTTTCACCAAGACCACTGCCTGGTGGTAAGTGTGTGAGTGGCAGAGGAAGAAATGCCACTTGAACATTTTCAACTTAGCCTCGTGGTGGCGCTATAACAGGCCGATTAGTGTTTTTACATCTAACTGCATGGATCTGTGTATAACTTTGTATGCCAACTCCCTAGAGGCCAAGGAAAAACCTTTACCTGGACATTTTCACATCTGCTCTTTATAGCGCCACCAGGAGGCCGACATATGTAAAACACATTTTCGATCATCATCATTGTGGCCTGCATTAGACGTGGCCTGCAGGGGCCTGTGTGACAGGCTGCCGTTCCAACCGCTCTTTAAGTGTTTCTCTGTGTGAGTGTTTTGCAAGTCGCTTTTTCTTTCTTATAAGGACATTCTGTTCCTTGAGGGACATTGTACACTATAGCGGCAGTAAGTTCGTCTATTTAAGAGGAGAGCTGCTCGCGCTCAGAAGAATGGGACACGCCGGCACACGCCACCCCATCCCCGGGGGACTGAGAAGAAAGTACCGGGGGGTGTAGAGCCGGTGCTAAAGTGAAGACCGGGCTAACAAACAACAAACGACGGCGGTACAAGCCACCAATTCCCTCTGTTAATGGTGAATGTGAACGCGCTGACTAGTAAGAAGATAGACGAGCTACGAGGATTAATCAAGACACAGAGGATATACAGAGAAAGCAGTTAGATCGTATTGACGGAAACATGGCTAACTAGCCACAAGCCGGACACCGCGGTGGAGCTACAAGGATCACAGGCCTCAAACAGGGGAATGGGGGGCTGTCGAGGGGAGCAAAGAGAGGGCAAATTAATTGAACACCTTCTTCAACCGGTTTGATTCCGGACTTGTCCCTCCTGCCCCCCACCAAGCCCACAATTCCCCCCCCCCCCCCCCTGCCCCCCACCAAGCCCACAATTCGCCCCCCCCCCCCCCCATGTCCTCCATTGTCCCTACCCCGCTCCCTCTCCCTCTGCCCTCTCTTCCCCGCCCACCCCAAAATGGACACTCCTTCCCCCCAAGCGGAACATAGACCGCCCTTCCCCCTCCATTTTTCGTCCTCCCCCCTCTTACAGTGCATTGTTCCCCAGTTTCAGCTTGGGCTGAGCCCAATTGGCAGGGCTGTTGCGGGATGGGTCGGCGAGTCGTTTGGTATTCATAGTAACCAATTGAATACACTCAAAGAGTCTGAAAAGGTTTGGGAAATCAGAAGTGGACAAACATGTCTTTCAACAAACCCTACCAATAGTCATTAAGACATGCAAATCCCTTGACTCCTTCAAAACTGCTCTCGGACAGCTGCAATTCGAAACTGGCCCCCGTAAAATCTGAATCCCCCACCCACCCCTCTCCCACCCTCACTGTATGTTTATTTTCCCATTTTACCTCCTCTATGATGATTTCCTGTTTTGACTATACAGTATAGTTGTGTATATTCGTACGTCTCTTAATGTTTTGATGAATTGAAAATGGTGGGCCTTATTGTAAACGTAAAAGTGTAATGCTTTATGGTGTCGTCCACTCACAGTTAACAGTTTTTTGTATTGAGTTGTACTTGAAATGTACTGTAATTCTGTCAATCAATCAATAAATCAATCAGATTATGACCAGTTGGTCTTGATGGACTATCGAGTCGGTTCGTGAACTCAGACCTGTAACAGCCACATTAAAAGCACCATCAAATTAAATGTTTTATATCCAAACAGGATATAGAAAAACTTGGCTGTGTATTAATCTAGAGATTCTGATGACTGCAGTTCATTCAGAACGCTGAATATCTTCAGAAATACAAATAAAGTTTAACATTGATCAGTTCTTAAATCTTACCACTGGGTCCTTGTGTGTCAAATAATCAAATTTCAAAATACTACTGTTGGTCTATAAAGCATGGTTTGGGGCCTCTGATCTTGTGTTATCAACCACCATTCATACCTCTATGGTTATTTGGGAAAGGTTTGCTTTATTAACCAAAAATAAAAACATAGCATTCAGTTTAATGTGTAACATATCTGGAACAAACTCCCACACATGCATGTTTGCTGCTGCCTTAATTGAGATGGTGTAATTATTATTCTACACTGACATTTAATATAATTGATTTAACTTATTTCATTCATTTCCGTTGATTGTTTTTGTTCTTGTACTATTGCCTTTGCTCTGTGTCCTGAATATGTGATTTATATTATGGCAAAAATGTTCAAATCCAGGGTAGAATAGGAAAGTTACACAGTGTGCAGCTTTAACTTTATATTTTTACTGAATCTAATTGCACTTTTATAATTTCATATTTTCTTTTCTTAATGTTTTACATAAAACACACTGAATTGTCTTGTTGTGAGCAGTGGTTGGCCAGTTGTGTTCTATTGTTGGTGTGTCCCGCCCCCCTCACTCTGATTGGATGACCAACTAGGGCCCTCTGTTAGTATTTAACAAGAGTTTGTTCTGCCTGGTATCACTTTAACTCTGGTAGTTGTTAAGAGCTGAACTTCTCCTTTCTGCACCAGCTGAATCGTTTAGTTTTGGTTCTGACTTTAGAAGCCTACTTAATTTTACAAGATTTTTGCTCTATTTTAAAATCAATTTGGGCAGTTATGACATTACTACAAACATTGAAGTCCTTGGTCAACCAGAGACTATCTGCTGCTGCTGAAGAGATATTTGGGGTCGTTGGAAGAATTCTAACAGAGTACGAGGATGAAGCTTTCCACATCAAGCAAGAGAGACCATTGCTGTTTAATTTCTTAAACAGCAATGGTGACTATTTGGAATGGAAGAGGAACTGGTTGAAACGTTGTGAGCTTGCATTGATAATAGTCAATAGTATTCTATATTGTTTCCTCCATTCATGTCTGTTAAACAAATATTGACAATGGAATCAAGTAGTAAGGAAGAATTAAATAAACTGTTGATCGTGTATAATCATAGACTGTTTAAAAGGAGGAAATTCAATGAACTTGTCGCATTCCAAAACAACAGGGGCTATATCTGATAGCAGTAGGTTGTAGCTAATTACATTTTACATTTGACAAACAAGGAGTGTCTTGTTTTAGAAATGAATCATTTGAAGTTAGGACAGATATGGAACTAACATCAGAAGTTCCCTCTAACCACACCTACATAACTGGTTGAGCACTCCAACTCTTGACTAATACATTACAAAGACATGATAGAATGTAGGTCATGTTCAAACATGTAATAATGGGTTTCTCTGTCTAGACGCCATACACCTCCTTGTGTGTAAAGATGAGGTATTCCCTGAGCAGCAGGAGAGAACCTCCAGTCTGGTCCAAGAGGAACCAGAGTCTCTACAGATTAATGAGGAACAGGAGGAGAGAACCTCCAGTCTGGTCAAAGAGGAACCAGAGTCTCCACATAATAAAAACGAACAGGAGGAGAGAACCTCCAGTCTGGTCCAAGAGGAACCACAGTCTCTACAGATTAAAAAGGAACATGATGAGCCACTTCAAAGATCAGAGGTGGATGGTGGATCAACAGAGATATTACTGTCAGTGAAACATGAAGATGATGAAAACATACAAACAGAACCTGTAGCCAGCGCCTCATCTCAACACATGGAAACACAAGCTGATGTAGAGGACTGTGGAACACCACAACCAACTAGTGATGACCAGCTTCTCTCTTCACACTATTCTGAATCTGACATCACTGAAGACAGTGATGAGTGGGATGAGACCATGGATGACCAGTCAGGTTTAAACACACTGAAATCACACAATACACAACACATGGGAGGAAATAGTTTGTGTTTGAGCAACAAGCTGCTCCAACACCTCAAATCACCAAAACAAAGTCACTCCACGAGGACTCACATAGGTACCAAATGT
Source organism: Electrona antarctica (assembly GCF_951216825.1). Taxonomy (NCBI): domain Eukaryota; kingdom Metazoa; phylum Chordata; class Actinopteri; order Myctophiformes; family Myctophidae; genus Electrona; species Electrona antarctica. The sequence goes on from NC_136796.1 coordinate 3,505,443, forward strand.
TTTAGTTGTGCAGATTGTGGCACAGCGTTTAATCACAAGGGAAGTCTGAAGAGACACGCAATGATTCATTCAGGGGAAAAGCCATTTGCTTGCACAGTGTGCGGCACATGCTTTAGTCAAAAGGGTAGTCTAAAAATACACATGATTACTCACACTGGGGAAAAGCCCTTTACATGTACAGTTTGTGGCACAGGCTTTAGTCAAAAGGGTCTTGTAAAATTGCACATGACGACTCACACAGGGGAAAGGCCCTTTACATGTACAGTTTGTGAAAAAGTCTTTAGTCGGATTGGTATTCTAAAAACACACATGAGGATTCATACAGGGGAAAGGCCCTTTACATGTACAGTTTGTGGCACAGGCTTTAGTCAAAAGTGTCATGTAAAATTACACATGATGACTCACACAGGGGAAAAGCCCTTTACGTGTACAGTTTGTGACAAGGGTTTTATTCAAACGAGTGATCTAAAAAAACTAAGGCTGTCAAAGTTAACGCGTTAATCGTGCGTTAACTCAAAGTCCTTTTAACGGCGTTAATTTAATTAACGCGCGATTAACGCACGGTGAAGTTTGACAGAACGGTTGAGAGACGCATACATGTGAATGCAGGCAGGCAGATTCCAATAGCCCCGCCTCTCTATCATTCCCCCCCCACTCTCTCTCTACCATTCCCACTCAGTCCGGACTCCGGACCGTCAGGGCACTGGGCAGTTGTCAGTTGAGCTGTGAGCAGTCGTCAAGTCAGCTAGGCTGAATGCCTCCGTTGGGCTCGTTATTAATTAATTTGCTTCACAATGTGTTAGATCAGAAGCTCTTTGAAGTGGGCATTGGGCAAAAGCAAAACTCTGGCAGTTTTGGTTGACAAACATAGTTAGTTAGTTGTGGAAGCTTGATGCTAATCATGCTACACAGACCATGCTAATGAGTGCTAAAGCTAATGTTGACTTGCAGGAGAGAGGGGCAGGGGCTCTCGTGTGTGTGTGTGTGTGTGTGTGTGTGTGTGTGTGTGTGTGTGTGTGTGTGTGTGTGTTGAGTTTATGATTTTGTTTCCCCCTTCCATGGCATTTGCAATAAAGCAAGCATTCTCCCATGTTGAGTATTTAAAACTTGAAAAGACCACCAGTGGTCCCTGAGGGGATTCCAGGTGGCCCACAGCTAAATGATGGAGGGTTGGTAACCAAATGAACCCTTATAGATCTTTAACTCTCAAGAGTTGAATAATTGTTAAACAAATGCATTACTTAAAGTTAATTTACAAGAAGTCTACACAATTAGAGAACTTAGAAAAAAATGTATTTTGATCAACATACAGCCTGTTATCTCTCCTAATGGTACCAAGTAACATCAATACACTTCTTTAGTTTGGGTCTGGAAGGCTAAATGTCATCAAATGGTGGTCCGTGGCTCAAATGCAGAATAAATAATGGACCTTGATATGAAAAAAACCTTGATTTAAGGTATATTTAGAACGGATAAAAAATATGCGATTAATTTGCGATTAATCGGCGATTAACTATGGGCAATCATGCGATTAATCGCGATTAAATATTTTAATCGACTGACAGGCCTAAAAAAAACACATGAGGACTCATACAGGGGAAAAGCCCTTTACGTGTACAGTGTGTGGCAAGGGCTGTACTCAAAATGGGGAATTAAAAGCACACATGAGGACTCATACAGGGGAAAAGCCATTTGAGTGTAAAGTTTGTGAAAAAAACTTTAGTCAGAATTGCAATCTAAAAACACACATGCAGACGTGTCATAAAGGGGAAAAAGCTGTTAAATAATGAGTGTTTTCAAATAAGACATTATGTTGACACTTAATGTCAATTATCAGCAGTTTAGCTAAATATATTAAACATGATGGATTATAATTTTTTGTATCGATTTTCAACTTGGATAATGCTGATACTGATAGGCCTATACTAATATGAGAAGCAGTGTTTGCCCACATTTGTCAGCAATTAAAATGTCATATTCATGAATATTCATGCACTAGTGGTACAATTGAAACTTGTCTCTGTGTGTTATCATGTTGTTTGAACTAGTGTATGTGGACTGGTGTATTTCAATCACTTAGTTTGATTATGTGTTAAGATTTTCTGTAGTATGTTTTCTTCATAGCCTAGAATGCATTGTAACTGAAAATATTTACTCTGTAAAAACACTGTCTGTAATTTCTTCTTTTTCAAATAAAGGTTTGACAGCTACAGAACCTTTATGTGTGTTCATTACAGAAAGCTCATCCACATGTGTTTCACCTCCTTTAAGTATGGACGTCTTGTGCTGTGAACAATAGTGACAAGAACGGTATTGTCACATTAAACAGTATTGCTACATTAAATATACCCCAGGGAACCGTTCTGTCACCCTTCCTGTTTACCATCTTCATCTTCTGACTTCAGCTACACTCCGGAACATGCCATCTCCAGAAATTCTCCTACGATAACGATATGGTTATAATACACTAACCCCAATTACCAGCCTACGCCTGTGACAAACCTCCTGTAGGACTATGGCACACTAAAGGCCTCTACATAGTCCATTTTGTTCCTTGTGTGGAGGAGTCAAACGGACACAAAAAAGGTTATTTTAGACATGCATAGTCCTTGCGTCGGATTTAATCGCTGAAATGTGCAAGCATCTACTCATCCACTAGATGGCAGCTGTGACACTATGAAGCTGTCCCAGAATGCAACGCTGTTTCAAGGCGGAAATGAAGACGGTATAAAGGAAGAAGAAGAAGAAGAAGAAGGCAGTTGTTGTTGACTGATATATATAAAATATAAATCTACATATAATGTAGCCAATGGCATGTTCTACAAAATGTTAAGCTCACACTGATCCAGTGTGCCCACACTTTTGACTTGAACTACTTTAAACCCATTCAGGACGGGAACCTCTTTTGGTGTTTTAAGCATTATGTTATACTTTAGCTAGTGAAAGATAGCAGATCTACAAGCTACAGAGCGAACGTTTTTAACTCGTTTAGTTTAGCAAAAGGGACCGCACCTCAAGCCGGGGGTAGGCTAGTCTAGTCACTAGACCAGTGTTTCCCAACCTGTGTACCGCGGTACTTTACTGTGCCGTTTGATGTGTCCAGGTGTGCCGCCTGATTTGACCGAAAATGTAACACTAACCCTAAAGCACTAACCCTCCCCCGAATCATCAGAGAGAATTACCTGTTTTGCAAACAACTGCCTGGAAATACAACAGGAGAGGAAGTTTTCCGGGTGACATCGGAATATTTGGAGAAATGGAATTTAACCTGGGAAGACTGTGTCAGTGTGTGCACTGATGGACAGGCAGCTATGACCGGGCGATACAAGGGATTTGTTAGCCGAGTGAAAGAGATTAATCCTGACGTCATGGCTACACACTGTTTTTTACACCGCGTGTATATGAACAGAGGGAGGAATTAAAGAGCAATCCAAATATGCCGAACTGTTTGCAAATGAGTACTGGTGTGCAAGACTAGCATACATGGCGGATATTTGTGTCCATCTGAATGAACTGAACAGAAAAATGCAAGGGCGAAATGAGAATATTCTTACAAGCACGACAAAACTGAACTAATTTCGGAACAAACTCGCCATCTGGCGGCAGGCTGCAGGCAAGGGCAAGCTGGACATGTTTCCTTGCAGCAACGCTGGATACAAAACCAATCGTGTCTTGTGTCGGGTCATTTCTGAGCATCTGGAAACTCTCGAGGACAGATTTGCAATTTATTTCCCCCCAATTTCCGCCGAAGACTTTGACTGGGTCCGTGACCCATTGAACGCGCCAAACGTGAACAGCCCAATGTTGGAGCGAGAGCAGTTATTGGACATACAGGGGGACTATGAATGGAAAAAGAAAATCAAGGAGCTAAGCCTGGACAGGTTTTGGTTGGCTGTTGGCAAAGAATATCCAGCCATCACAGACAGCGCAATGGGAGTGCTGCTTCCCTTTTCCACAACCTACCTGTGTGAGCTTAGCTTTTCAAGCCTGACTTGCATAAAAAACAAACGCAGAGAGAGACTGAGAGCAGTTGATGAGGAGCTCCGTGTCAGTTTGTCCAGCGTCTCAGCCAGGATAAAAACTCTTTGTTCAGGAAAACAAGCTCAAGGTTCACACTAAGACAGAACTATTTTCATTTATTTTTATCAAATATTTTTTTTGTACAAAGTGCTCAAGTTTAAGACCATTGTATTGTGGCAAAATATTTTTGTTCTTGTTTTTACAACTCCTTTTTTTATTTAGAAGTATTACTTTGCATTGACAAATTGAACATGTGTGTGCTATATTTTGTATATTGAGTTTTCAAAAATAAATTGATGAAACTGAGGCACTGTCTCTGTCCCTTTCTTTCTCTTTAAAGTTATTTGATGAGTGCTGTCATGTGTGTTTTTAAAAGTAAATTGGGTTCAAAGAAGTTTTACTCTGTCAAAACTATAATGTGTTTGGTATCAAAGACGTTTTACTATATATATTATATTATATATATATATATATATATATATATATATATATATATATATATATATATATATAAATAATACATATATATATATATATATATATATATATATATATATATATATATATATACATACACACATGCACACCCCCCCATATATCTAGGTGTGCCCCGAGATTTTTAGGCTATGAAAAGTGTGCCCCGGGACAAAAAAGGTTGGGAAACACTGCACTAGACTATAGCCTGGTTTATTTACATGAGACAGACGCACTACTCTAGTCACTACTTTAAACCCATTCAGGACAGGAACCTCTTTTGGTGTTTTAAGCATTATGTTATACTTTAGCTAGTGAAAGATAGAATCTAGATCTACAAGCTACAGAGCGAATGTTTTTAACTTGTTTAGTTTAGCAAAAGGGACCGCACCTCAAGCCGGGGGTAGGCTAGTCTAGTCACTAGACTATAGCCTGGTTTATTTAGATGAGACAGACGCACTAGACTCTAGTGTGTCTCTCATGTAAATAAACCAGTTTGAAACTGGTTTATTGTAATCCCAGACAGACTGATGGGTGAATACACCACCTGCAAGTGTGGATTGTGCTTTTCTGCCCAACTCCCATAATGAGTCTCATGACGTCTAGAAAATAAATCCTCAATCATCTACGTGGGTGACTTGCAGTTGTTGAAAACAAAATGTATTACTTTTAACTGAATTCCCTTTTGTCAGACTGAAATTCTCTGACAATGTCTGTGTGCCTCATGAGGCTTCTACGAGTAGTAAATGTGACATTTTTGGGTTCTCACATACAGTAGGCTATACTGTATGAAATGGATATACATTTAACCCATTCCAGACGGGAACCCCTTTGTGTTTTAAGCATTACGTTATACTTTAGCTAGTGAAAAATAGCAGATCTGCAAGCTCATAGTGCAGCACTGAAATAGTTTGAGAACCACTGATATAGAAACATAGGTTTAAATGGGGTAATAAAGTACACTATGAATACAATAGACATTTGATTCCACACAAGAAGTAACAAGCAAAATGTTTTATTTGTACTGAACTTATTTGTAAAAACAGAATAAACATTAGTAAAAACAAGACAAATGTACAAATTTACATCTAGCACCTAGCCTCCTACAACAGCAGGAAGCAGCATAACAACAAAAAACATGATGCTAGACAAAAAATAAGAGTGCAAACATTGGGAGAAAAAAAAGGATGTGCAAATGTACCAACTACGTTATTAAAAAAGTGATAAAAGTGAGTGCAGTATAAGGTGTGGGGGGTTGCCACACGAGGACCTGGAGTTCCAGGTGAGGTTGGTTCTGGGCTCCCATCCTCCACAATGCTGCTGTCCGCATCAGATTCTGCCTAGAAGGAGAAGAGAGTTGAGAATGTTTATTGTAATGTCATAGTATGTTTGTGTGTCACAATACACAATACCAATTAAGACTGCATAAAATAGCCATAAACCAACTAAATAAAACATCTTACCATCATGTCGCCATCAACCGGAAAATTCGTCGAGGTCACTCGATGCTTTATAAAGACTTTCAGCCAACCTAAAACTATAAGGATTTGCGGTTCCTCGGCGATACTCGCTCCTGCGCCACTCCGTTTCGACTCATTAAAACTTTTTAATTTTCTTGTGAATCTGTCTCGGAGGCTTCTCCATTTGCCCGAGGCCGTTGTCGCTTCCGTATTAAAAATATCTGCGATCTCGGCCCAGCTGTTCAGCTTCGTGTTGTTGTCTTTGCTCTCTGGGTTGGAGCAGTCATACAGCCATGGATATTCACGGACCAATTCACACAGCTGTGCTTCAAATGATGAGGTCATCTTGATGTCCAGTGAAATAATGTGAGATAGCCATGCCTGTTCGTGTTTATATTTACAACGGAAGCCCTTCCCTCTTGCTTCGGGGGTAGGGGGCGTGGGTCGGGGGTAGGAGCAGAGCAGGAAAACAAAATCTTGCTCTCTTCTGCCTCCAGGTGGGCAGGGTGTCCTCGATGCAAGGTACGCAACGCAAGCAATTTGGTTGCGTTGGCTTGGGATCAGATCTCAACCCGACGGAGCGAGACAGATCACGTAACCGACGCAACGCAAGGGAGGAATTTCTCTCACCCTCCGTTCCTTATGTATTCTTGCGTCGATTATGTTCGACTCTGTCAAGCACTTAACTGTAACTGGGAAGATAGCAGCCTAATACAAACTACGCCCTCTAAAGCCACAATGTTGGTTTGCATCATAAATAATACACCTAAACAAAATCAAATACACTTAAATCAAAAGAAAAGGACAAATTAGCAGAGGTTACTCCTAATAAAACAAAGGGACAATATTAATAAATAATCATTACAGTTTAAACAAAAATACATTAGAATATAGGCAGCAATCTACACTTGTATCTGAGTGTTATATCTTGCAGGCATCTGACAGTGGGAATCCCACCCTGGGATAGGCTGCGTTATTCCCCCCACCTGTTGTAGGCCTATACTGCTTTGTATGCGGATTTGCATGCAGAGCTGCTGGTATGTTAGCTCCTGATCGTTAGTGGCTTGCTGCCCCATGGACCAGGGAGTACTGACGCGTGGCATCTCCACGCCATAGAGTAAGGACATTTTTATCAGGTATTTGACCAATCTGGGAACTAAATCGTTACCAAGAAATGTCTTCACCAATGTGCTTCTAAAGGTGTCTAATAACATGTACTAAAAGATTGCAATTCAACTCCCGTGGAGAAACCTCGATCATGGATTTAAACGCATCAAAGACGTGGTACCGATAACCGATCTTCGAAAATGCTTAAATTTAACTTTTGAGGGGTCAAACTAGGGATTTTTCATGATTCCGAGTTGATTGCAAGCATTTATTTTTCACCAAGCACTGCCTGGTGGTAAGTGTGTGAGTGGCAGAGGAAGAAATGCCACTTGAACATTTTCAACTTAGCCTCGTGGTGGTGCTATAACTGGCTGATTAGTGTTTTTACATCTAACTGCATGGATCTGTGTATAACTTTGTATGCCAACTCCCTAGAGGCCAAGGAAAAACCTTTACCTGGACATTTTCACATCTGCTCTTTATAGCGCCACCAGGAGGCCGACATATGTAAAACACTTTTTCGAGTGAGGTAAATCATTGTCTATTAGACGTGGCCTGCAGGGGCCTGTGTGACAGGCTGCCGTTCCAACCGCTCTTTAAGTGTTTCTCTGTGTGAGTGTTTTGCAAGTCGCTTTTTCTTCATTCTGTTCCTTGAGGGACATTGTACACTATAGCGGCAGTAAGTTCGTCTATTTAAGAGGAGAGCTGCTCGCGCTCAGAAGAATGGGACACGCCGGCACACGCCACCCCATCCCCGGGGGACTGAGAAGAAAGTACCGGGGGGTGTAGAGCCGGTGCTAAAGTGAAGACCGGGCTAACAAACAACAAAGGGCGGCGGTACAAGCCACCTATTCCCTCTGTTAATGGTGAATGTGAACGCGCTGACTAGTAAGAAGATAGACGAGCTACGAGGATTAATCAAGACGCAGAGGATATACAGAGAAAGCAGTTAGATCATATTGACGGAAACATGGCTAACTAGCCACAAGCCGGACACCGCAGTGGAGCTACAAGGATTCGGTCTCGTGAGGGCGGACAGAGACAACAAAGCGTGTCGGAATACGAAAGGTGGGGGTCTTATGCTGTACGTTGATAACAGATGGTGTAACCCGGGCCATGTGACTGTTAAAGAGATCATTGACGTGCTGTATGCCAACATTAAGGAAGCACACACAGCCACTACCCCTCTTGCACAACTGGGGAAGTCTGACCACAATTTAGTTTATTTACAGCCCCAGTACATTCCAGTAGTTCAAAGGCAGCCTGTCACAACACGGTCCTTTAACATCTGCCTGGACGTGGTTGTTCCGGTCAGGACAGTGCGCTGCTTGGCCAACAATAAACCCTGGGTAACCAGTGAAGTGAAGGCTGTCCTGAATAGGAAGAAGATGGCCTATAATAACAAGGACCAGGAGGAGATGAAGAGTGCACAGCAGGAGCTTAAGCACTGTATGAAGGAAGCCAAGGACAACTACAGGAGAAAAGTGGAGAAGAAGCTGAGCCGGGAGAACAATATGAGGGAAGTGTGGCTAGGCAATAGGCATGAAAACAATCACAGGCCTCAAACAGGGGAATGGGGGGCTGTGGAGGGGAGCAAAGAGAGGGCAAATTAATTTAACACATTCTTCAACCGGTTTGCTTCCGGACTTGTCCCTCCTGCCCCCCACCAAGCCCACAATTCCACCCCCCCCCATGTCCTCCATTGTCCCTACCCCGCTCCCTCTCCCTCTGCCCTCTGCCCACCCCAAAATGGACACTCCTTCCCCCCAAGCGGAACATGGACCGCCCTTCCCCCTCCATTTTTCGTCCTCCCCCCTCTTACAGTGCATTGTTCCCCAGTTTCAGCTTCGGCTGAGCCCAATTGGCAGGGCTGTTGCGGGATGGGTCGGCGAGTCGTTTGGTATTCATAGTAACCAATTGAATACACTCAAAGAGTCTGAAAAGGTTTGGGAAATCAGAAGTGGACAAACATGTCTTTCAACAAACCCTACCAATAGTCATTGAGACATGCAAATCCCTTGACTCCTTCAAAACTGCTCTCGGACAGCTGCAATTCGAAACTGGCCCCCGTAAAATCTGAATCCCCCACCCACCCCTCTCCCACCCTCACTGTATGTTTCTTTTCCCATTTTACCTCCTCTATGATGATTTCCTGTTTTGACTATACAGTATAGTTGTGTATATTCGTATGTCTCTTAATATTTTGATGAGTTGAAAATGGTGGGCCTTATTGTAAACGTAAAAGTGTAATGCTTTATGGTGTCGTCCACTCACAGTTAACAGTTTTTTGTATTGAGTTGTACTTGAAATGTACTATAATTCTGCAAACTGTTAATAAATCAATCAATCAATCAATCAGATTATGACCAGTTGGTCTTGATGGACTATCGAGTCGGTTCATGGACTCAGACCTTTAACAGACACATTAGCACCATCAAAGTCAGATTAAATGTTTATATCCAAACAGGATATAGAAAAACTTGGCTATGTGTATTAATCTTCAGTAGACTTGACTACTGTAAGAGATTATGATGACTGCAGTTCATTCAGAACGCTGAATATCTTCTGAAATACAAATACAGTTTAACATTGATCAGTTCTTAAATCTTAACACTGGATGTGTCAAATAATCAAATTTCAAAATACTACTGTTGGTCTATAAAACATGGCCTCTGATCTTGTGTTGTCATCCACCATTCATACCTCTGGTCATTTGGGAAAGGTTTGCTTTATGAACCTAAAATAAAAACATAGCATTCAGTTTAATGTGTAACATATCTGGAACAAACTCCCTGAAAATTGCAGCTCTGCAACAACTCTGTTATTTTAAATCACAGCTAAACCATGCATGTGTGGCAGGATGGGCGTGAGCGTTCCCACGCTGTCACGGCCCGTTCTCCGCCCACTGCTTAATGGATTGATTTGTGGCATTTAGAAGACGGCACGTCTTCCGTGTTCATTAGCTGTCTGTCTCTCCTCCGCTCTGTTTGGGAACGCTCTTCACGATCGGGAGACATTCCTCTTCAGTCGAGGCGGTCATTCTGAAGCGGCTGTTCTGTCGGGGAACAGCGCGCTTAGTTGACACATCTGTGAAGCCTCGGGGCTACACAGTGAACATCTCCTTCTGGAGTTCTGTGTGGTGAACTGGCACAACGCCACCCCGTTCCTCTTTATCTACCTGGCTACCGCTGCGGTGAAGCACAACGGCAGTACGCCTTGGCCTCATTACAGCTGGGCCAGCACCACACCTGCTGCTTTGCTGATATTACCATTCCACTCATTCTCATGAGCCACCGAGTCTGAGAACAATCACACGGTCACGAATGGTCCCAGTGTTTGGATTGCTGCTCGCCTGGGTCTGGGCCTGGTTCTTTGTAACCCTTCTCATTTAATTCTATTCCTCTATTATATTGTATTCATGCAATGTCTGGGCGTATATAGGTATATATAAGTATATTGTGTATTATATCATATGTATATATATGCACTTATATTTATATCTTATACTATATATACACCATTGTGGTTTAGATACGACCGGCTGAAGAGAATACTGTCATTGTAGAATACCTCCCACTGTGAAGTGCTGATATATATATTTATCCTCCTTATAGGTCCGGTGCTGGGGATAAGCTACGCTGGAGCAGCTGACGGCCGTCCAGTGGTGGTGGTAATGCCCCTTTTCCCTTAGTTTACTTTTCCTTTGTGGTTTATTTTGAGTTGCTGTGTTGTGTTTTGTTTGTGTATTGCCACCACCCTGGACCGGTGAGCCTGCCCAGCTCCCCTCCTCCCCCCAGTACTGGCTTGTAGTGGTGTGATATCCCTAGCTCTAGGCACTTTATAGTCACTTGCACTTTAACCCTTTTGTTGGATATTGCTATATTGGCACCGTCTTATTGATAAATGAAATGTCTTCTTGCTATGTCATGTTTTAAATAATTATATATATATTGCCAACCAATTATTTAATAAAGTGTTTTGTATATTGGTTTCACACGTTTCTGCCTTGCCTTTATTGTTACTGAATCTGTGTTGGGGAGTCATTACGTGCTCCGGGTGTTCAGTATTAGTATAATATTCCTGGGGTGCAATTCCCCAGGTGGCGTAGTTGGCTACCTTAATCAATACCACCCCGCCACACATGCATGTTTGCTGCTGCCTTAATTGAGATGGTGTAATTATTATTCTACACTGATTTAATATAATTTATTTAACTTATTTCATTCATTTCCGTTTGATTGTTTTTGTTCTTGTACTATTGCCTTTGCTCTGTGTCCTGAATGTGATTTCTATTATGGCAAAAATGTTCAAATCCAGGGTAGAATAGGAAAGTTACACAGTGCAGCTTTAACTTTATATTTTTACTGAATCTAATTGCACTTTTATGATTTCATATTTTCTTTTCTTAATGTTTTAAATGAAACACTTATTTTTTAAAACACAAATTGTCTTGTTGTTGTGAGCAGTGGTTGGCCAGTTGTGTTCTATTGTTGGTGTGTCACGCCCCCCTCATTCTGATTGGATGATCAGGGCCCTCTGTTAGTGTTCAACAAGAGTTTGTTCTGCCTGATATCACTTTAACTCTGGTAGTTGTTAAGAGCTGAACTTCTCCTTTCTGCACCAGCTGATTTTTGCTCTATTTAAAAGTCAATTTGGGCAGGTTTTGAGTTATGGCATTACTACAAACATTGAAGTCCTTGGTCTGCTGCTGCTGAAGAGATATTTTGGGTCGTTGGAAGAATTCTAACAGAGTACGAGGATGAAGCTTTCCACATCAAGCAAGAAACTGACCGCCAACGCAGACTACTGGATATGGTTTTACAACCAATCGTCAAACTACACAGAGCAGGTTGGTAAAACCTTTACAGAGAGAGAGAGAGAGAGAGAGAGAGAGAGAGAGAGAGAGAGAGAGAGAGAGAGAGAGAGAGAGAGAGAGAGAGAGAGAGAGAGAGAGAGAGAGAGAGAGAGAGAGAGAGACCAGTGCCGTTTAATTTCTTAAACAGCAATGGTGACTATTTGGAATGGAAGAGGAACTGGTTGAAACTCAAGTAGTAAGGAATAATTAAATAAACTGTTGATCGTGTATAATCATAGAGTGTTTAAAAGGAGGAGATTCAATTAACTTGTCACATTCCAAAACATCAGGGGCTATATATCTGATAGCCCCAGTAGGTTGTAGCTAATTACATTTTACATAACAGCACGACCACAACTACATAACTGGTTGAGCACTCCAACTCTTGACTAATACATTAAAAGACATCATTCTATCATGTAGGTCGTGTTCAAACATGTAATAATGGGTTTCTCTTTTATATATTCTGTCTAGACGCCATGCACCTCCTTGTGTGTAAAGAGGAGGTATTCCCTGAGCAGCAGGAGAGAACCTCTAGTCTGGTCCAAGAGGAACCAGAGTCTCTAAAGATTAAAGATGAACAGGAGGAGAGAACCTCCAGTCTGATGAAAGAGGAACCAGAGTCTCTACAGATTAAAGACGAACAGGAGGAGAGAACCTCCAGTCTGATCAAAGAGGAACCAGAGTCTCTACAGATTAAAGAGGAACATGATGAGCGACTTCAAAGATCAACAGAGATATTGCTATCAGTGAAACATGAAGATGATGAAAACATACAAAGTGAACCTGTAGCCAGCACCTCATCTCAACACATGGAAACACAAGCTGATGTAGAGGACTGTGGAACACCACAACCAACTAGTGATGGCCAGCTTCTCTCTTCACACTATTCTGAATCTGACATCACTGAAGACAGTGTTGAGTGGGATGAGACCATGAATGACCAGTCAGGTTTAAACACACTGAAATCACACAATACACAACACATGGGAGGACATAGTTTGGGTTTGAGCAACAAGCTGCTCCATGACCTAAAACCACCAAAACAAAGTCACTCCACGAGGAGTCACATAGGTACGAAACGTTTTAGTTGTGCAGATTGTGGCAAAATGTTCAATAGCAAAGGACATCTGAATACACACACAATGATTCATTCAGGGGAAAAGCCATTTGCTTGCACAGTGTGCGGCACATTCTTTAGTCAAAAGAGTGATCTAAACATACACATGAGGACTCATACAGGGGAAAAGCCCTTTACATGTACAGTTTGTGGCAGATGCTTTAGTCAAACGGGTAATTTAAAATTACATATGATGACTCACACAGGGGAAAAGCCCTTTACGTGTACAGTTTGTGGCAAGGGCTGTAGTCATAATAGGGATTTAAACGTACACATGAGGACTCATACAGGGGGAAAACCCTTTACATGTACAGTTTGTGGCAAGGGCTGTATTCAAACGAGTGATCTAAAAAGACACATGAGGACTCATACAGGGGAAAAGCCCTTTACGTGTACAGTTTGTGGCAAGGGCTGTACTCAAAATGGGGAATTAAAAGCACACATGAGGTCTCATACAGGGGAAAAGCCATTTGAGTGTAAAGTTTGTGAAAAAGGCTTTAGTCGGATTGATAATCTAAACACACACATGAAGACACATACATTGGACAAATCTGTTAAATGATGAGTGTGAGTGGCAGCGGAAGAAATGCTACTTGAACATTTTCAACTCAGCCTCATGGTGGCGCTATAACTGGCCGATTAGTGTTTTTACATCTAACTGCATGGATCTGTGTATAACTTTGTATGCAAACTCCCTAGAGGCCAAGGCCATTTTTTTTAAACCAATACTAATATTAAAAGTGTTAGACAACCCTGGTTGTGAATGTTGTGGAATGTTTTGTCCCATTGTTAACGGACAGGTTAGGGTGTGTAACCCTATTGCTGAATGGATCGACCAACCAATTTGCATGTGATCCTTTTAGTATGATAAGTAGAGTGCGTATAGCCTACCCCTATAGTATAGCATTTGCATACAAATTATTTAGACTGGAAAATACTTCTCCTGCGACAACTTCTGAAAGGTGACAACTACAACTTGAGCTATTGGTCATCCCTACATTTGGACTTTACAAGGTTGAGCATCCCTAAAACCACTGGACCAACCAGCCAACTGCACACAGCAATGAAGTCATTATTTCATGGTCAAATAGACATCTCACACATGCACGTGTAAACCTTTTGTCCTCCAACGGATTTAATCTGTTTATTAACAGGTTCGACATCAGTGGCTCCCAGGCTAACCCTCCCGGTAGCCCGCCAGCTCATATCCCAGCACAGATCTGTTGCCAACTCCCCCCCGCCCTTGGCCTCTCTCCCCTCTTCTACTCCCCCATCACCATCACTACCCCACCATGTAGGACTGACTGTGACCTCTGACCAGGTGAAGACCGAACTGAGGAACCTACACCAGGGCAAGTCTGTAGGGCCTGATGGCATAAGTCCAAGGGTGCTGAGGACATGTGCAGACCAGCTGTCAGCGGTGCTCGAGCACCTCTTCAATCTCTCTTTGAGACTGGGGAGGGTGACTGTGAGATGGAAAACATCCTGCATTATTCCAGTACTCTAAATGACTACAGGCCAGTGGTACTGACCTCCCACGTCATGAAGACCTTGGTGACACTGGTTCTGCAGCACGTACAGCCTCTAGTGAGCGACTCCCTGGACCCCCTACAGTTCGCCTACCAGGCCAAAGTTGGAGTGGAGGATGCCATAATTTAAATGCTGCAGAGGGCCTACACACATCTGGGGCCACAGTACGTGCGCCTCCATTGTTGGCTGCATCACGGACGATAATGATGTGGAGTACAGAGACGCGGTGGAGAACTTTGTCAGCTGGGCTGAACAGAATCACAACAGTAGCTGGCTGGCACCACTGCATTGTGGTAAAAGGCCGCACCCTCTTATCCCGCTCATCGTTCAACCCCCCAATGTAGTGGTGTGGTGGAAATTCTGATAAATGTGATTGTGTGCATGTTTGGTGCTGCCTTTCATCGAGATGGTGTAATTATTATTCTACACTGACATTTTATTTAATGTATTTAAATTATTTCAATCATTTCCGTTGATTGTTTTTGTTCTTGTACTATTGCCTTTGCTCTGTGTCCTGAATATTTGTTTTCTATTAAGGCAACACTGTTCAAATACAGGGTAGAATAGTAAAGTTACACAGTGAAGCTTTAACTTTATATTTTTACTGAATCTAATTGCACCTTTATAATTTTACATTTTATTTTCCTAATGTTTTATATAAAACACATTGACTTGCCTTGTTGTTGTGAGCAGTGATTGGCCAGTTGTGTTCTATTGTTGGTGTGTCCCGTGTCCCTCACTCTGATTGGATGATCAGGGCCCTCTGCATTTAGTAGCCTACATTATTCCCTACCTGGGTTTTTAAGATATCGTTCGCATTTGTACTGCAGTTTTTATGAAATTGGACATTTATTTAATACATATTTGTATTCCATACTGTTCTTAAAAGTTAATACATTCCTTGTGTTTGGAACTTTGTCTCAAGTCCTTATAAACAACTTGCATTCGTTGGGGAACCCAATTTACTGGTCTGTTCATGTAATTCCTTGATCTATCTCAAGGTGGCGTAGTCATAACTATATTAAAAGTAATCCTTCGATTTTGACCAAACAGAAGGTGAAGTCAAAATGTCACAAAATAAATATGTGAACAAAATTCTAGAGCGATTTGAAATGCAGGATTGCAGGTCCAGGGAGACTCCGTGTGAGGCTAAACTAGAGTACACTGAAGATGCAGAAAACATGACAGACCCAAGAAGGTTCAGAGAGGCAGTGGGAAGTGCACTGTTTTTGTCAACATGGGAAAGGGAAACCATGTGATTGATATTTTCTTTTCTTGTGTTGTACTGTATTTTATTTTTATTTTCATCAAAGTAACCCAGTGAGAGCTAAGAGCGAGTGGGGGTGTTAAGTTTACTGATAGGTGGCGCCCTTACTCTATCTGTTATGTATTGTGTTGTATTGTATGCTGTGACGAGGCTTACGCACAGGACGTGACGTCATTACGCTCTATGCTGGAGTTAGCGCCATTATAATGCTGGACTCTAGAATGAAAACAACAGCCAGACTGTATCCTCTGCTACTATGATACAAATAAATATGCCGGTAGGCTAATGATAATAAAAGGACTTGCTTATTCTCCATCACGCATTGACGATGTGCATCACCAAAGCTTGACATATATAAAACACATTGAATTGCCTTGTTGTTGTGAGCAGTGATTGGCCAGTTGTGTTCCATTGTTGGTGTGTCCCGCCCCCCTCATTCTGATTGGATGATCAGGGCCCTCTGTTCGTATTTAACAAGAGTTTGTTCTGCCTGGTATCACTTTAACTCTGGTAGTTGTTAAGAGCTGAACTTCTCCTTTCTGCACCAGCTGAAGCGTTTAGTTTTGGTTCTACTTTAGAAGCCTACTTAATTTTACAATATTTTTGGGCAGGTTTTGAGTTATGGCATTATTACAAACATTGAAGTCCTTGGTCAACCAGAGACTATCTGCTGCTGCTGACGAGATATTAGGGGTTGTTGGAAGAATTCTAACAGAGTATGAGGATGAAGCTTTCCACATCAAGCAAGAAACTGACCGCCAACGCAAACTACTGGATATGGTTTTACAACCAATCGTCAAACTACACGGAGCAGGTTGGTAAAACCTTTAGAGAGAGAGAGAGAGAGAGAGAGAGAGAGACCATTGCTGTTAAACAGCAATGGTGACTATTTGGATTTGATTAGGAACTGGTTGAAACTTTGTGAGCTTGCATTGATAATAGTCAATATTATTCTAGTTGTAGTTTCCTCCATTCATGTCTGTTAAACAAATATTGACAATGGAATCAAGTAGTAAGGAAGAATTAAATAAACTGTTGATCGTGTATAATCATAGACTGTTTAAAATGAGGAAATTCAATGAACTTGTCGCATTCCAAAACAAAAAGGGGCTATATCTGATAGCAGTAGGTTGTAGCTAATTACATTTACATAACAACAGAAGTTCCATCCAACCACAACTACATAACTGGTAGAGCACTCCAACTCTTGACTAATACATTACAAAGACATGATAGAATGTAGGTCATGTTTAAACATGCAATAATGGGGTTCTATTTTATGTATTCTGTCTAGATGCCATACACCTCCTTGTGTGTAAAGAGGAGGTATTCCCTGAGCAGCAGGAGATAACCTCCAGTCTGGTCCAAGAGGAACCAGAGTCTCTACAGATTAAAGAAGAACAGGAGGAGATAACCTCCAGTCTGGTCAAAGAGGAACCAGAGTCTCTACAGATTAAGCACGAACAGGAGGAGAGAACCTCCAGTCTGGTCCAAGAGGAACCAGAGTCTCTACAGATTAAAGACGGACAGGAGGAGATAACCTCCAGTCTGGTCAAAGAGGAACCAGAGTCTCTACAGATTAAGCACGAACAGGAGGAGAGAACCTCCAGTCTGGTCCAAGAGGAACCAGAGTCTCTACAGATTAAAGAGGAACATGATGAGCCACTTCAAAGATCAGAGGTGGATGGTGGATCAACAGATATATTACAGTCAGTGAAACATGAAGATGATGAAAACATACAAACAGAACCTGTAGCCAGCACCTCATCTCAACACATGGAAACACAAGCTGATGTAAAGGACTGTGGAACATCACAACCAACTAGTGATGACCAGCTTCTCTCGTCACACTATTCTGAATCTGACATCACTGAAGACAGTGATGAGTGGGATGAGACCATGAATGACCAGTCAGATTTAAACACACTGAAATCACACAATACACAACACATGGGAGGACATAGTTTGAGCAACAAGCTGCTCCATGACCTCAAATCACCAAAACAAAGTCACTCCACGAGGAGTCACATAGGTACGAAACGTTTTAGTTGTGCAGATTGTGGCAAAATGTTTAATCACAAGGTAGGTCTGAAGAGGCACGCAATGATTCATTCAGGAGAAAAGCCATTTGCTTGCACAGTTTGTGGCAAGGGCTTTTGTCTAAAGACTAATCTAAAAAGACACATGATGACTCACACAGGGGAAAAACCCTTTACGTGTACAGTTTGTGGCAAGGGCTGTAGCCAAAAATCTGATCTAAAAAGACACATGATGAGTCATACACTCAAATCACCAATACAAAGTCACTCCACGGGGAGTTTTAGTTGTACAGATTGTGGCAAAATGTTTAATCACAAGGTAGGTCTGAAGAGGCACGCAATGATTCATTCAGGGGAAAAGCCATTTGCTTGCACAGTTTGTGGCAAGGGCTGTAGTCAAAAGAGTGATCTAAAAACACACATGATGACTCACACAGGGGAAAAGCCCTTTACGTGTACAGTTTGTGGCAAGGGCTGTACTCAAAATGGGGAATTAAAAGCACACATGAGGACTCATACAGGGGAAAAGCCATTTGAGTGTAAAGTTTGTGAAAAAGGCTTTAGTCGGATTGATAATCTAAAAACACACATGAAGACACATACATTGGACAAATCTGTTAAATGATGAGTGTGAGTGGCAGCGGAAGAAATGCTACTTGAACATTTTCAACTCAGCCTCATGGTGGCGCTATAACTGTCCGTTTAGTGTTTTTACATCTAACTGCATGGATCTGTGTATAACTTTGTATGCCAACTCCCTAGAGGCCAAGGCCATTTTTTTAAACCAATACTAATATTACAAATGTTAGACGACCCTGGTTGTGAATGTTGTGGAATGTTTTGTCCCATTGTTAACGGACAGGTTAGGGTGTGTAACCCTATTGCTGAATGGATCGACCAACCAATTTGCATGTGATCCTTTTAGTATGATAAGTAGAGTGCGTATAGCCAACCCCTATAGTATAGCATTTGCATACAAATGATTTAGACTGGAAAATACTTCTCCTGCGACAACTTCTGAAAGGTGACATTGGCTCATTGGTCATCCCTACATTTGGACTTTACAAGGTTAAGCATCCCTAAGACCACTGTACCAACCAGCCAACTGCACACAGTTTTTTGTGCAAAATGAATTGAGTCATACAGGGGAAAAGCCCTTTACGTGTACAGTTTGTGGCAAGGGCTGTAGTCAAACGGCTGATCTAAAAAAAAAACACATGAGGACTCATACAGGGGAAAAGCCCTTTAGATGTTCAGTGTGTGGCACAGGCTTTAGTCAAAAGGGTCATGTTAAATTACACATGATTACGCACACAGGGGAAAAGCCCTTTACGTGTACAGTTTGTGAAAAAGGCTTTAGTCGGATTGGTATTCTAAAAACACACATGAAGACACATACATCAGAAAAATCTGTTAGTTAATGAGTTGTTTCCTTTTTCTTCAAAGAAGGCATTAGAGTTAATTTGCTAATATGATAATTAGTGTTTGTCCACATCATCACGTCATCAGGAATTCATGCACTAGTGGTGCAATTGTAACTTATCTCTGTGTGTTGACACATGTTGTTTTGACTATCATATTATCATAGTGTATTTTGATCACTTAGTTTGATGATTTGTTTGATTTGATTTGTCTTCATATAATGCATTGTAAAATACAATATTCACTCTGTCATACCTGTAAAAACACTGTTTGTAATTTCTTTCTTTCTTTTTCAAATAAAGGTTTGACAGTTACAGATATGTGTGTTCATTAGGGTGCATGTGTTTGGTCCGACTAGTCATTGGTCCGAAAAACGACAATCCACCTCAAACCCTAACCTAACCATAACCGCAAGCACGGGAGCAGGCGCTAGTCCGAGGTGCAGACGCATGTCGAACCAATGCTCCGTCGGACCATAGTATGCCTCCCGTTCATTTTACAGAACGCTCATCACAACACATGTGTTTCACCTCCTTTAAGTATGGACGTATTATTGTGCTGTGAACAATACAGTGCTGGCAAACCTCACAACTGTAGTATGGAAATTCGAGGGCGGCGGCGCCATCTTAAATATGTCGCTGACAGGTACATGGCAGATCAACAACAGTGCATCGTATTGCAGACAGCAACAATGTTACGAGCGAGCTCTAAAAACACGGGGACATACATGGAGAAAGTGGACACTTTACATCACACTTGTCATTGTGTAAAATGTTCGAAAACACAGCATGACCACCTCTTAGGGCCAGGTTACTTTTGGACGAAGCAGGGGTCGAACTGGCGGCCTTGGTCAAAGCGGGGATTGAACTGGCGACCTTGTGGACCATACTTCCCCTGACCTTCTCAGAAATGACAGTTTTAAACATTTCAGTGCTTTTTGAAACTATTTGGATAAATACATGAAGCTGAATTAGAAATTAGAATTCATCCATTCGCTTGATTTCTCTCCTTTTCTCATTCTTGTCTCCACCAGGCCGAAGGCATGGGGAGAGAGTATGTTTTGCACTCCGTCCGTGTGTGTGTGTGTGTGTGTGTGTCCGTCCGTCCGCTAATCTCTTGCACCGTTGGCTTGATGCCAAAGCTTATAGCGGCACCAGGAGGCCGCTTTGTGCAAAACACATTTTGCACTGTACACTTACAGATTTTGTCCAAACATCACGCAAATTGGTACACAGTCTCTCTAGAGCCATTCAACAAAACTGGCCTTTCAGATTTTTCAGAATCCATCCTGATTGGCTAAGATTGGCTTCCAAAGTTCGCAGGAGTGCTCAGTTTCAAACAAAATGCTGCAAATCATGGACACATCGTGTGATTTCCGTGAAATTGTGCACGCACATTCCCACTAGGCCGAGGAAGAAATGCCGCTTGAACATTTTCAACTCAGTCTCATGGTGGCGCTATAACTGGCCGATTAGTGTTTTTACCTCTAACTGCACAGATCTGTGTATAACTTTGTATGCCAACTCCCTAGAGGCCAAGGAAAAACCTTTACCTGGAAAATTTCACATCTGCTGAGGCCGACATATGTAAAACACATTTTCTAATATTACTCCTTCAGATTTTATCAAAATGTCACGCAAATCGGTACACATGCTCTCCATAGTCATGTGATCAAGACGGGTTTGTTTGATTTCTCATAATCCACCCTGATTGGATACGATTGGCTTCTAAACCTTTTAGGAGTAGCCCACTTTGTATCCGTTTTGTTCCATTCTCACAACTACTCAACACAGCGTCCAAAAACTGTGCATGCATATTCCCACTAGGCTGAGGAAGAAATGCCACTTGAAAGTTTTCAAATCAGCCTCATGGTGGCGCTACAACAGGCCAAGCCGCGTCACACACACACACACACACACACACACACACACACACACACACACACACACACACACACACACACACACACACACACAAAACATGTTTATATTACTCCTAAACATTTTGCCACACATCACACACACTCCTATCCTGTTCCCAGAAGGGCACTTCTCATTTTCTTCCCCCCCCCCCCCCCCCCCTCTTACAGTCCATTGTTCCCCAGCTTGGGCTGAGCCCAATTGGCAGGGCTGTTGCGGGCTGGGTCGGCGAGTCGTTTGGTATTCATAGTAACCAATTGAACACACTCAAAGAGTCTGAAAAGGTTTGGGAAATCAGAAGTGGACAAACCCGTTTCAACAAACCCTACCAATAGTAATTAAGACATGCAAATCCCTTGACTCCTTCAAAACTGCTCTCAAAAGGAAATTCGAAACGGGCCCCCGTAAAATCTGAATCCCTCACCCACCCCCTTTCCCCCCTCACTGTAGGCTATAGGTTTCTTTTCCCTTTTGACTCCTATGATGATTTCCTGTTTTGAATGGTTGTGTATATTCGTACGTCTCTTAATGTTTTGATGAATTGAAAATGGTGGTGTAAACAAGTGTAATGCTTTATGGTGTCGTCCACTAAGTTAGTATTGTGTTTAGTTTTGTATGTTGTACTTGAAATGTACTGTAATTCTGCAAACTGTTAATACATCAATCAATCAATCAATCAGATTGACCAGTTGGTCTTGATGGACTATCGAGTCGGTTCATGGACTCAGACCTTTAACAGCCACATTAGCACCATCAAAGTCAGATTAAATGTTTATAACCAAACAGGATCTAGAAACACT
This sequence comes from Electrona antarctica, assembly GCF_951216825.1. Taxonomy (NCBI): domain Eukaryota; kingdom Metazoa; phylum Chordata; class Actinopteri; order Myctophiformes; family Myctophidae; genus Electrona; species Electrona antarctica. The sequence continues at coordinate 3,527,456 of NC_136796.1, forward strand.
TGGCTGTGTACTAATCTTCAGTAGGCTTGACAACTGTAACAGAGTCTGATGACTGCAGTTCACTCAGAACGCTGAAAATCTTCAGAAATACAAAGAAAGTTGAATATTGATCAGTTCTTAAATCTTAACACTGGATATTTCAAAATACTACTGTTGGTCTATAAAGCATGGTTTGGGGCCTTTGATCTTGTGTTATCATCCACCATTCATACCTCTGGTCATTTGGTAAAGGTTTGCTTTATGAACCTAAAATAAAAACATAGCATTCAGTTTAATGTGTAACATATCTGGAACAAACTCCCTGAAAATTGCAGCTCTGCAACAACTTTGTTATTTTAAATCACAGCTAAACCACGCATGCATGTTTGCTGCTTGCCTTAATTGAGATGGTGTAATTATTATTCTACACTGACATTTCATATAATTTATTTAACTTATTTCATTCATTTCTGTTTGATTGTTTTTGTTCTTGTACTATTGCCTTTGCTCTGTGTCCTGAATATGTGATTTATATTATGGCAAAAATGTTCAAATCCAGGGTAGAATAGGAAAGTTACACAGTGCAGCTTTAACTTTATATTTTTACTGAATCTAATTGCACTTTATGATTTCATATTTTCTTTTCTTAATGTTTTACATAAAACACATTGAATTGTCTTGTTGTTGTGAGCAGTGGTTGGCCAGTTGTGTTCTATTGTTGGTGTGTCACGCCCCCCCTCACTCTGATTGGATGATCAGGGCCCTCTGTTAGTATTTAACAAGAGTTTGTTCTGCCTGGTATCACTTTAACTCTGGTAGTTGTTAAGAGCTGAACTTCTCCTTTCTGCACCAGCTGATTTTTGCTCTATTTAAAAGTAAATTTGGGCAGGTTTTGAGTTATGGCATTACTACAAACATTGAAGTCCTTGGTCAACCAGAGACTATCTGCTGCTGCTGAAGAGATATTTGGGGTCGTTGGAAGAATTCTAACAGAGTACGAGGATGAAGCTTTCCACATCAAGCAAGAAACTGACCGCCAACGCAGACTACTGGATATGGTTTTACAACCAATCGTCAAACTACACAGAGCAGGTTGGTAAAACATTTAGAGAGAGAGAGAGAGAGAGAGAGAGAGAGAGAGAGAGAGAGAGAGAGAGAGAGAGAGAGAGAGAGAGAGAGAGAGAGAGAGAGAGAGAGAGAGAGAGAGAGAGAGAGAGAGAGAGAGAGAGAGAACTGGTTGAAACTTTGTGAGCTTGCATTGATAGTATTCTAGTATTCAACGGAATCAAGTAGTAAGGAAGAATTAAATAAACTGTTGTGTATAATCATAGACTGTTTAAACAAGGAAATTCAATGAACGTGTTGCATTGCAAAACAACAGGGGCTATATCTAATAGCAGTAGGTTTTACATAACAGCAGCAGTTCCCTCCAACCACAACTACATACCTGGTAGCACTCCAACTCTTGACTAATACATTACAAATACATGATAGAATGTAGGTCATGTTCAAACATGTAATAATGGGTTTCTCTTTTATATATTCTGTCTAGACGCCATACACCTCCTTGTGTGTAAAGAGGAGGTATTCCCTGAGCAGCAGGAGAGAACCTCCAGTCTGGTCCAAGAGGAACCAGAGTCTCTACAGATCAAAGAGGAACAGGAGGAGAGAACCTCCAGTCTGGTCAAAGAGGAACCAGAGTCTCTACAGATTAAAGAGGAACATGATGAGCGACTTCAAAGATCAACAGAGATATTGCTATCAGTGAAACATGAAGATGAAAACATACAAACAGAACCTGTAGCCAGCACCTCATCTCAACACATGGAAACACAAGCTGATGTAAAGGACTGTGGAACATCACAACCAACTAGTGATGACCAGCTTCTCTCTTCACACTATTCTGAATCTGACATCACTGAAGACAGTGTTGAGTGGGATGAGACCATGAATGACCAGTCAGGTTTAAACACACTGAAATCACACAATACACAGCACATGGGAGGAAATAGTTTGTGTTTTGAGCAACAAGCTGCTCCATGACCTCAAATCACCCAAACAAAGTCACTCCACGAGGAGTCACATAGGTATGAAACGTTTTAGTTGTGCAGATTGTGGCAAAATGTTTAATCACAAGGTAGGTCTGGAGAGGCACGCAATGATTCATTCAGGGGAAAAGCCATTTGCTTGCACAGTGTGCGGCACATGCTTTAATCAAAAGGGTAATCTAAAATTACACATGAGGACTCATACAGGGGAATGGCCCTTTATGTGTACAGTTTGTGGCAAGGGCTGTAGTCAAATGAGTCATCTAAAATTACACATGAGGACTCATACAGGGGAAAAACCCTTTACATGTACAGTTTGTGACAAGGGCTTTAGTCGGACCAATCATCTAAAAAGACACATGATGAGTCATACAGGGGAAAAGCCCTTTACGTGTACAGTTTGTGGTAAGGGCTGTAGTCATACTGGGGGTTTAAAGGTACATATGAGGACTCATACAGGGGAAAGGCCATTTACGTGTACAGTTTGTGGCAAGGGCTATATTCAAACGAGTGATCTAAAAAAACACATGAGGATTCATACAGGGGAAAAGCCATTTAAGTGTAAAGTTTGTGAAAAATGCTTTAGTCGTATTGGTATTCTGAAAACACACATGAAGACACATGCATCGGAAAAATCTGTTACATGATGAGTGTTTTTTATTCTTCGAATAAGGCATGAGAGTTAATTTGCTGATACTGATATAACAATATGATAATTAGTGTTTGTCCACATCATCACGCCATCAGGAATTCATGCACTAGTGGTGCAATTGTAACTTATCTCTGTGTTAAATTCTCTGTAGTATTTTGTCTTCATAGAATGCATTGTAATACCTGTAAAAACACTGTTTGTAATTTATTTCTTTTTCAAATAAAGGTTTGACAGTTACAGATATGTGTGTTCATTATACAGAAAGCTCATCACAACACATGTGTTTCACCTCCTTTAAGTATGGACGTCTTGTGCTGTGAACAATACGGTAAATGGTAAATGGTGCATTTATATAGCGCCTTTATCCAAGGCGCTTTACATAGATTGTGCATTACATTCACACATTCACACACACATTCACACATCGATTGCGGCAGAAGCCATGCAAGGCACCAACCAGCACATCGGGAGCAATTTGGGGTTCAGTGTCTTGCCCAAGGACACTTCGACATGTAGACAGGAGGAGCCGGGATTCGAACCGCCGACCCATGGATCATTGGACAACCTGCTCTACCTCATGAGCCACAGTCGCCCCTACAGTGACAATATGGTGCTGGCAAATCGCACACCTGTAGTATGGAAATTCGGGGACGGCACCATCTTGAATGTGTCGCTGACAGGTACATGGCAGATCAACAACAGTGCATCAGAACTTCAGAAGTATTGCAGACAGCAACAATGTTACGAGCGGGCTCTAAAAACACAGGGACATACGTGGACAAGTTGGACACGGACTCACAAAAAGCACTATAAGGAGAAATTGTTTCATTAATGGTGATGACGATGATGGTGTGTGTGTGTGTGTGTGTGTGTGTGTGTGTGTGTGTGTGTGTGTGTGTGTGTGTGTGTGTGTGTGTGTGTGTGTGTGTGTTACCACCAGCGAGTTCTCTGATTCTACTGCTCTGAACACCAGAATGTAGAATGCCCTAACGCCATCCATTAAAAGCAGTGGTTTTCAACCCTATTCATATCAAGGTCCATTATTTATTCAGCATTTGAGCCACTGACTGCCATTTGATGATAAATGTACCTGTAAGGGTCCATTTGGTTTCATCTATAAGGGTCCATTAAGGTTACCAACTCCCCATTATTTAGCTGGGGGCCACCTTGAACGTGTTATTACATGAAACTTTCAATGTAACTGTGTTTCAGATTGACCAGTTACTCTTGCTATGATCTAACTAGTTAGATACAGATATTTGTTTAAGTATGTCTTTGTTTCGTTTGTATGTGATTTTTTAAAACCAATACTAATATTAAAAGCGTTAGACGACCCTGGTTGTGAATGTTGTGGAATGTTTTGGGGGATTTCTGTCCCATTGTTAATGGACAGGTTAGGGTGTGTAACCCTATTGCTGAATGGATCGACCAACCAATTTGCATGTGATCCTTTTAGTATGTTAAGTAGAGTGGATATAACCTACTCCTACAGTATAGTGTGAATGGAGTGGAACATGTATATAGGATTGGGAATCATTTGCATTCAAATAATTTAGACTGAAAAATCCTGCGACAACTTCTGAAAGGTGACAATAACAACTCGAGCTATTGGTCATCCCTACATTTGGACTTTACAAGGTTAAGCATCGCTAAGATCACTGTACCAACTGCACACAGCAATATATATGAAGTCATTCTTTCATGGTCAAATATAGCCTGGCTAATAAGCCAGACTAATATCACACAACACTGTCGCGGTATATCAGTCTGGGCTGGCTCCACTTGGATTTCATTTCCCGGGGAACATTTTCTCTTTGACGCAATTGGTCAGAGCTACTGTCAGTCAAAGGTCTCAAGCATTGAACGTCACTGTACCAAAGCCCGCCCATATTGCATACCGTGTCCCGATTGGTCCGACCTGTTCTCTGCTGTAGGAAAGAGGCGTGCTACTGAGCCTCGCCAGACCGTAATCCGCTGGTAGGCAACTTTTTTTTGCCAACGGCTGATTCGGTCTGGTTTATTAACCAGGCTAGGTCAAATATACATCTCACACATGCATGTTTAAACTCATGACAGGGTTGAATAGACTTTCTGATCACACCTAAATTCCTCCCTAATTTCCAGCCATGTACAGAAATATATTTCACCAGGACATATTCAACTACATGTGCAGACCATGTTAAAACTACATGCACATAACATGTTAAAATTGCACGTGTATATGTGACCTGGGCACTTAGAGCCAGACTATGCCACTCTGGGAATTTCACCCAGAGAATATATGATAATAAACAATAATACAGATTTCAAGCCAACTGGGCTCAATGAGGAGCAGAAATGTGTGGTTCCCGTGCAAATACATAATATTTTATTCAGGCTCAAGGCAGAATAATTAAAAACGGCAAGGAAGGGTCATCTCATCAGTCATCAGCCAGTTAAAATGTAATTCACTATAACTCTATAATGTTACCAGTACAGTCAGGGGTGCAGTGGTGTCCACACACAGGAGGGAGTGAGGGAGGTGAGGGGGAATCTAATAGTTTCAGCCGCACAGTCACACTTCATACTCACTGTGAAGATATAATTATAATACACAGAAGCATGTACTGTAATTCTGCAAACTGTTATTCAATCAATCAATCAGATTGACCAGTTGGTCTAGATGGACTATCAAGTCGGTTCATGGACTCAGACCTTTAACAGCCACATTAGCACCACCAAATTCAGATTAAAATTTAAATATTTTATATCCAAACAGGATATAGAATTGTACTAATCTTCAGTAGGCTTGACTACTGTAACAGAGTCTGATGACTGCAGTTCATTCAGAACGCTGAATATCTTCAGAAATACAAAGAAAGTTGAACATTGATCAGTTCTTAAATCTTAACACACCTTGTGTGTCAAATAATCAAATTTCAAAATACTACTGTTGGTCTATAAAGCATGGTTTGGGGCCTCTGATCTTGTGTTATCATCCACCATTCATACCTCTATGGTCTCTAAAGGTTTGCTTTATAAACCTAAAATGTAAGCAACATTTGAAGTGAACAGAGCTCCTGACCTGTCTAGTTGAGTAAGTAGCATTATTTTGTATTTTAGCAAACTGCTGGTAGTGTTACTCTAAGTGCTTTTGTATTAGTATTATATTATTAGCTTGTGTGGTAGTCAGTAGTTTATAGTTGTATTGTTTGTGTTCAAACAGTAGGCTAGTAGACTAGTTTAATTAGTTTCACCCTGTAATAGGCCACTTGATAAGTAGTATAGCCCACTTGATTTCCTTGTGAAGTGTGAAGTGAGTGGTTTAGCCAGCACAGCTCAAGGGATAAGTAGCCAGGTTGGGAGTATTCTATTCAGTGTGTAAGCAACATTTGAAGTGAACAGAGCTCCTGACCTGTCTAGTTGAGTAAGTAGCATTATTTTGTATTTTAGCAAACTGCTGGTAGTGTTACTCTAAGTGCTTTTGTATTAGTATTATATTATTAGCTTGTGTGGTAGTCAGTAGTTTATAGTTGTATTGTTTGTGTTCAAACAGTAGGCTAGTAGACTAGTTTAATTAGTTTCACCCTGTAATAGGCCACTTGATAAGTAGTATAGCCCACTTGATTTCCTTGTGAAGTGTGAAGTGAGTGGTTTAGCCAGCACAGCTCAAGGGATAAGTAGCCAGGTTGGGAGTATTCTATTCAGTGTGTAAGCAACATTTGAAGTGAACAGAGCTCCTGACCTGTCTAGTTGAGTAAGTAGCATTATTTTGTATTTTAGCAAACTGCTGGTAGTGTTACTCTAAGTGCTTTTGTATTAGTATTATATTATTAGCTTGTGTGGTAGTCAGTAGTTTATAGTTGTATTGTTTGTGTTCAAACAGTAGGCTGGTAGACTAGTTTAATTAGTTTCACCCTGTAATAGGCCACTTGATAAGTAGTATAGCCCACTTGATTTCCTTGTGAAGTGTGAAGTGAGTGGTTTAGCCAGCACAGCTCAAGGGATAAGTAGCCAGGTTGGGAGTATTCTATTCAGTGTGTAAGCAACATTTGAAGTGAACAGAGCTCCTGACCTGTCTAGTTGAGTAAGTAGCATTATTTTGTATTTTAGCAAACTGCTGGTAGTGTTACTCTAAGTGCTTTTGTATTAGTATTATATTATTAGCTTGTGTGGTAGTCAGTAGTTTATAGTTGTATTGTTTGTGTTCAAACAGTAGGCTAGTAGACTAGTTTAATTAGTTTCACCCTGTAATAGGCCACTTGATAAGTAGTATAGCCCACTTGATTTCCTTGTGAAGTGTGAAGTGAGTGGTTTAGCCAGCACAGCTCAAGGGATAAGTAGCCAGGTTGGGAGTATTCTATTCAGTGTGTAAGCAACATTTGAAGTGAACAGAGCTCCTGACCTGTCTAGTTGAGTAAGTAGCATTATTTTGTATTTTAGCAAACTGCTGGTAGTGTTACTCTAAGTGCTTTTGTATTAGTATTATATTATTAGCTTGTGTGGTAGTCAGTAGTTTATAGTTGTATTGTTTGTGTTCAAACAGTAGGCTAGTAGACTAGTTTAATTAGTTTCACCCTGTAATAGGCCACTTGATAAGTAGTATAGCCCACTTGATTTCCTTGTGAAGTATGAAGTGAGTGGTTTAGCCAGCACTCCTGGCAGACGATTAGCAATCAGTTGGAGTGGCCTTATACCACCAGCTGAAAGCTTTTAAGCGGCGGCCAGCAAACGAAGGCCAGGCGAACAAAGGCGACAGGCGACTTTGTCAAAGTCCGACTTCGTCACTGAACGATAAGCTGTAGCATTGATTAGTGACATATATAGTAGTGTGATAGATATAGTAGTGTATTGTAGTATATGTTTAGTGATCTACAATGTGTTTTCTTCCTATTCCTGTCCTCTCTTCTTCCTGGCGGTCGCACAAACACTGGGTTACACCCAGATGTCGCGACACAACTAATCTCATCTATCCTACTCTTTCAACTCACGTCGAGCAAGTGGTAACGGGAGGGCTTTGGAATTGCCACTCGGCTGTGGTGGTAGGCAAATCTGCTTTCATCTCAGCCTACGCATCCTTGCTCTCCCTTAACTTCCTTGCTCTGACTGAGACCTGGATCAGACCAGAAAACACTGCTACGCCCGCGGCTCTGTCAGATGTGTACTCTTTCTCTCACACTCCCAGAGCCGTGCGGACAGGTGGTGGGGTTGGTCTGCTAATTTCCAGAAAATGGAAATACTCTCCTGTTTCACTGTCACAATTCTCTCCTACCTCATTTGAATTTCATGTGGTCACTGTTTCTCATCCAGTCAAGCTCACCATTGCAGTTGTTTATCGCCCACCGGGCCCTGCTGGTGGCTTCCTGGAGGAGCTGGACCATCTAGTCTCCCACTTCCCTGTCGATGGCTCTGGATTCATCCTTCTGGGTGACTTCAACCTCCCGACTGAGAAGCAGCTAGACCCACTACTTTCATTTCTCGCCGCCTTTGACCTAGTTATTTCCCCATCTCCTCCTACCCATGAGGCGGGCAACCAACTGGACCTGATCTTCACCAGAGGCTGCTCTATTGCTAACCTGTCTGTCACTCCTCTTTCCAGTGAAAAGGGTAAGAAACTCTCTGATCACTACTTCATGTCCTACTCTCTCTCTCTCTCCTCTCCCCCCTCACAGCCCCTCCCTACCCACATGATTTCCTCACGTCACAATCTTCGCTCACTTTCCTCCACTGATCTTTCCTCTTCTGTTCTCTCTACTCTCCCTGCCCCTGAATCCTTTGCTCTTCTATCCCCTGATACCGCCACAGATCTTCTTTTCTCTACTCTATCCTCTTCTCTCGACCATCTCTGTCCCCTCACCACCAGGCCTGCACGCCAAACTCCACCTGCCCCCTGGTTGTCGGACTCAGTGCGGACTGAGAGACGGAGCCTGAGAGCGGCTGAGCGCAAATGGAGAAATGGCAACCTCCCGGAGGACCTTCTCACCTTCCAATCTCTCATTTCTACTTTTTCCTCCTCTCTATCAGCTGCTAAAGCTGCTTTTTTCTGCACTAAAATTCAGGCTTCTGCTTCCAACCCTAAAAAACTCTTTGAAACTTTCTCCTCTCTCCTACAACCACCACCCCCTCCTCCCTCCTCGTCCCTCCTCCCTGACGATTTCGCCAACTTCTTTGACAAGAAGGTGAACGATATCCGATCCTCCTTCCCTCCTCCCCCGGCTGGTGCCCTGCGCACTACCCACACCCGTCTGCCTGCCACCCCCCCCTCTCTACCTTCATCTACTCCTCTTCCCCCCCCATCCCCTCTCTATCCCACTTTTCTCCCCTCTCCCCTAACGAGGTCCTTCTCCTTGTTACCTCTAGTCGCCCCACCTCATGCTCTCTGGACCCGGTCCCATCCACTCTGTTGCAGTCTATTGCACCTGAACTTCTTCCCTTCTTAACCCACCTTATTAACACCTCTCTGACATCTGGCTACTTTCCCTCTACTTTCAAGACTGCCAGAGTCACCCCCCTCCTGAAGAAACCGACACTTGACCCCTCTGAGATCAAGAACTACAGACCGGTTTCCCTTCTATCCTTCCTATCTAAAACTCTCGAACGTGCTGTCTTTAAACAACTGTCCTCCTATCTCCACCAGAACAACCTCCTGGACTCCAACCAGTCTGGTTTCAAAGTGGGTCACTCGACAGAGACTGCCCTGCTGGCAGTGACGGAGTCGCTCCATGCCGCTAGAGCGAACTCTCTCTCCTCCGTCCTGATACTCCTGGACCTGTCTGCAGCGTTCGACACGGTGAACCATCAGATCCTCCTCTCCACCCTCGAGGGGATGGGTGTCTCAGGCTCTGCACTCTCCCTGTTTGCATCCTACCTGACGGGTCGCTCCTACCAGGTGATGCTGAGAGGGTCTGTGTCAGAACCACACAGGCTCACAACTGGGGTTCCCCAAGGCTCGGTTCTGGGTCCTCTTCTTTTCTCTCTCTACACTACATCTCTGGGTGCTGTCATCCACTCCCATGGCTTTTCCTACCACTGCTATGCCGATGACACCCAGCTGATCCTCTCATTCCCCCCCTCTGATACCCAAGTGGAGGCACGCATTGCTGCTTGTCTGGCTGACATCTCGGCGTGGATGTCGACAAACCACCTGAAGCTCAACCTGGACAAGACCGAGCTGATGTTCCTCCCGGGGAAGGGCTGTCCGCACCGAGACATGGCCATCACCATTGATAATGCTGTGGTGACCTCAACTCGGACTGCGAAAAATCTGGGTGTGACCCTGGACGATCAACTGACGTTCTCGGCAAACATCGCATCAGTGACAAGGTCCGGCAGATTCCTCCTCTACAACATCAGGAGGATTCGCCCCTTCCTCACGGAGAAGGCAGCCCAGGTGCTCATCCAGGCTCTCGTCATCTCCCGCCTGGACTACTGCAACTCCCTCCTTGCTGGTGCTCCGGCATCTGCCATCAGACCTCTGGAGCTTGTTCAGAAAGCTGCGGCTCGTCTGGTGTTCAACCGCCCCAAGTTCTCCCACACAACCATCCTTCTCCGTTCTCTACACTGGCTCCCCGTAGCGGCCCGCATCCAGTTCAAAACCCTGGTGTTAGCCTATAGGGCAGTGAAAGGAACAGCTCCTTCCTACCTCCGGGCTATGGTCGATGCCTACACCCCTGCCCGACCACTTCGGTCTGCCACCTCGGGGCGACTGATTGCCTCGTCACTCAAGGGTCCTTCTGGCCGATCCACACGGTCACGACTCTTTTCTGTTCTGGCCCCACAGTGGTGGAATGAACTCCCCACTGATGTTAGGACAGCAGAGTCACTGCCCATATTTCGCCGCAGGTTGAAAACCCACCTCTTCAGGAAACACTACCCTTCCTCTCTGCCTGACCTACTTGTTGTTAACTAGTTGTACGAACGCTTGTTTTCTATTGTTGTATTGTTTATTGGATCTTGTTTAGTCGATACACTTAATTGTTTTAGCTCATGCTCATTTGATTTAGCTATTTTGTCTCATCTGTTTAAGGAAATAGGTAGCTGATATATTGCACTTTTACCTTAGCGCTAGGTATACTCTTGGTTGCTTGTTTTTGCAGAAAATGCACTAAAGACTTCTGGTGATTAGTAGTTTTTGTTCCCTACCTATGTTGAATACACTTATTGTAAGTCGCTTTGGATAAAAGCGTCTGCTAAATGACTGTAATGTAATGTAATGTAATGTAATGTAAAATAAAAAAATAGCATGTAGCATTTTGTTCTTGTTCTATTGCCATTGCTCTGAGTCCTGAATATGTGATTTATATTAAGGCAACAATGTTCAAATCCAGGGTAGAATAGGAAAGTTAAGGTGCAGCTTTAACTTTATATTTTTACTGAATCTAATTGCACTTTTATAATTTCATATTTTATTTTCTTAATGTTTTATATAAAACACATTGAATTGCCTTGTTGTTGTAAGCAGGGATTGGCCAGTTGTGTTCTATTGTTGGTGTGTCCCGCCCCCTCACTCTGATTGGATGATCAGGGCCCTCTGTTAGTATTTAACAAGAGTTTGTTCTGCCTGGTATCACTTTAACTCTGGTAGTTGTTAAGAGCTGAACCTCTCCTTTCTGCACCAGCTGAAACGTTTAGTTTTGGTTCTAGACGCCTACTTAATTTTACAAGATTTTCGCTCTATTAAAAATCAATTTGGGCAGGTTTTGAGTTATGGCATTACTATAAACATTGAAGTCCTTGGTCAACCAGAGACTATCTGCTGCTGCTGAAGAGATATTTGGGGTCATTGGTAGAATTCTAACAGAGTACGAGGATGAAGCTTTCCACATCAAGCAAGAAACTGACCGCCAACGCATACTACTGGATATGGTTTTACAACCAATCGTCAAACTACACAGAGCAGGTTGGTAAAACATTTACACAGAGAGAGAGAGAGAGAGAGAGAGAGAGAGAGAGAGAGAGAGACCATTGCCGTTTAATGTCTTAAACAGCAATGGTGACTATTTGGAATGTAAAAGGAACTGGTTGAAACTTTGTGAGCTTGCATTGATAATAGTCAATAGTATTCTAGTTGTAGTGTCCTCCATTCATGTCTGTTAAACAAATATTGACAACGAAAACAAGTAGAAAGGAATAATTAAAAAAAACTGTTGATCGTGTATAATCATAGAGTGTTTAAAAGGAGGAGATTCAATTAACGTGTGGCATTCCAAAACATCAGGGGCTATATCTGATAGCAGTAGGTTGTAGCTAATTACATTTTACATAACAGCAGAAGTTCCCTCCGAGCACAACTACATGGTTGAGCATTCCAACTCTTGACTAATACATTAAAAATACATGATAATTATATCATGTAGGTCGTGTTCAAACATGTAATAATGGGTTTCTCTTTTATATATTCTGTCTAGACACCATACACCTCCTTGTGTGTAAAGAGGAGGTATTCCCTGAGCAGCAGGAGAGAACCTCTAGTCTGGTCCAAGAGGAACCAGAGTCTCTAAAGATGAACAGGAGGAGAGAACCTCCAGTCTGATCAAAGAGGAACCAGAGTCTCTACAGATTAAAGAGGAACATGATGAGCTACTTCAAAGATCAGAGGTGGATGGTGGATCAACAGAGATATCACTGTCAGTGAAACATGAACATGATGAAAACATACAAAGAGAACCTGTAGCCAGCACCTCATCGCAACACATGGAAACACAAGCTGATGTAGAGGACTGTGGAACATCACAACCAACTAGTGATGATCAGCTCCTCTCTTCACACTATTCTGAATCTGATATCACTGAAGACAGTGTTGAGTGGGATGAGACCACGGATGACCAGTCTGGTTTAAACACACTGAAATCACATAATACACAACACATGGGAGGAAATAGTTTGTGTTTGAGCAACAAGCTGCTCCATGAGCTCAAATCACCAAAACAAAGTCACTCCACGAGGAGTCACATAGGTACGAAACGTTTTAGTTGTGCAGATTGTGGCAAAATGTTTAATCACAAGGAACATCTGAAGATGCACACAATGATTCATTCAGGGGAAAAGCCATTTGCGTGCACAGTGTGCGGCACATGCTTTAGTCAAAAGGGTAATCTAAAATTACACATGAGGATTCATACAGGGGAAAAACCCTTTACATGTACAGTTTGTGACAAGGGTTTTAGTCAAAAGAGTAAAGTAAAAAAACACATGACTACTCATACAGGGGAAAAACCCTTTACATGTACAGTTTGTGGCAAGGGCTGTATTGATAATTGGCATTTAAAAGTACACATGAGGACTCATACAGGAGAAAAGCCCTTTACGTGTACAGTTTGTGGCAAGGGCTGTATTCAAACGAGTGATCTAAAAAAACACATGAAGACACATACATTGGAAAAATCTGTTAAATGATGAGTATTTTTCCTTTTTCTTCAAAGAAGGCTTTAGAGTTTGCTGATACTGATATAACAATATGAGAATCAGTGTTTGTCCACATGTCACCAGGAATTCATGGTGCAATTGTAACTTGTCTCTGTGTGTTGACACGTGTGGTTTCGACTAACATATTATCATAGTGTATTTTGATCACTTGTTTGATTTGATTCTCTGTAGTATTTTGTCTTCATATAATGCATTGTAAAAGACAATATTCACTCTGTCATACCTGTAAAAACACTGTTTGTAATTTATTTATTTCTTTTTCAAATAAAGGTTTGGCAGTTACAGATATGTGTGTTCATTAGGGTGCATGTGTTTGGTCCGACTAGTCATTGGTCCGAAAAACGACAATCCTCCTCAAACCCTAACCTAACCATAACCGCAAGCACGGGAGCAGGCGCTAGTCCGAGGTGCGGACGCATGTCGAACCAATGCTACGTCGGACCATAGTATGCCTCCCGTTCATTATACAGAACGCACAACACATGTGTTTCACCTCCTTTAAGTATGGACGTATTATTGTGCTGTGAACAATACAGTGCTGGCAAACCTCACAACTGTAGTATGGAAATTCGAGGGCGGCGGCGCAGCGCCATCTTGAATATGTCGCTGACAGGTACATGGCAGATCAACAACAGTGCATCAGAAGTATTGCAGACAGCAACAATGTTACGAGCGAGCTCTAAAAACACGGGGACATACATGGAGAAGGTGGACACTTTACATCACAGCATGACCACCTCTTAGGGCCAGGTTACTTTTGGACGAAGCAGGGGTCGAACTGGCGGCCTTGGTCAAAGCGGGGATTGAACTGGCGACCTTGTAGACCATACTTCCCCTGACCTTCTCAGAAATTACAGTTTTAAACATTTCAGTGCTTTTTGAAACTATTTGGATAAATGATCGCTTCCAGCAGGATTTTACATGAAGCTGAATTAGAAATTAGAATTCATCCATTCGCTTGATTTCTCTCCTTTTCTCATTCTTGTCTCCACCAGGCCGAAGGCATGGGGAGAGAGTATGTTTTGCACTCCGTCCGTCCGTGTGTGTGTGTGTGTGTGTATGTGTGTGTGTGTGTGTGTCCGTCCGTCCGTCCGCTAATCTCCGGCACCGTTGGCTTGATCGCAGCCATACTCTGCACACACACTCCCTGAATGCCAAAGCTTATAGCGGCACCAGGAGGCCGCTTTGTGCAAAACAATTTTTTGGACTGTACACTTACAGATTTTGTCCAAACATCACGCAAATTGGTACACAGTCTCTCTAGAGCCAGTCAACAAAACTGGCCTTTCAGATTTTTCAGACTCCATCCTGATTGGCTAAGATTGGCTTCCAAAGTTCGCAGGAGTGCTCAGTTTCAAACAAAATGCTGCAAATCATGGACACATCTTGTGATTTCCGTGAAATTGTGCACGCACATTCCCACTAGGCCGAGGAAGAAATGCCGCTTGAACATTTTCAACTCAGTCTCATGGTGGTGCTATAACTGGCCGATTAGTGTTTTTACCTCTAACGGCACAGATCTGTGTATAACTTTGTATGCCAACTCCCTAGAGGCCAAGGAAAAACCTGGAAAATTTCACATCTGCTCTTTATCGCGCCACCAGGAGGCCGACATATGTAAAACACATTTTCTAATATTACTCCTTCAGATTGTATCAAAATGTCACGCAAATCGGTACACATGCTCTCCATAGTCATGTGATCAAGACGGGTTTGTTTGATTTCTCATAATCCACCCTGATTGGATACGATTGGCTTCTAAACCTTTTAGGAGTAGCCCACTTTGTATCCGTTTTGTTCCATTCTCACAACTACTCAACACAGCATCCAAAAACTGTGCATGCATATTCCCACTAGGCTGAGGAAGAAATGCCACTTGAAAGTTTTCAAATCAGCCTCATGGTGGCGCTACAACAGGCCAAGCCGCGTCACACACACACACACACACACACACACACACACACACACACACACACACACACACACACACACACACACACACACACACACACACACACACACACACACACACACAAACACACACACGAAACATGTTTATATTACTCCTAAACATTTTGCCACATATCACAAACACTCCTATCCTCCTGGTGGAGACCTGTTCCCAGAAGGGCACTTCTCATTTTCTTCTCCCCCCCCTCTTACAGTCCATTGTTCCCCAGCTTCAGCTTGGGCTGATCCCAATTGGCAGGGCTGTTGCGGGCTGGGTCGGCGAGTCGTTTGGTATTCATAGTAACCAATTGAACACACAAAGAGTCTGAAAAGGTTTGGGAAATCAGAAGTGGACAAACCCGTTTCAACAAACCCTACCAATAGTCATTAAGACATGCAAATCCCTTGACTCCTTCAAAACTGCTCTCAAAAGGAAATTCGAAACTGGCCCCCGTAAAATCTGAATCCCTCACCCACCCCCTTTCCCCCCTCACTGTATATGTTTCTTTTCCCTTTTGACTCCTATGATGATTTCCTGTTTTGAATGGTTGTGTATATTCGTACGTCTCTTAATGTTGTGATGAATTGAAAATGGTGGTGTAAACAAGTGTAATGCTTTATGGTGTCGTCCACTAAGTTAGTATTGTGTTTAGTTTTGTATGTTGTACTTGAAATGTACTGTAATTCTGCAAAATGTTAATAAATCAATCAATCAATCAGATTGACCAGTTGGTCTTGATGGACTATCGAGTCGGTTCATGGACTCAGACCTTTAACAGCCACATTAGCACCATCAAAGTCAGATTAAATGTTTATAACCAAACAGGATCTAGAAACACTTGACTGTGTATTAATCTTCAGTAGGCTTGACAACTGTAACAGAGTCTGATGACTGCAGTTCACTCAGAACGCTGAATATCTTCAGAAATACAAAGAAAGTTGAATATTGATCAGTTCTTAAATCTTAACACTGGATGTGTCAAATAATCAAATTTCAAAATACTACTGTTGGTCTATAAAGCATGGTTTGGGGCCTCTGATCTTGTGTTGTCATCCACCATTCATACCTCTGGTCATTTGGGAAAGGTTTGCTTTATGAACCTAAAATAAAAACATAGCATTCAGTTTAATGTGTAACAAATCTGGAACAAACTCCCTGAAAATTGCAGCTCTGCAACAACTCTGTTATTTTAAATCACAGCTAAACCACGCATGCATGTTTGCTGCTGCCTTAATTGAGATGGTGTAATTATTATTCTACACTGACATTTGATATAATTTATTTGACTTATTTCATTAATTTCCGTTTGATTGTTTTTGTTCTTGTACTCTTGCCTTTGCTCTGTGTCCTGAATATGTGATTTATATTAGGGCAACAATGTTCAAATCCAGGGTAGAATAGGAAAGTTACACAGTGCAGCTTTAACTTTATATTTTTACTGAATCTAATTGCACTTTTATAATTTCATATATTATTTTCCTAATGTTTTATATAAAACACATTGAATTTCCTTGTTGTTGTGAGCAGGGATTGGCCAGTTGTGTTCTATTGTTGGTGTGTCCCACCCCCCTCACTCTGATTGGATGATCAGGGCCCTTTGTTAGTATTTAACAAGAGTTTGTTCTGCCTGGTATCACTTTAACTCTGGTAGTTGTTAAGAGCTGAACTTCTCCTTTCTGCACCAGCTGAAGCGTTTCGTTTTGGTTCTAGACGCCTACTTAATCTTACAAGATTTTCGCTCTATTAAAAAGTAAATTTGGGCAGGTTTTGAGTTATGGCATTACTACAAACATTGAAGTCCTTGGTCAACCAGAGACTATCTGCTGCTGCTGAAGAGATATTTGGGGTCGTTGGAAGAATTCTAACAGAGTACGAGGATGAAGCTTTCCACATCAAGCAAGAAACTGACCGCCAACTCAGACTACTGGATATGGTTTTACAACCAATCGTCAAACTACACAGAGCAGGTTGGTAAAACATTTAGAGAGAGAGAGAGAGAGAGAGAGAGAGAGAGAGAGACCATTGCAATGGTGACTATTTGGAATGGAAGAGGAACTGGTTGAAACTTTGTGAGCTTGCATTGATAGTATTCTAGTTGTAGTGTCCTCCATTCATGTCTGTTAAACAAATATTGACAACGGAATCAAGTAGTAAGGAAGAATTAGATAAACTGTTGTGTATAATCATAGACTGTTTAAACGAGGAAATTCAATGAACGTGTTGCATTGCAAAACAACAGGGGCTATATCTAATAGCAGTAGGTTTTACATAACAGCAGCAGTTCCCTCCAACCACAACTACATAACTGGTAGCACTCCAACTCTTGACTAAAACATTACAAATACATGATAGAATGTAGGTCATGTTCAAACATGTAATAATGGGTTTCTCTTTTATATATTCTGTCTAGACGCCATACACCTCCTTGTGTGTAAAGAGGAGGTATTCCCTGAGCAGCAGGAGAGAGCCTCCAGTCTGGTCCAAGAGGAACCAGAGTCTCTACAGATCAAAGAGGAACAGGAGGAGAGAACCTCCAGTCTGGTCAAAGAGGAACCAGAGTCTCTACAGATCAAAGAGGAACAGGAGGAGAGAACCTCCAGTCTGGTCAAAGAGGAACCAGAGTCTCTACAGATTAAAGAGGAACATGATGAGCCACTTCAAAGATCAACAGAGATATTGCTATCAGTGAAACATGAAGATGAAAACATACAAACAGAACCTGTAGCCAGCACCTCATCTCAACACATGGAAACACAAGCTGATGTAAAGGACTGTGGAACATCACAACCAACTAGTGATGACCAGCTTCTCTCTTCACACTATTCTGAATCTGACATCACTGAAGACAGTGTTGTGTGGGATGAGACCATGAATGACCAGTCAGGTTTAAAAAAGCCATTTGCGTGCACAGTGTGCGGCACATGCTTTAGTCAAAAGGGTAATCTAAAATTACACATGAGGATTCATACAGGGGAAAAACCCTTTACATGTACAGTTTGTGACAAGGGTTTTAGTCAAAAGAGTAAAGTAAAAAAACACATGACTACTCATACAGGGGAAAAACCCTTTACATGTACAGTTTGTGGCAAGGGCTGTATTGATAATTGGCATTTAAAAGTACACATGAGGACTCATACAGGAGAAAAGCCCTTTACGTGTACAGTTTGTGGCAAGGGCTGTAGTCTAAAGACTGATCTAAAAAGACACATGATGACTCACACAGGGGAAAAGCCCTTTACGTGTACAGTTTGTGGCAAGGGCTGTAGTAAAAAGAGTAATCTAAAATCACATATGATGACTCACACAGGGGAAAAGCCCTTTACGTGTACAGTTTGTAAAAAAGGCTTTGGTCGGATTGATATTCTAAAAACACACATAAAGACACATGCATCGGAAAAACCTGTTAAATGATTTTTACCATTTGTTTAGATTCTTTGGAGTATTACGTCTTCATATAATGCATTGTACACATGAGGACACATTCAGGGGAAAGTCCCTTTACATGGACAGTTTGTGGCAAGGTCTGTAGTCAAAAGGGTGATCTAAAACGACACATGATGACTCACACAGGGGAAAAGCCCTTTACGTGTACAGTTTGTGTCAAGGGCTGTGGTCATAATGGGGATTTAAAAGCACACATGATGACCCATAGAGGGAAAAAACCTTTTACGTGTACAGTTTGTGAAAAAGGCTTTAGTCAGAATTGCAATCTAAAAACACACATGCAGACGTGTCATAAAGGGGAAAAAGCTGTTAAATAATGAGTGTTTTCAAATAAGGCATTATGTTGTCAGCAGTTTAGCTAAATATATTAAACATTATGGATTATATATTTTTTTAATCGATTTTCAACTTGGATAATGCTGATACTGATAGACCAATACTAATATGAGAAGCAGTGTTTGCCCACATTTGTCAGCAATTAAAATGTCATATTCATGCACTAGTGGTACAATTGAAACTGTAGTATGTTTTCATCATAGCCTAGAATGCATTGTAACTGAAAATATTTACTCTGTAAAAAACACTGTCTGTAATGTCTTCTTTTTCAAATAAAGGTTTGACAGTTAAAGAACCTTTATGTGTGTTAATTACAGAAAGCTCATCCACATGTGTTTCACCTCCTTTAAGTATGGACATATTGTGCTGTGAACAATAGTGACAAGAACGGTATTGTCACATTAAACAGTATTGCTACATTAAATATACCCCAGGGAACCGTTCTGTCACCCTTCCTGTTTACCATCTTCATCTTCTGACTTCAGCTACAACTCCGGAACATGCCATCTCCAGAAATTCTCCGACGATAACGATATGGTTATAATACACAAAAGCATGCAGGCACAGCAAAGTCGGAAAAAGAGTAAACATGCACTAACCCCAATTACCAGCCTACGCCTGTGACAAACCTCCTGTAGGACTATGGCACACTAAAGGCCTCTACATAGTCCATTTTGTTCCTTGTGTGGAGGAGTCAAACGGACACAAAAAAAGGTTATTTTAGACATGCATAGTCCTTGCGTTTCTTACGTTTTTCTTGCGTCGGATTTAATCGCTGAAATGTGCAAGCATCTACTCATCCACTAGATGGCAGCTGTGACACTATGAAGCTGTCCCAGAATGCAACGCTGTTTCAAGGCGGAAATGAAGACGGTATAAAGGAAGAAGAAGAAGAAGAAGAAGGCAGTTGTTGTTGACCGATATATATAAAATATAAATCTACATATAATGTAGCCAATGGCATGTTCTACAAAATGTTAAGCTCACACTGTAGATCCAGTGTGCCCACACTTTTGACTTGAACTACTTTAAACCCATTCAGGACGGGAACCTCTTTTGGTGTTTTAAGCATTATGTTATACTTTAGCTAGTGAAAGATAGCAGATCTACAAGCTACAGAGCGAACGTTTTTAACTCGTTTAGTTTAGCAAAAGGGACCGCACCTCAAGCCGGGGGTAGGCTAGTCTAGTCACTAGACCAGTGTTTCCCAACCTGTGTAGCCTACCGC
The DNA here is from genome assembly GCF_951216825.1 of Electrona antarctica. Taxonomy (NCBI): domain Eukaryota; kingdom Metazoa; phylum Chordata; class Actinopteri; order Myctophiformes; family Myctophidae; genus Electrona; species Electrona antarctica. The sequence continues at coordinate 3,547,498 of NC_136796.1, forward strand.
GGTACTTTACTGTGCCGTTCGATTTGACCGAAAATTTAACACTAACCCTAAAGCACTAACCCTCCCCCGAATCATCAGAGAGAATTACCTGTTTTGCAAACAACTGCCTGGAAATACAACAGGAGAGGAAGTTTTCCGGGTGACATCGGAATATTTGGAGAAATGGAATTTAACCTGGGAAGACTGTGTCAGTGTGTGCACTGATGGACAGGCAGCTATGACCGGGCGATACAAGGGATTTGTTAGCCGAGTGAAAGAGATTAATCCTGACGTCATGGCTACACACTGTTTTTTACACCGCGTGTATATGAACTGAGGGAGGAATTAAAGTGCTTTCTGTCCGCTGAGCAATCCAAATATGCCGAACTGTTTGCAAATGCAAGACTAGCATACATGGTGGATATTTTTGTCCATCTGAATGAACTGAACAGAAAAATGCAAGGGCGAAATGAGAATATTCTTACAAGCACGACAAAACTGAACTAATTTCGGAACAAACTCGCCATCTGGCGGCAGGCTGCAGGCAAGGGCAAGCTGGACATGTTTCCTTGCAGCAACGCTGGATACAAAACCAATCGTGTCTTGTGTCGGGTCATTTCTGAGCATCTGGAAACTCTCGAGGACAGATTTGCAAATTATTTCCCCCCAATTTCCGCCGAAGACTTTGACTGGGTCCGTGACCCATTGAACGCGCCAAACGTGAACAGCCCAATGCTGGAGCGAGAGCAGTTATTGGACATACAGGGGGACTATGAATGGAAAAAGAAATTCAAGGAGCTAAGCAAAGACAGGTTTTGGTTGGCTGTTGGCAAAGAATATCCAGCCATCACAGACAGCGCAATGGGAGTGCTGCTTCCCTTTCCACAACCTACCTGTGTGAGCTTAGCTTTTCAAGCCTGACTTGCATAAAAAACAAACGCAGAGAGAGACTGAGAGCAGTTGATGAGGAGCTCCATGTCAGTTTGTCCTAGCCTCGCGTTGCGATACTAATATACCACTGCGCTGGGCTGCGTGGGACATTAGTCTCGACCTCGTCACTTTCAGGATTATTTCCAAGGGGCGGTTACAAAAATGATTCAAACGGTCTCTATTGGTTAGGCCTACAGCCAACCAGAGCAGCCCAGGCAGGGCAGCCCGCTACGTCACACAAGCGCCGGCGCGACACTGTGTGAAATGTAAACACAACAGCATTTGGTCGCAGACTAGTACAGAACACAACAGCATTTGGTCGCAGACTAGTACAGAGAGAGACAAAAATATGGATGTTAATGATAATTGTCGTTTTTGCAATGCTTCTTTAAGAAGTAGTGGAACTAGTGGAAGAATTGGACACTCTAAATTAATCTTTCAGCAAATGGCACTTGCATCAAAGGACAAGAATATTTTCGAGAAACTTCAGGGTTTAGGCTTGACTTTGATTAATTCTCGGGACAAATCATTTCGGTCCTGCATTAAGTGCGATAACGCAGTAAGGAGACACGAACAGTCGGTACATTTATTCCGAAAATGGGAAGAGAACGAAAGGGGATCTCTAGCAGCAGCGTCGGCTACAACATCGAGCCGTGGTTCTGATCCAGCAGTATCTGTCGCCTCTCCGTCGCCGACACCATCTAGCCCACCGTCAACGTCAAGTCACGGTTCTACAACTTCTGAGAAACGGTCCCGAGACCAATTGACACCATCCAAAACGCCCAGGAGGGAGAAAAAAAGATGTCTAATTCCTCCGAGTCCTGGTCAGACCACATCAACCTCCGCACGGCGAAGTATTGTTGAGGTAAGGTTTTATTACAGTCTTTAAACAATTAAAGTTCTACTCCCTAAACGTGAGTGTTTATTAGGATATGCCCCTGTAAACAAGTTAAACTGTATGTGACGATTTCCCGTTTATCGACCTTAAATGTCCTGATGAATTGAAAATGGAGGACCCTGATGTAAAAAACTCTTAGTTATTGTTCTGGTTATATCCTCACAGTAACCGTTTTTGTGTTGACCAGTACTTTCGTTTGAACTGTCTGTACCCATTCTACAAACTGAATATAAATGTCAATAAATCATCCGTAATAGCATCTTGTAGTCAGTCCTGCCCCATATTAGTATGGCTATGCGAGGCTAATACAGTGCCCCAACCCCCCACATAGTAGTGTGGAATGTGGCTTTCATGTTTAGCAGAGATGGGGGTTGGGCAGTAACTTGCAAAAGTAATCGTTCAAGGTTTTTCATGATCCTTCAGGGTCATGGTAAATCCAGGGGTTGAAAGTTGGATTGCCATTAAAAATCCTGCTAAACTAATACTTAGAATGGATTGAGAATCATGAATAACCCCTAGTTTGACACATTACATGCTTCTTAAAGCATCATTAAAGTTAGATTTATTTTGCCTTAGGCCTATAGGTTTCTAATGGTACTCCAACTTTTAGCCCCTGAATTTAACATGATCCACAATTTATATAATACTCAATTTTTAATGTGTTATTTGGATGACCCTAAGAATCATAAAAAGCCTACCATTTTTATTTTGGGTCAGGACCTTTTTATCTTAGCTTGCCTGGCATGGTGGTGGAAATTAGTGATACTGGGATTATGTTTGATGGAATATTTCCTTCCTTTTTCAGGTAATCACCACATACCCTTCTAAAACGGTTGCCAAGTTTAGCCAGCCAGAAGAGGCTGGGATTGTAACCAACATCACCAATCAACAATGGAAGACGGCTGCTAAAAAAATTCTGAATCACAAGGATCTAGCAGAAGAGGTCAAGATTAAGGTTCTAGATATCATTGAAAGTGAATGTAAAACCCTCTGTAAGCATGACAGTGATTGCATGCTGTATAGGTCATCAGCAGAGGATCTGCAGTCTTTTTCTTTTGAACATTTAGAGTCAGATCTGAAACGTCTAGCGCCATTCATGATATCCATATTTGCCACCATCACAAGAAATTCTGTGCCTGCCACCTGTGCTTCAGCCGCTACGGCATTGAGAGGAAGAGAGCCCCGACTGTCAGCGTTTGCATATTTTTTGAACAGCATATTACAGCATGGGGGGGCAAAGAAGGCCGTTTTTCAAAGGCTGAGCAAAATGGGCGTCACAACCACCCACGATAATGCTGTACGGAAGCAGCAAGAGTTGGCTAACCTTTGTGGTGAGGATGTTCAGGTCTTAAAGTTGCTAATCGAAGAATACCTGAAGAAGTCTGGAGAAGAAGAGGACCCTGAGCCAGTAGTTGTCCCTGAGCCAGTAGTGGACCCTGAGCCAGAAGCCACCCATCGAACCATAGAGGAAGAGGAGCCAGAGTTTGAGCAGGAGCTGGACAGCCTCTATCGAAGCATGGAAGAGCTCAACGTGTTAGGTGAGTTTCCAGTTTTCACTTCTGGTTGTGTCTTTGTGTGTGTGTGTGTGTGTGTGTGTGTGTGTGTGTGTGTGTGTGTGTGTGTGTGTGTGTGTGTAAACTAAACATGTATCTAAATGGTTGTTGCATTTATCCAACAGGGGAAGCCTCGGTGGAGGGTGGGGAAGAGACAAGCGGCACACACGAAGATGGCGAAGCTGTGTTACCATTCAGTGACCTCAATAACAATGAATTCATGGCAACTGTCATACCGGCCCCACACACATATTCCATTATTTTTGACAACTTAGATTTTTTTTGCAGAACACACCATCAGTCCCAAAAAAGCAGCAACCAGTCTTTTCACTGGATTCACCATATGGCTGTACGCGACAGAATTCCCATATTCCAGCTCAGCAATCGTAGACCAATCCAAGACCTCCTTCACTACGACGTTGGTAACTCTCTTCCATCTGTCCTAACGCAAGAACACATGCGGAAGGAGTTCATTGTCCTTGGCAGTCGAATGCTCACATGTCACCTGGATGCTTTCAAACCCCTTGAAAAGCTTGTAGTGCATCACATACCACACCAGTACTCAGATGAAATGGCACAGCGCTCCACTGATGTAAGTACTGTGACCTACATGTGGCCTGGAAAGCTGACAAATCTGCTAGTGATATAAATAATTGGGTTCGTCTATTTGTCTGGCCATTCCAGGCAAAACAAAATGTAACATGCCTTCATATAATGTGTAATCCACTAGCAAGTCTAGCACGTTTATATATGAATGTCTGTCTTTGTTCACAGTATCCCCTGGGTCTCATATTCAAAAATGAAAATTTAACCACGGAATTGACTGAAGTGCTGTTCCAACTTCAGAACAAGTAAGTATCTCCACTGTCACTTATTGCACTTATTGCCAAGCGGGGACAGATTCTTGATTTAGTTTTGAGCCTTCCTTTCTGTGTATTCTAAGGTATGTGCCAAAGCGAGCAGGACTCAGAGGGGTGTTCCCAGTGTTCTTTGGCGGTGACCGGCTGACAGAGGCAAACTCCCGGACTATCCAGTGGTCCATGGTACAGGGAAACACCCCAGAGCAAAGACTGGAGGGCATGCACTTCAAGTTTGAAGACTGGCATGCCATCAGAAATCTATTTGAAGTGAGTGTCATTAAATAGTGGATATGTAATTTTAAATCGACTATGTTACATGGTACCACTTTTTTTTGTAATTAATTATCCAACTCTTGTGCAAAACGACATCATGTGATAGTTAATTCAAATGATACTGTCCACACTTTAAAAAGTAGAACCTGAACCACAAGACATAGACATACAGTACAACAGTCATTACTTTGGACATACCATAGTAAAATAAACTTGAATTTCTAACTTTATTTTATGTAAATTTAGATCTATCATAAGGTGTTCTTCAAGGATGCGTCGACCAAAGATCATGGGACTCTTGTTGCTAACATGAACATGTTAAAGTAAGTTGCAATTTATTTAGCCGCATTACTTAGGACATTTTCAGTTCCCCCCCCCCCAACCAATATCGTCATCGGAAAAGTGTTGTATGTACTTTATGTGATGTCAGATATTCTGTAAATTTTTTTTCACAGTGATTTGTCACCTGCAAACTGAACATGAACATGTCTGGATATTGAATGAATTGTAGTACTGCACACTGGGACGTGAAATGCAGTCCTGACAACATGAAATTGGCATAGTCTTGCCAGGGGAGGAGGTATGGATAGCACAATGTGGGCAGTTGTTAACGTTCTGCAGAAGACGTTGAGGACACACATAAGATATTTGTTTTATAGTGAGGGGTTATGTCCCTATATGCCACAGTTTTTCAAAAATGTTGTAAATTAGAATGAACAAAAATTAACATGAGGTTAGTCATGAGAGAGAAAAAAAGGAACCCTGTGTGTCTCTGGAATACACTTGCATAAAGCAAAAGTGGGCAGTCAATGCACACTGCCCTTCATGTAAATGTACAGTATTTTAAGTCTGCACAATGTAAAACAACTGCCCCTGTGTTATTACATTTCTAAATACACTGTGTGTGTATCTGTGAGAGAGAGGGTGCGTAGAGTGAGGGAGACAGTGACACATACAACTATGTATGTTTGAGTGTGAGAGACCGTGAGTTGAGTGAGGGAGACCGAGAGACTCAAATAAATATGTATGTGTGTGTGTGTGTGTGTGTGTGTGAGTGTGAGAGAGGGGTGAGCGAGAGAAGTAGAGACTGAATGAAAAATATTTTGAATTGAAATTAAAATCCAGATTTCTGATTGACAGATGCAGCAATGCTAAACAGGGACCAAAGAAGGCATACAATGCCTACAAACAGTTTGTTGTCAAAGACACAACTGCACTGTTCCTGGCAGCTGCGATGGAACACTTTGGCTTGACAGATGTAAAAGGTAACTTATATCTAATAACATTATATCTAACATAATGTCTCAGTAGTCAAATTAATGCAACTTAGTATATTGAATATACTTCAAAATGTATAAGAACTGTTGTGATTATTGTTGTACTGTTGTTTTTGTCAACCAAGAATTCCTTTTAATGTTTTGACAGAAATCCCAGACGATTTCATTCCACCTGCAGTTCTCGCTGGAACTAGGGATCAGCAGCGGAAGTGGCTGGCTGACATGGTAGCAGGCTGTGTCGACTGTTACCTCCACTTGGATGATGACCCAGATTCTTTCAGAACTTCCGATTTTCTGTGCCGCATGCAAGACCTTGTGTGTCAAAGAACATTCACAAGCAGGTCAGAGCGATCAAGGCATGAGAAGGACGTTCATGACATGGATATGACGCCTCCGGAACGGGACCACAAAAAGGAGCACACAGAAGCAAGAATGAGCTTTGGGTTTTTCCTGCTAGACATGTTGGATGCAGTGAAAGAGGGTGACGGTGAAAGGCTAATGAGATTGTACATACTGGCACTTAAGTTCTACAGGGCGTATGGTCACACACAGTATGCGTACAGTACATTTCTTTTGACTGTGCAGCTCCAAGCCACACTATCCCCTCGAATGGCTCACTCTTTGACCTGGAACAGATTCTGGAATGGTAGGGGGGGGAAAGGTAAAAACATGCCTCTCGACCTGCACCTAGAACACCTAAACGGTTTTTTGAAATCATTTTTGAAGGGTCTAGGGCCTAATCTTTCAGAGAGGTCAGCATCTAGGATCAGCCAGTCCATAGGAGTCCTCAAGCAGATGATGGACAAAACTGACAGGGAGCTGAAACTGTCAACTCCCAGTGGCATTCACCGTGCAGCTGGAGAGAAAGACGACATTGTGGCCCTGGTTAAGGTGTTTAGGGAGGCACAATTATTCCAATGCCAAGTCGGAAGACAGTTCAGTGCATTCCCTAACTTCAGTAGGGATTTGTTTCAAAATGTTCGCTATGCTGACTATTGTAAGTGGATGAAGAACAAGCTCAGAGAGTGGAGGAGAACCCCTATTTAAAAAGACAGCAAGGGTATCTACTGTACACGTCTTTAGTTTCAGGATTTCTGCATGCACCTTGTGTTTATTGTACATACTTTTAACGTACTTTTTGGAAACTGCTGGTAAATTATACACTTTTGTACCTGACCAGATTAATAAAAACGTCTTGATTACATCCTCTGCATTTATTATTTCGATTTTTGATGCATAATATTCATGATGCCATTTTATTTCCCATTTGTATTTTCAGAAAGAGGTCACAGTCTTCACTTGTATAACAGTTTAAGCTACTGAAGGTTTCAATGTTTTTGTCTCATGACCTTCAAGGTATCTAGCACCTGTCCTTGTAGGTTTGCCAAAGGTATCCCTGTATTTGCAGATATTTAACCTCTAGACGGGAACCACCTTTTGGTGTTCTAAGCATCGTTATACTTTAGATATTGACAAATAGCAGATCTACAAGCTCATAGCGCGGCACCGAGTGCCAAAATCTAGAAAATGTGGCGCAAATCTTTGAATATATATTCTTTCAGAGCGAACGTTTTTAACTCAAATCTTTGCTTCTGGGAGGGTTCCCCGGAACAACATATTTTCAGATGGAGCTCCACGGCCAAATTCAAATAATTCTGGGGGTCCTTGACATGCAAAAGGTTGAGAACCACTAACATAGAAACATGAAGTTTTTCAGAAAACTGTCAGGATTTAGAAGACATTTGTAGAATGTCAAATGTCCTCAGGTCAATGGGTTAATGTAGTTGACTGTCATTGTTCAATATATTACAAAACAAACATTAGTTATTAATTCTATTCAAATTGAAGAGACCATTGTATTACTCTTGGTTACATTGATTGCAATTAAGTGAGAATGTTATTGACCGTATATTCAATTCATTGCTTTTTCCTTGAAATAATGGCAGTCACAATGCATTTTTATTCTACATATCAGGACGGATTCTGCCAATGCAATTCAATTGTAATGGAGTGGTTTGATGCCGTGTGAAGATTTCTGATCCGCCCTCAGAATCAAAGTGTGGTGTGACTGTGCCCTTATATTCATTTCATTTGGATTCATGCATTTATAGACGTGATGAGCATGGATTCTCTTCCACATGCAATGCAACACATGGCTCTTAGATCATACCATAAATGTCTCACTTTCTAAATTTATCGTCTTTGTAATTCCATGAACCAACGTTATAACAACTATTTGCTCAATTATTGAAATGAAATATCCATAAGCTTTTGAAAAGGTGACACTTTATTAAACATTTGGCAATACAGGTTATACAATTCAATGTGATCATCCATTTACACAAGTTGCATAAATTATGTACATTTGGAACAACATTTTCAGATGGGAGTCAGCAGCCAATTACATATAATTCTGGCGGTCCTTGACATGACAAAGTTTGTGACAGTCTTGATTTGGAAGACATTTTTTTGAAGTACAATCAGGTCTAAATGGGTTAATACAAATGCATGATCTACAACTGCTCCCGACAGATAATGATGCAGCACCTTCTAGACTAAATGATGTATTTGCAAACATTCTGCAGAATAACAAAAATATGTCATTCTGTCATTTGACTAATTTCTGACACTCCTGAGATTCCTGACAATGACATTGACGACCCTGAGCTGCTGAGTGGTGCATGCATCTGGTCTACATCATCTGCCTCATCAAAGTAGCCAGTATAATACATATCTGGCAGTTCCAAGGGCGAAGGGTCACTGGTCTCAAAGTCAATGTCAATGTCAATGTTGTGAAATACATTGTCAATTACTTTTAGAATTTGCCTTGCATAGCGCTCAAAGAACACAGGAATATTGCATCTTATATATGCCAAGTCAAATATCTTAGGGCTGTGTTGGATAACAGCATCAATGAGTTCAGTACCAAAGCCAGTGCAGCCTACTTTAGAAGTGAACAGATGTGCATTTTTAGGAACCAAACTTTCCTGGTAAACCTCCAGCTTCTCCCTTAGCAACAATTTATGTTCTTTTAGTACCTGCCTAGATCTAGTAGCAACCTCATCCAGTTCAAACATCTCATAATTGGGTGTCAATTCTTCACAAACTACACTGGGGCAAGAACATATAGAGTGACAATAGGTGCAACATAGATGTCCTGGCTCCACACTTGTAGTACCTTCTTCAAACCTACTGTATAGGGCCTTTCGAAAGCATCCAGTTTTGGATTTCAGTAGCAACACTTTCACTCCCTCATCAGTCCTTTTATGCTGTTTAACCACATACACTGCAGCATGTGACTGTGAGCCATCTCTGCCTGCCCGGCCTGCTTGCTGAACAATAGCTTCAAGGTCCTCAGGTGCCCCATACATTATCACATGATGTACATTAGGAAAATTTAAGCCCAAGCCTAAAGCTGTTGTTGCGACGACAACTCTACAACTCCCATCGCCAAAGAGAGATGACAGGATTCGGCTTTTGGTGGTGTCGTCTGTTTGGCTGCTGAACATTCCTATCAGTAGATTGTCTGGATTCTGTTCAGGGTCTCTTTCAACCCATGCATCCGTGTCCAGCTCTCCTTGGAAATAAGCAAAAACTCTGACAAGTGCCGGAATTGACCTGCAGTAGATAAGTATGGGAGACATGGAAAGACCCTTGTCCTTTACCTCTCTCACAACCCAATCCAGGCATTCTAGCGTTTCCTGAGAGACAAAAATCAATCCCAGTCTGATGTTGGTACGGTTGGGGCTAACTGTTAGAGTTACTGTATTGTCATTGTCCATGAGAAGCAATTTCTTCACCAAATTCCTGGAGTTGAGATCAGCAGATGCAGTCAGTGCCAGCACAGGTGTACCTGAAAAGACAAATAATTGCACCGTCAGCTTAATTTGTAACATGCAAATGCTTAATAAAATATATAAATATATATATATATATATACACACACACACAACAAAATTGCACTGATCACACTGCCATCCGTCAACATATATTCTAACCAAAGTTAATGACACTGTTCAGCTACAGCTAGTCACAATATGGAATTGTCTACACCATTTGAATCTACAATTGGCAAAATTTACTTCACACATGTACAACCCAAGAATGTTGGAGTATAATTCACATTTTCAAAATAATACTAAGGTACACGTGGTTGAGAAAATATTACATTGTGTGCATTTCTTTTTAAGATATACTGACCTTCCTTGACGAGCCCTCTCAATTCTTTCAACCTCGAAAAACTCTCTCTGAAAGCTACTGCGTCTTTGTTTGAGGGCAGTCCCCTGAGAAAATAACAGAACATTAAATTATAATCAATTGCAGACAGAGAATACACTGTGACAAGCTATTTGCAGCCACTGGGGAAAATAAAGAAAGAAAAATGCTGCTGGTATATACAATATACCAAGAACTATTTGCACATACATACATTAATGCTGCTATATACAATATGACAAGACTATGCACATTTGATGGATGTACATTACGCTCTTGAATCTTCTTTTTTCACCTTCGTCCCTTTTTTGCCTTCCCTCCCTTTCTTTATTATTTTACGTTTTTTTATCACTATTCTACTGTTGTTGTCTATACTGATGATTGTCTGAAGGAAGCCTAAGCCAAAATTCGTTTTACTCTTATGTATAAGTATAATGTACCTGTATACAAGATAACAAGATGTAACAATACAGTACAACCTTGAATACAGAACATTGCCTACTATAAATTATTTGAAATGCTATAGCATTTTCTTTGCAGCTTTCTTTAGAATAGTTTATGCTATCACTACAAGTACGATCCAATACTTGTACCCAAAACTAGCAAATACTAAATGTTAAGAATTATCGACGTGAATCCCACGTCTTGCTTTGTTTGTTCTGGTGAATTGGTGTTGTTAGCTTCTGTTAGCCACAATAAGCTAGCCTGGTTCCAGACAAATCTGCCATTGCTAGTTTATAGTTCAAACAATACAAACAATACATAGACGTTAGTCATGAGAATATTTAGCAAACATTACGTACCATTTGTATGCAAGGTGAACCTCATCCACGACAATACCCATTAAATTGGCCTTGAAAAATCCGAAGAAAACATGCCTCTCCACTGTTTCTTCATCACCCATTGTTCCGGGCCACCAAATATAATTTGTGCATGGCCATTAAGGATTTCAGCGTCGTCGTGGACTCCGAGTTGATAGGCAGTAAGTCCCATCCTGGTAGCTTCGCTAATCTGGTCTTTCATCAGAGCGAGCAACGGAGAGACAACAACAACCAGTGGGTTTTCACTGAGTCCTAACTTTTTGCCGACGAGCGGAGCTAGTTGATAAATCAGGCTTTTACCAAAACCAGTCGGTAAAAGACAAAAAGTATCCCGCTTCCCAACAAAAGCCTTAAGGGCAACTGATTGTTCATCTTTTAGAAAAGAAATATGTTCCAACTCATTCACTACTGTTGTTATGGCGGCGTCCATCTTTGCTCGACTCTGGGCTCTTGCAAAGTACGTCAGAGGCTCAGAGCCCTCTGGTTGGCCGAAGCCTTTTCAGGCTCGGCAGGAATCTCGGATTCTTTTCAGAGTTGAAAACCACCAGACTAAATCCGCCTCGGGGCATATATGCAATAGGGGCGGGTTTAGTGTGGCTGCGCCAGGCTAAGTTTGTCCAGCGTCTCAGCCAGGATAAAAACTCTTTGTTCAGGAAAACAAGCTCAAGGTTCACACTAAGACAGAACTATTTTCATTTATTTTTATCAAATATTTTTTTTGTACAAAGTGCTCAAGTTTAAGACCATTGTATTGGGGCAAAATATTTTAGTTCTTGTTTTTACAACTCCTTTTTTTATTTAGAAGTATTACTTTGCATTGACAAATTGAACATGTGTGTGCTATATTTTGTATATTGAGTTTTCAAAAATAAATTGATGAAACTGAGGCACTGTCTCTGTCCCTTTCTTTCTCTTTAAAGTTATTTGATGAGTGCTGTCATGTGTGTTTTTAAAAGTATATTGGGTTCAAAGAAGTTTTACTCTGTCAAAACTATAATGTGTTTGGTATCAAAGACGTTTTACTATATATATTATATTATATATATATATATATATATATATATAAATAATATATATATATATATATATATATATATATATACATACACACATGCACACCCCCCATATATCTAGGTGTGCCCCGAGATTTTTAGGCTATGAAAAGTGTGCCCCGGGACAAAAAAGGTTGGGAAACACTGCACTAGACTATAGCCTGGTTTATTTACATGAGACAGACGCACTACTCTAGTCACTACTTTAAACCCATTCAGGACAGGAACCTCTTTTGGTGTTTTAAGCATTATGTTATACTTTAGCTAGTGAAAGATAGAATCTAGATCTACAAGCTACAGAGCGAACGTTTTTAACTTGTTTAGTTTAGCAAAAGGGACTGCACCTCAAGCCGGGGGTAGGCTAGTCTAGTCACTAGACTATAGCCTGGTTTATTTAGATGAGACAGACGCACTAGACTCTAGTGTGTCTCTCATGTAAATAAACCAGTTTGAAACTGGTTTATTGTAATCCCAGACAGACTGATGGGTGAATACACCACCTGCAAGTGTGGATTGTGCTTTTCTGCCCAACTCCCATGAGTCTCATTACGCCTAGAAAATAAATTCTCAATCATCTACGTGGGTGACAGTTGTTGAAAACAAAATGTATTACTTTTAACTGAATTCCCTTTTGTCAGACTGAAATTCTCTGACAATGTCTGTGTGCCTCATGAGGCTTCTACGAGTAGTAAATGTGACATTTTTGGGTTCTCACATACAGTAGGCTATACTGTATGAAATGGATATACATTTAACCCATTCCAGACGGGAACCCCTTTGTGTTTTAAACATTACGTTATACTTTAGCTAGTGAAAAATAGCAGATCTGCAAGCTCATAGTGCAGCACTGAAATAGTTTGAAAACCACTGATATAGAAACATAGGTTTAAATGGGGTAATAAAGTACACTATGAATAAAATAGACATTTGATTCCACACAAGAAGTAACAAGCAAAATGTTTTATTTGTAAAAACAGACTGAACTTATTTGTAAAAACAGAATGAACATTAGTAAAAACAAGACAAATGTACAAATTTACATCTAGCACCTAGCCTCCTACAACAGCAGGAAGCAGCATAACAACAAAAAACATGATGCTAGACAAAAAATAAGAGTGCAAACATTGGGAGAAAAAAAAGGATGTGCAAATGTACCAACTACGTTATTAAAAAAGTGATAAAAGTGAGTGCAGTATAAGGTGTGGGGGGTTGCCACACGAGGACCTGGAGTTCCAGGTGGGGTTGGTTCTGGGCTCCCATCCTCCACAATGCTGCTGTCCGCATCAGATTCTGCCTAGAAGGAGAAGAGAGTTGAGAATGTTTATTGTAATGTCATAGTATGTTTGTGTGTCACAATACCAATTAAGACTGCATAAAATAGCCATAAACCAACTAAATAAAACATCTTACCATCATGTCGCCATCAACCGGAAAATTCGTCGAGGTCACTCGATTCTTTATAAAGACTTTCAGCCAACCTAAATCTATAAGGATTTGCGGTTCCTCGGCGATACTCGCTCCTGCGCCACTCCGTTTCGACTCATTAAAACTTTTACATTTTCTTGTGAATCTGTCTCCGAGACAGTTCTCATTTTCGTCTCCCCCTCCATTTTTCTTCTCCCCCCCCTCTTACAGTCCATTGTTCCCCAGCTTCAGCTTGGGCTGAGCCCAATTGGCAGGGCTGTTGCGGGCTGGGTCGGCGAGTCGTTTGGTATTCATAGTAACCAATTGAACACACTCAAAGAGTCTGAAAAGGTTTGGGAAATCAGAAGTGGACAAACCCGTTTCAACAAACCCTACCAATAGTCATTAAGACATGCAAATCCCTTGACTCCTTCAAAACTGCTCTCAAAAGGAAATTTGAAACTGGCCCCCGTAAAATCTGAATCCCTCAACCACCCCCTTTCCCCCCTCACTGTATTTTTCTTTTCCCTTTTTAACTCCTATGATGATTTCCTGTTTTGAATGGATGTGTATATTCGTACGTCTCTTAATGTTTTGATGAATTGAAAATGGTGGTGTAAACAAGTGTAATGCTTTATGGTGTCGTCCACTAAGTTAGTATTGTGTTTAGTTTTGTATGTTGTACTTGAAATGTACTGTAATTCTACAAACTGTTAATAAATCAATCAATCGATCAGATTGACCAGTTGGTCTTGATGGACTATCGAGTCAGTTCATGGACTCAGACCTTTAACAGCCACATTAGCACCATCAAAGTCAGATTAAATGTTGATAACCAAACAGGATCTAGAAACACTTGACTGTGTATTAATCTTCAGTAGACTAGACTACTGTAACAGAGTCTGATGAATGCAGTTCACTCAGAACGCTGAATATCTTCAGAAATACAAAGAAAGTTGAATATTGATCAGTTCTTAAATCTTAACACTGGATGTGTCAAATAACCAAATTTCAAAATACTACTGTTGATCTATAAAGCATGGTTCGGGGCCTCTGATCTTGTGTTATCATCCACCATTCATACCTCATGGTCATTTGTGAAAGGTTTGCTTTATGAACCTAAAATAAAAATAGCATTCAGTTTAATGTGTAACATATCTGGAACAAACTCCCTGAAAATTGCAGCTCTGCAACAACTGTTATTTTAAATCACAGCTAAACCACGCATGCATGTTTGCTGCTGCCTTAATTGAGATGGTGTAATTATTATTCTACACTGACATTTAATATAATTTATTTAACGTATTTCATTCATTTCCGTTTGATTGTTTTTGTTCTTGTACTATTGCCTACTGCTCTGTGTCCTGAATATGTGATTTATATTATGGCAAAAATGTTCAAATCCAGGGTAGAATAGGAAAGTTACACAGTGCAGCTTTAACTTTATATTTTTACTGAATCTAATTGCACTTTTATGATTTCATATTTTCTTTTCTTAATGTTTTACATAAAACACATTGAATTGTCTTGTTGTTGTGAGCAGTGGTTGGCCAGTTGTGTTCTATTGTTGGTGTGTCACGCCCCCCTCACTCTGATTGGATGATCAGGGCCCTCTGTTAGTATTTAACAAGAGTTTGTTCTGCCTGGTATCACTTTAACTCTGGTAGTTGTTAAGAGCTGAACTTCTCCTTTCTGCACCAGCTGATTTTTGCTCTATTTAAAAGTAAATTTGGGCAGGTTTTGAGTTATGGCATTACTACAAACATTGAAGTCCTTGGTCAACCAGAGACTATCTGCTGCTGCTGAAGAGATATTTGGGGTCGTTGGAAGAATTCTAACAGAGTACGAGGATGAAGCTTTCCACATCAAGCAAGAAACTGACCGCCAACGCACACTACTGGATATGGTTTTACAACCAATCGTCATACTACACAGAGCAGGTTGGTAAAACATTTACAGAGAGAGAGACCATTGCTGTTTAATTTCTTAGTTAAGTGCAATTTCACCATAATTTCTTAAACAGCATTGGTGACTATTCGGAATGGTTGTGATAGCAATAGGATGGTACCACCTATTCTGTGTTAGCCGATACCGATACCGAATACCGATACCAGAGAATGATATATATGCCTAGATTAATACAAAAAAGAAAAAAACATCTTATTTTGAAGTCCCCCGACCGGGAATAGTGATTATAGATATCTAGCTAGTACTAGCTATATATCTTGTGTTATAGCAGACTCCTCACTCATATATGTGCACAGTTTGTGAAATAAAGGTATAGGGGACAGGATAGGTGCTTGAAAAACAGTTTGTACTCGCTCTGGCATAACAATGAATGATGAGGCAAGATATAGAGTCCAACCGTTTTACTGGGGGTTAAGGTGGTAGCATGGGCAGCATACAGATGCACAGGTATTGCGTGAGTGGGTATGTGTGTATGTGTGTGTGGTTTCTGTGAATAAACCCAGAAAGAATAAATGTCAGCTCTGTAGTGGCCACTGTAGCAGCTGTTGGCAATTATTGGCAATAATTAACTCGCGGATGCAGAGCACCCACAAATGTAAAGAGGGGAATATTTAGAGACAGTAAACATACATTCCAAACTGTAAACTGTAAACAATACACAACCCAGGTAATACTATGGAACAATCCAGGCAGGTAAACTAGGCTACAATGTCAGAAAATAACAGAAGACCAAGATCAGCACATGAGCACACTGACCGGGTAACAGTTTGGGCAACTCGATAGCAAACTCCACATGCCCCAACATTTTATTTACTTGCCATAGTGTCAACCCCTTACCCCTGTTACGGATCGGTGGTTAGACTGGCATATTCGCCGATACCGATATGACCCGATATGACCAAATAAGGGCCGATTCCGATACAGTATCTGGACATCTCTACCAATTACATTTGAGAAACAAGGAGTGTCTTGTTTTAGAAATGAAGCATTGTTGAGGTAAGAAACAATCATTTGAAGTTAGGACAGATATGGAACTAAAGCAGAAGTTCCCTCCAACCACAACTACATAACTTGGTTGACCACTCCAACTCTTGACTAATACATTACAAAGACATGATGGAATGTAGGTCATGTTCAAACATGCAATAATGGGTTTCTCTTTTATATATTCTGTCTAGATGCCATACACCTCCTGGTGTGTAAAGAGGAGGTATTTCCTGAGCAGCAGGAGAGAACATCCAGTCTGGTCAAAGAGGAACAAGAGTCTCTACAGATTAAAGAGGAACAGGAGGAGATAACCTCCAGTCTGATCAAAGAGGAACCAGAGTCTCTACAGATTAAAGAGGAACATGATGATCTACTTCAAAGATCAGAGGAGGATGGTGGATCAACAGAGACATTACTATCAGTGAAACATGAACATGATGAAAACATACAAACAGAACGTGTAGCCAGCACCTCATCTCAACACATGGAAACACAAGCTGATGTAGTGGACTGTGGAACATCACAACCAACTAGTGATGATCAGCTCATCTCTTCACAATGTTCTGAATCTGACATCACTGAAGACAGTGATGAGTGGAATGAGACCATGGATGACCAGTCAGGTTTAAACACACTGAGATCACACAATACACAACAAATGGGAGGAAAGCTGCTCCATGACCTCAAATCACCAAAACAAAGTCACTCCACGAGGAGTCACATAGGTACGAAACGTTTTAGTTGTGCAGATTGTGGCAAAATGTTCAATAGCAAAGGAAATCTGAAATTACACATGAGGATTCATACAGGGGAAAAACCCTTTACATGTACAGTTTGTGACAAGGGCTTTAGTCGGACCGATCTTCTAAAAAAACACATGAGGACTCATACAGGGGAAAAACCATTTACATGTACAGTTTGTGGCAAAGGCTTTACGCAAAAGGGTCATGTAAAATTACACATGATGACTCACACAGGGGAAAAGCCCTTTACGTGTACAGTTTGTGGCATGGGCTATATTCAAACAAGTGATCTAAAAAGACACATGATGATTCATACAGGGGAAAATCCCTTTACGTGTACAGTTTGTGGCAAAGGATGTAGACAAATGAGTAATCTAAAATCACATATGATGACTCACACAGGGGAAAAGCCCTTTACGTGTACAGTTTGTGGCAAGGGCTGTAGTAAAAAGAGTCATCTACAATCACATATGATGACTCACACAGGGGAAAAGCCCTTTACGTGTACAGTTTGTAAAAAAGGCTTTGGTCGGATTGATATTCTAAAAAAACACATAAAGACACATGCATCGGAAAAACCTGTTAAATGATTTTTACCATTTGTTTAGATTGTTTGGAGTATTACGTATTCATATAATGCATTGTACACATGAGGACACATTCAGGGGAAAGTCACTTTACATGTACAGTTTGTGGCAAGGTCTGTAGTCAAAAGGGTGATCTAAAACGACACATGATGACTCACACAGGGGAAAAGCCCTTTACGTGTACAGTTTGTGTCAAGGGCTGTGGTCATAATGGGGATTTAAAAGCACACATGATGACCCATACAGGGGAAAAACCTTTTACGTGTACCGTTTGTGGCAAAGGCTGCACTAATAATGGGAATTTAAATGTACACATGAGGACTCATACAGGGGAAAGGCCCTTTACATTTACAGTTTGTGGCAAGGGCTGTAGTCAAACGGGTGATCTAAAATGACACATGAGGACTCATACAGGGGAAAAACATTTGCATGTACAGTTTGTGAAAAAGGCTTTAGTCAGAATTGCAATCTAAAAACACACATGCAGACGTTTCATAAAGGGGAAAAAGCTGTTAAATAATGAGTGTTTTCAAATAAGGCATTATGTTGACACTTAATGTCAATTATCAGCAGTTTAGCTAAATATATTAAACATTATGGATTATAATTTTTTTAATCGATTTTCAACTTGGATAATGCTGCTACTGATAGGCCTATACTAATATGAGAAGCAGTGTTTGCCCACATTTGTCAGTCATATTCATGCACTAGTGGTACAATTGAAACTGTAGTATGTTTTCATCATAGCCTAGAATGCATTGTAACTGAAAATATTTACTCTGTAAAAAACACTGTCTGTAATGTCTTCTTTTTCAAATAAAGGTTTGACAGTTAAAGAACCTTTATGTGTGTTAATTACAGAAAGCTCATCCACATGTGTTTCACCTCCTTTAAGTATGGACATCTTGTGCTGTGAACAATAGTGACAAGAACGGTATTGTCACATTAAACAGTATTGCTACTTTAAATATACCCCAGGGAACCGTTCTGTCACCCTTCCCGTTTACCATCTTCATCTTCTGACTTCAGCTACAACTCCGGAACATGCCATCTCCAGAAATTCTCCGACGATAACGATATGGTTATAATACACAAAAGCATGCAGGCACAGCAAAGTCGGAAAAAGAGTTAACATGCACTAACCCCAATTACCAGCCTACGCCCGTGACAAACCTCCTGTAGGACTATGGCACACTAAAGGCCTCTACATAGTCCGTTTTGTTTCTTGCGTGGAGGAGTCAAACGGACACAAAAAACGCAAGGTTATTTTAGACATGCATAGTCCTTGCGTTTTACGTTTTTCTTGCGTCGGATTTAATCGCTGAAATGTGCAAGCATCTACTCATCCACTAGATGGCAGCTGTGACACTATGAAGCTGTCCCAGAATGCAACGCTGTTTCAAGGCGGAATGAAGACGGTATAAAGGAAGAAGAAGAAGGCAGTTGTTGTTGACCGATATATATAAAATATAAATCTACATATAATGTAGCCAATGGCATGTTCTACAAAATGTTAAGCTCACACTGTAGATCCAGTGTGCCCACACTTTTGACTTGAACTACTTTAAACCCATTCAGGACGGGAACCTCTTTTGGTGTTTTAAGCATTATGTTATACTTTAGCTAGTGAAAGATAGAATCTAGATCTACAAGCTACAGAGCGAACGTTTTTAACTCGTTTAGTTTAGCAAAAGGGACCGCACCTCAAGCCGGGGGTAGGCTAGTCTAGTCACTAGACTATAGCCTGGTTTATTTAGATGAGACAGACGCACTAGACTCTAGTGTGTCTCTCATGTAAATAAACCAGTTTGAAACTGGTTTATTGTAATCCCAGACAGACTGATGGGTGAATACACCACCTGCAAGTGTGGATTGTGCTTTTCTGCCCAACTCCCATAATGAGTCTCATGACGTCTAGAAAATAAATCCTCAATCATCTACGTGGGTGACTTGCAGTTGTTGAAAACAAAATGTATTACTTTTAACTGAATTCCCTTTTGTCAGACTGAAATTCTCTGACAATGTCTGTGTGCCTCATGAGGCTTCTACGAGTAGTAAATGTGACATTTTTGGGTTCTCACATACAGTAGGCTATACTGTATGAAATGGATATACATTTAACCCATTCCAGACGGGAACCCCTTTGTGTTTTAAGCATTACGTTATACTTTAGCTAGTGAAAAATAGCAGATCTGCAAGCTCATAGTGCAGCACTGAAATAGTTTGAGAACCACTGATATAGAAACATAGGTTTAAATGGGGTAATAAAGTACACTATGAATACAATAGACATTTGATTCCACACAAGAAGTAACAAGCAAAATGTTTTATTTGTACTGAACTTATTTGTAAAAACAGAATGAACATTAGTAAAAACAAGACAAATGTACAAATTTACATCTAGCACCTAGCCTCCTACAACAGCAGGAAGCAGCATAACAACAAAAAACATGATGCTAGACAAAAAATAAGAGTGCAAACATTGGGAGAAAAAAAAGGATGTGCAAATGTACCAACTACGTTATTAAAAAAGTGATGAAAGTGAGTGCAGTATAAGGTGTGGGGGGTTGCCACACGAGGACCTGGAGTTCCAGGTGGGGTTGGTTCTGGGCTCCCATCCTCCACAATGCTGCTGTCCGCATCAGATTCTGCCTAGAAGGAGAAGAGAGTTGAGAATGTTTATTGTAATGTCATAGTATGTTTGTGTGTCACAATACACAATACCAATTAAGACTGCATAAAATAGCCATAAACCAACTAAATAAAACATCTTACCATCATGTCGCCATCAACTGGAAAATTCGTCGAGGTCACTCGATGCTTTATAAAGACTATCAGCCAACCTAAAACTATAAGGATTTGCGGTTCCTCGGCGATACTCGCTCCTGCGCCACTCCGTTTCGACTCATTAAAACTTTTTAATTTTCTTGTGAATCTGTCTCGGAGGCTTCTCCATTTGCCCGAGGCCGTTGTCGCGTCCGTATTAAAAATATCTGCGATCTCGGCCCAGCTGTTCAGCTTCGTGTTGTTGTCTTTGCTCTCTGGGTTCGAGCAGTCATACAGCCATGGATATTCACGGACCAATTCACACAGCTGTGCTTCAAATGATGAGGTCATCTTGATGTCCAGTGAAATAATGTGAGATAGCCATGCCTGTTCGTGTTTATATTTACAACGGAAGCCCTTCCCTCTTGCTTCGGGGGTAGGGGGGCGTGGGTCGGGGGTAGGAGCAAGCAATTTGGTTGCGTTGGCTTGGGATCAGATCTCAACCCGACGGAGCGAGACAGATCACGTAACCGACGCAACGCAAGGGAGGAATTTCTCTCACCCTCCGTTCCTTATGTATTGTTGCGTCGATTATGTTCGACTCTGTCAAGCACGTAACTGTAACTGGGAAGATAGCAGCCTAATATAAACTACGCCCTCTAAAGCCACAATGTTGGTTTGCATCATAAATAATACAGCTAAACAAAATCAAATACACTTAAATCAAAAGAAAAGGACAAATTAGCAGAGGTTACTCCTAATAAAACAAAGGGACAATATTAATAAATAATCATTACAGTTTAAACAAAAATACAATAGAATATAGGCAGCAATCTACCCCCTTGTAGTGGGTTGAGCTTTCCTTAATTGTCATGTGACGCCCCAATCATATTCAGGACAGCTGAGACCCCTCAGCGCTGCTGACTGAATAAAAGGGAGCCACACCCAGCCATCAGAGTAGCTGGCTGGCTTGTGTGTTCCTGGTGGTGTGTTGGGGTTGTTGGTGCAAGAGTGTCATTGATGGTATGCAGTATATGGTTTCATACAATGGGAAAATCACGTATGCAGGCCAGGTACAGAGATGCTATATCTGCCAGTCCAGATACCACCAGGTGAAAGAATGTGACATCGTGAAGTGCTGGAAATGTGGTATGACTGGCCACAAGGGGAAGGAGTGTACTAGTGCCGGAGTGTGTAGCCTGTGCAATGAAGTGGGGCACACTTTCTTCACCTGCCCACAATCATACAGCAACAGAGCAAAGCGGCGGCAGCAGCAAGCTGCAGAAACAATCCCTGAGCCTGAGGCAGCAGCAACCGACAGCCAGCAGAGACCAGCACAGGACACCCCGCCAGATGACAGCCAGCAGATGGCAGCTCCAGCACCACTCGAGAGGAGGCAGAGACCAGAAGAGGAGGCCCTGTCCGATGACAGCAGCCAGCAGATCCCAGCTCCAGCAGCACCCGAGGAGAGGCAGAGACCAGCGGATAAAGCACCGGCACCTGAAAGGCAGCAACAGCGCAAGGCCACCACCAGCGGGCAGAAAAAGCCAGCGAGCAAGCCCGCAGCAACGCCGAGGAAACGGCCACCGAGCGCAGCTCCAGCGGGGGAGGCGTCGACAGCGCGGACGGACGCAGCGGCTGCTGTGTCGTCCCCACTCCCAGCACCTCCACCAGGAGCGGATCCCGGAGACTCCGTGTCAACATCTTCAGCTCCAGCGCAGCTTTCCCCTGCCGACGCGCAGCCATCAGATCATGGCAATGGCATGGAGAGTGCTACGCAGGTCAGTCTCCCCAGCTATCAAGTGCCGAATTATGTAGACACAGAGGACAGAATAACCGACATTTTGCGTGATTTAGAGACTAATGATGGTCAAACCGCTCTCGAAGATGCGATTGACATATTATGTCAGTTTGAAGAGCCGGGTCCCGTACCCGCCTTAATGGTGTCCACAGAGAACTTTCCTCCTTTACAAGGCAAGAGAGACAGACAGTCTCCTGACCAACACAAGAATGGTAAAAAGTCAAAAAGCCAGGGATTGAAAAAGCCCTTTAAGCCCTGATGATGTGTTGTCTGATATATGTAGGCCTACTACTCACCATCATGCATTTTAATATTGCTACAATCAATGTCAGGGGAATACAGCAAGCAAGCACTAGACAAGAGAAACTTAATGTAATGAAGAATATTAGAGCTGAACAAATGTTTTAATGCAGCTAAAGTACAAGCAGGCTTTGATATGGATGAACCAGCAAATATACATAAGGTTATAGAGAAATATAAAGAGAGACAAGAGTTTAACTGTATTAATGCACTGACAAATAAACATGGTCAAATTGTAAATGATGATAATGGAATTATGGCATTGATTGTAGAGCATTTTAAAGAAATGTATTGTGGTGATGGTACTTCATTGGATGCAGAGGCCTTTTTATCAGAGGTGAAAAAAATGGATGGAGAGCACTTTGACACACTCCTGGGTGACTTCACCAGCGAGGAAGTTAAAAAAACAATTTCTTTGTTAAACCAAGGGAAGTCTCCCGGCCCGGATGGCCTACCCTCCGAATTCTATCAATGTTTTGCTAATGAACTTGCCGATATTTTGGCCTCTGCTTTTAATGACGGGTGTTCAAAAAGATCCATGCATGACGGGTTTTATCAAGGTACCATCTCTAAGATCTTTAAAAAAGGTGAAGAAAAAGATCTAAATAACTGGAGACAGATCACACTAACTAATATAGAATATAAGATCCTCGCCAAAATCATAATGATGAGACTAAATACAGTATTAAACGAAATAATTGAAAAAGAACAAACATGCGCCATTAAAGGACGAGTGATGTGGGATAACCTCAATAAGATCAGAGAGATGATACACGCACGTCATAAGCCTGGCTTTTTTATTGTTGGTTTTGACCAAAAGAGAGCTTTTGATTTTGTAAATAGAGAATATTTATGGGGTTTTCTTTTCCCTTTTTACCTCCTTTATGATGAATTCCTGTTCTGTCCTTTGTCTATATAGAAGTGTCTATTTGTACGTCTCTAAATGTTTTTGATGAATTGAACATTGTGGACCCTATTGGAAACAAGTGTAATGCTTAATTGGGTCGTCCACTCACAGTTAACAGCCTTTGTATTGAGTTTGTGCTTGAAATGTACTGTAATTCTGCAAACTGTTAATACATTTTTCAATCAATCAATCAATCAAAATTCATAAAAATGATTAAAATGTTGTATGCAAAATCTCAGGTGGCGGTTAAAGTAATGGAAGGACGTCTAATTATATTGACATACAGAAAGGGGTGAAACAGGGCTGTCCACTGAGCGCAGCGCTCTACGTTCTTGCCATCAGCCCATTATTAAATAAAATAAAAAATGATAACCGAATCCAAGGTGTTCGGCTTAATAGAACGGCAGCCAAGGTGTCCGCCTACGCGGACGATGTAACTGCCTTTATAAAATCCCAGAGAGAACTTGACTTTGTTAGAGAACACTTTCACCTCTATGAGCAGGCTGCGGGGGCCAAACTAAATGAGACCAAAACAGAATGTATTTGGATAGGAGAGGAGGATCAAAGGCCGGCCCTGCTCATGGAGGTGAAAGATGAAATGAAAATACTTGGCATTTTCTTTGGTAATAGGGACTGTGCTAAAAATAATTGGGACAGAAAATAAACTGAAATACAGGCCGAAGTAGAAAAATTGAAAGTTAGGGACACAAAAACATTTATTTTATCAAAGTTATTGTTCCTGGCCACCATTTTTCCGCCACCTGAGAAGTGCATAACACGAATAAATAGGATGTGTGTACGTTTAATTTGGGGTAACAACCGGGAGGTTACCAAAAGAGTCCTCATGTTTAAAAGTGTCAAAGAGGGAGGCTTTGGCGCAACGGTCGTCGGCAGCAAAATAATGATTGCATTTTGTAAAAATGTGGCTAGGGGCATTCTGTGTGGAGCAGCCTGGGTAGGAGACCCCAAAACATGGAGAAAACAGAGGGCCATATTATAAATTGGCATATGGGGACTTCACCACGAAATATAGTAATTTAAATATTAACTGGGGAACCCAATCAAATAAAATAATATTTAATTTAATAAGTAATAAGATATATGGAGGTATGGTACATTTTAAACACTGCTCTTTTGAAGAAAGTAAAAACCTGGTAAATTACTTACTTACTCATAGACTGCAATAGGTCGAAGGCAGTCTGGAGCAAGATGCATGATATAGGCGTGAGGGTACCATGTCACAGAAACATTTTATATGGTATCTTTAACTGCAGAAAAGAAAATTATGATTTATTTGGGGTTTGCATTTGTGTGACTGTTTTTAAAATTTGGAAGACTCGATGCAAAATGTCAATGGACAATGTGATAATAGATGCAAACACTGTCTTTAAGCAAATCAGAACGGAACTAAAAAGGAGAAAAACCATAGACCTGAAGAGACTGCACACGCACTTAAACTGGCCCACTTTAGCACTGTAGTCACTTTAGCCCAGGTAATGTACTCCTTGTAACGTATATATGTATACTGTGTTGCATTTATTCTACCACGGCTCAGTGGCCGAATGGTAAAGTGAGAGGTACTTTGATGCGAGGACCTGGGTTCGCCTCCCGGTCGCGATATGTTTACATGTGTAGCTTTTAAATGTTTATACTGAGTGTGTGGTTTTGGGGGTGTCGTTATGCGCTCGCGGATAGACACACATGGCATCAAAGCATTGTGCTATTTGTTGGCGCATGGCAGCATCCTCAAAACGAAGCATTCGGTGCAGGCATTTGGGCGTTGGAGTGTGTGGGCGGATAGACACACATCGCACCAAAGGATGGTGCTGTTTGCTCGCGCGCCCTGGAGCCTAGGTGCTTGTTTCTGAATTGTGATGACATGTATGTAATTTTGTATGTATATGATGACAAGCAGCCTGTTTTTTGTAACTTTGTATCTATATGATGACAAGCAGTCTGTTTTATTATTTCCAAGCCTTGATGTGTAGGCTACTGTGTTGCTTTGTAATTGTGGAAATTCAATAAAATACTTTAAAATAAAATAAAAAGTATATGGTTTCATGTGTTTTTCCTAAATGTGAAGAGTAATCTGAGTGTTATATCTTGCAGGCATCTGACAGTGGGAATCCCACCCTGGGATAGGCTGCGTTATTCCCCCCACCTGTTGTAGGCCTATACTGCTTTGTATGCGGATTTGCATGCAGAGCTGCTGGTATGTTAGCTCCTGATCGTTAGTGGCTTGCTGCCCCATGGACCAGGGAGTACTGACGCGTGGCATCTCCACGCCATAGAGTAAGGACATTTTTATCAGGTATTTGACCAATCTGGGAACTAAATCGTTACCAAGAAATGTCTTCACCAATGTGCTTCTAAAGGTGTCTAATAACATGTACTAAAAGATTGCAATTCAACTCCCGTGGAGAAACCTCGATCATGGATTTAAACACATCAAAGACGTGGTACCGATAACCGATCTTCGAAAATTCGAAATTGCTTAAATTGGGCTTGAGTAACTTTTGAGGGGTCAAACTAGGGATTTTTCATGATTCTGAGTTGATTGCAAGCATTTATTTTTCACCAAGACCACTGCCTGGTGGTAAAATGGCCGCACCCACGTATCCCGCTCATCGTTCAACCCCCCAATGTAGTCTGGTAAGAATTCTGATAAATGTGATTGCGTGCATGTTTGCTGCTGCTTTTCATCGAGATGGTGTAATTATTACATTATTTAATTGAATGTATTTATATTATTTCATTCATTTCCGTTGATTGTTTTTGTACTATTGCTTTTGCTCTGTGTCCTGAATATTTTGTTTTCTATTATGGCCCTTTACATGTACAGTTTGTGGCAAGGGCTGTACTCATAATGGGGATTTAAAAGAACACATGAGGACTCATACAGGGGAAAAGCCCTTTACATGTACAGTTTGTGGCAAGGGTTGTACTCATAATGGGAAATTAAAAGAACACATGAGGACTCATACAGGGGAAAAGCCATTTGAGTGTAAAGTTTGTGAAAAAGGCTTTAGTCGGATTGATAATCTAAAAACACACATGAAGACACATACATTGGACAAATCTGTTAAATGATGAGTGTGAGTGGCAGAGGAAGAAATGCCACTTGAACATTTTCAACTTAGCCTCGTGGTGGCGCTATAACTGTCCGATTAGTGTTTTTACATCTAACTGCATGGATCTGTGTATAACTTTGTATGCCAACTCCCTAGAGGCCAAGGAAAAACCTTTACCTGGACATTTTCACATCTGCTCTTTATAGTGCCACCGAGTGAGGTAAATCATCATCATTGTCTATTAGACGTGGCCTGCAGGGGCCTGTGTGACAGGCTGCCGTTCCAACCGCTCTTTAAGTGTTTCTCTGTGTGAGTGTTTTGCAAGTCGCTTTTTCTTTCTTATAAGGACATTCTTTGTTCCTTGAGGGACATTGTACACTATAGCGGCAGTAAGTTTGTCTATTTAAGAGGAGAGCTGCTCGTGCTCAGAAGAATGGGACACGCCGGCACACGCCACCCCATCCCCGGGGGACTGAGAAGAAAGTACCGGGGGGTGTAGAGCCGGTGCTAAAGTGAAGACCGGGCTAACAAACAACAAACGACGGCGGTACAAGCCACCAATTCCCTCTGTGTTAATGGTGAATGTGAACGCGCTGACTAGAAAGAAGATAGACGAGCTACGAGGATTAATCAAGACGCAGAGGATATACAGAGAAAGCAGTTCGATCATATTAATAATAATAATAATAATAGCTCAAATTTATATAGCGCTTTTCTAAATACCCAAAGCGCTTTACATAGGAACACTAGAAACAGACTTTAATAAGAAGAAAAAAAAAAAAAAAAGGCTAACTAGCCACAAGCCGGACACCGCGGTGGAGCTACAAGGATTCGGTCTCGTGAGGGCGGACAGAGACAACAAGCGTGTCGGAAGACGAAAGGTGGGGGTCTTATGCTGTACGTTGATAACAGATGGTGTAACCCGGGCCATGTGACTGTTAAAGAGATCATTGACGTGCTGTATGCCAACATTAAGGAGGCACACACAGCCACTACCCCTCTTGCCCAACTGGGGAAGTCTGACCACAATTTAGTTTATTTACAGCCCCAGTACATTCCAGTAGTTCAAAGGCAGCCTGTCACAACACGGTCCTTTAACATCTGCCTGGACGTGGTTGTTCCGGTCAGGACAGTGCGCTGCTTCGGCAACAATAAACCCTTGGTAACCAGTGAAGTGAAGGCTGTCCTGAATAGGAAGAAGATGGCCTTTATTAACAAGGACCAGGAGGAGATGAAGAGTGCACAGCAGGAGCTTAAGCACTGTATGAAGGAAGCCAAGGACACCTACAGGAGAAAAGTGGAGAAGAAGCTGAGGGAGAACAATATGAGGGAAGTGTGGCAAGGCATGAAAACAATCACAGGCCTCAAACAGGGGAATGGGGGGGCTGTGAGGGGAGCAAAGAGAGGGGCAAATTAATTTAACACCTTCTTCAACGGTTTGATTCCGGACTTGTCCCTCTCTGCCCCCCACCAAGCCCACAATCCCCCCCCCCCCCCCCCCCCCCCCCCCCCCCCCCCCATGTCCTCCATTGTCCCCTACCCCGCTCCCTCTCCCCTCTGCCCCCCGCCGTCGCCCACCCCAAAATGGACACTCCTTTCCCCCCAAGCGGAACATGGACCCGCCCTTCCCCCCCTCCATTTTTCGTCCTCCCCCCCTCTTACAGTGCATTGTTCCCCAGTTTCAGCTTGGGCTGAGCCCAATTGGCAGGGCTGTTGCGGGATGGGTCGGCGAGTCGTTTGGTATTCATAGTAACCAATTGAATACACCTCAAAGAGTCTGAAAAGGTTTGGGAAATCAGAAGTGGACAAACATGTCTTTTCAACAAACCCTACCAATAGTCATTAAGACATGCAAATGCCTTGACTCCTTCAAAACTGCTCCTGGACAGCTGCAATTCGAAACTGGCCCCCGTAAAATCTGAATCCCCCACTGAATCCCCCACCCACCCCTCTGTATGTTTCTTTTCCCATTTTACCTCCTCTATGATGATTTCCTGTTTTGACTATACAGTATAGTTGTATATTCGTACGTCTCTTAATGTTTTGATGAATTGAAAATGGTGGGGGCTTATTATAAACGTAAAAGTGTAATGCTTATGGTGTCGTCCACTCACAGTTAACAGTTTTTTGTATTGAGTTGTACTTGAAATGTACTGTAATTCTGTCAATCAATCAATACATCAATCAGATTATGACCAGTTGGTCTTGATGGACTATCGAGTCGGTTCGTGAACTCAGACCTGTAACAGCCACATTAAAAGCACCATCAAATTAAATGTTTTATATCCAAACAGGATATAGAAAAACTTGGCTATGTGTAATGTGTATTAATCTGCAGATTCTGATGACTTGCAGTTCATTCAGAACGCTGAATATCTTCAGAAATACAAATAAAGTTTAACATTGATTAGTTCTTAAATCTTAACACTGGGTCCTTGTGTGTCAAATAATCAAATTTTCAAAATACTACTGTTGGTCTATAAAGCATGGTTTGGGGCCTCTGATCTTGTGTTATCAACACCATTCATACCTCTATGGTTATTTGCGAAAGGTTTGCTTTATGAACCAAAAATAAAACATAGCATTCAGTTTAATGTGTAACATATCTGGAACAAACTCCCTGAAAAATTGCAGCTCTGCAACACTGTTATTTTAAATCACAGCTAAACCACAAATGCATGTTTGCTGCTGCCTTAATTGAGATGGTGTAATTATTATTCTACACTGACATTTAATATAATTTATTTAAATTATTTCGTTAATTTCCGTTGACTGTTTTTGTTCTTGTACTATTGCCTTTGCTGAGTGTCCTGAATATGTGATTTATATTATGGCAACAATGTTCAAATCCAGGGTAGAATAGGAAAGCTACACAGTGCAGCTCTAACTATATATTTTTACTGAATCTAATTGCACTTTTATAATTTCATATTTTCTTTTCTTAATGTTTTACATAAAACACATTGAATTGTCTTGTTGTTGTGAGCAGTGGTTGGCCAGTTGTGTTCTATTGTTGGTGTGTCACGCCCCCCTCACTCTGATTGGATGATCAGGGCCCTCTGTTAGTAATTTAACAAGAGTTTGTTCTGCTAGGTGTCACATTAATCTCTGCTAGTTGTTAAGAGCTGAACTTCTCCTTTCTGCACCAGCTGAAGCGTCTAGTTTTGGTTCTACTTTAGTACTTCGCTCTAGGCCCATTTAAAATTCTATTTGGACAGGTTTTGACTTGAGTTATGGCTTTACTACAAACATTGAAGTCCTTGGTCAACCAGAGACTATCTGCTGCTGCTGAAGAGATATTTGGGGTCGTTGGAAGAATTCTAACAGAGTACGAGGATGAAGCTTTCCACATCAAGCAAGAAACTGACCGCCAACGCAGACTACTGGATAAGGTTTTACAACCAATCGTCAAACTACACAGAGCAGGTTGGTAAAACATTTACTGAGAGAGAGAGAGAGAGAGAGAGAGAGAGAGAGAGAGAGAGAGAGAGAGAGAGAGAGAGAGAGAGAGAGAGAGAGAGAGAGAGAGAGAGAGGAGAGAGAGAGAGAGAGAGAGAGAAGAGAGAGAGACCATTGCTGTTTAATTTCTTAAACAGCAATGGTGACTATTTGGAATGGAAAAGGAACTGGTTGAAACGTTGTGAGCTTGCATTGATAATAGTCAATAGTGTTGTAGTTTCCTCCATTCATGTCTGTTAATCAAATATTGACAACGGAATCAAGTAGTAGGAAGAATTAAATAAACTGTTGATCGTGTATAATCATAGACTGTTAAAAAGGAGTTAGTTCAATAAACTTGTTACATTTCAAAACAACAGCAGTAGGTTGTAGCTAAAACATTTACACAGAGAGAGAGAGAGAGAGAGAGAAGAGAGAGAGAGAGAGAGAGAGACTATTTGGAATGGAAAATAAACTTTGTGAGCTTGCATTGATAATAGTAATAGTATTCTAGTTGTAGTGTCCTCCCTTCATGTCTGTTAAACAAATATTGACAACGAAATCAAGTAGTAAGGAATAATTAAATAAACTGTTGATCGTGTATAATCACAGAGTGTTTAAAAGGAGGAGATTCAATTAACTTGTCGCATTCCAAAACATCAGGGGCTATATCTGATAGCAGTAGGTTGTAGCTAATTACATTTTACATAACAGCAGAAGTTCCCTCCGACCACAACTACATAACTGGTTGAGCACTCCAACTCTTGACTAATACATTAAAAAGACATGATAATTCTATCATGTAGGTCGTGTTCAAACATGTAATAATGAGTTTCTCTTTTATATATTCTGTCTAGACGCCATACACCTCCTTGTGTGTAAAGAGGAGGTATTCCCTGAGCAGCAGGAGAGAACCTCCAGTCTGATCAAAGAGGAACCAGAGTCTCTACAGATTAATGAGGAACAGGAGGCGATAACCTCCAGTCTGATCAAAGAGGAACCAGAGTCTCTACAGATTAAAGAGGAACATGATGAGCGACTTCAAAGATCAACAGAGATATTGCTATCAGTGAAACATGAAGATGAAAACATACAAAGAGAACCTGTAGCCAGCACCTCATCTCAACACATGGAAACACAAGCTGATGTAGAGGACTGTGGAACATCACAACCAAGTAGTGATGATCAGCTCATCTCTTCACACTGTTCTGAATCTGACATCACTGAAGACAGTGATGAGTGGGATGAGACCACGGATGACCAGTCAGGTTCAAAAACACTGAGATCACACAATGTACAACAAATGGGAGGAAAGCTGCTCCATGACCTCAAATCACCAAAACAAAGTCACTCCACGAGGAGTCACATAGGTACGAAACGTTTTAGTTGTGCAGATTGTGGCAAAATGTTCAATAGCAAAGGAAATCTGAAATTACACATGATGATTCATACAGGGGAAAAACCCTTTACATGTACAGTTTGTGACAAGGGCTATATTCAAACAAGTGATCTAAAAAGACACATGATGATTCATACAGGGGAAAAACCCTTTACGTGTACAGTTTGTGGCAAGGGCTGTAATAACAAGAGTAATCTAAAAAAACACATGAGGACACATACAGGGGAAAATCCCTTTACGTGTACAGTTTGTGGCAAAGGATGTAGACAAATAAGTCATCTAAAAAGACACATGATGAGTCATACAGGGGAAAAGCCCTTTACGTGTACAGTTTGTGGCAAAGGCTGTAGTCAAACGGCTGATCTAAAAAAACACATGAGGACACATACAGGGGAAAAGCCCTTTAGATGTTCAGTGTGTGGCACAGGCTTTAGTCAAAAGGGTCATGTTAAAAGACACATGATGAGTCATACAGGGGAAAAGCCCTTTACGTGTACAGTTTGTGGCAAAGGCTGTAGTCAAACGGCTGATCTAAAAAAACACATGAAGACACATACATCGGAAAAATCTGTTAAATGATGAGTGTTTTTTATTCTTCGAAGAAGGCATGAGAGTTAATTTGCTGATACTGATATAACAATATGAGAATTAGTGTTTGTCCACATCATCACGTCATCAGGAATTCATGCACTAGTGGTGCAATTGTAACTTATCTCTGTGTGTTGACACATGTTGTTTTGACTATCATATTATCATAGTGTATTTTGATCACTTAGTTTGATGGTTTGTTTAAATTCTCTGTAGTATTTTCTCTTCATAGAATGCATTGTAAAAGACAATATTCACTCTGTCATACCTGTAAAAACACTGTTTGTAATTTCTTTCTTTTTCAAATAAAGTTTTGACAGTTACAGATATGTGTGTTCATTATACAGAAAGCTCATCACAACACATGTGTTTCACCTCCTTTAAGTATGGACGTCTTGTGCTGTGAACAATACGGTAAATGGTAAATGGTGCATTTATATAGCGCCTTTATCCAAGGCGCTTTACATAGATTGTGCATTTCATTCACACATTCACACAAACATTCACACACCGATTGCGGCAGAAGCCATGCAAGGCACCAACCAGCACATCGGGAGCAATTTGGGGTTCAGTGTCTTGCCCAAGGACACTTCGACATGTAGACAGGAGGAGCCGGGATTCGAACCGCCGACCCATGGATCATTGGACGACCTGCTCTACCTCATGAGCCACAGTCGACCCTACAGTGACAATATGGTGCTGGCAAACCGTGCACCTGTAGTATGGAAATTCGGGGACGGCACCATCTTGAATGTGTCGCTGACAGGTACATGGCAGATCAACAACAGTGCATCAGAAGTAGAACTTCAGAAGTATTGCAGACAGCAACAATGTTACGAGCGAGCTCTAAAAACACAGGGACATATGTGGACAAGTTGGACACGGACTCACAAAAAGCACTATAAGGAGAAATTGTTTCATTAATGGTGATGTGTGTGTGTGTGTGTGTGTGTGTGTGTGTGTGTGTGTGTGTGTTACCACCAGCGAGTTCACTGATTCTACTGCTCTGAACACCAGAATGTAGAATGCCCTAACGCCATCCATTAAAAGCAGTGGTTTTCAACCCTATTCATATCAAGGTCCATTATTTATTCAGCATTTGAGCCACTGACTGCCATTTGATGATAAATGTACCCGTAAGGGTCCATTTGGTTTCATCTATAAGGGTCCATTAAGGTTACCAACTCCCCATTATTTAGCTGGGGGCCACCTTGAACGTGTTATTACATGAAACTTTCAATGTAACTGTGTTTCAGATTGACCAGTTACTCTTGCTATGATCTAACTAGTTAGATACAGATATTTGTTTAAGTATGTCTTTGTTTCGTTTGTATGTGATTTTTTTAAACCAATACTAATATTAAAAGCGTTAGACGACCCTGGTTGTGAATGTTGTGGAATGTTTTGGGGGATTTCTGTCCCATTGTTAATGGACAGGTTAGGGTGTGTAACCCTATTGCTGAATGGATCGACCAACCAATTTGCATGTGATCCTTTTAGTATGTTAAGTAGAGTGGATATAACCTACTCCTACAGTATAGTGTGAATGGAGTGGAACATGTATATAGGATTGGGAATCATTTGCATTCAAATAATTTAGACTGAAAAATCCTGCGACAACTTCTGAAAGGTGACAATAACAACTCGAGCTATTGGTCATCCCTACATTTGGACTTTACAAGGTTAAGCATCGCTAAGATCACTGTACCAACTGCACACAGCAATATATATTAAGTCATTCTTTCATGGTCAAATATAGCCTGGCTAATAAGCCAGACTAATATCACACAACACTGTCGCGGTATATCAGTCTGGGCTGGCTCCACTTGGATTTCATTTCCCGGGGAACATTTTCTCTTTGACGCAATTGGTCAGAGCTACTGTCAGTCAAAGGTCTCAAGCATTGAACGTCACTGTACCAAAGCCCGCCCATATTGCATACCGTGTCCCGATTGGTCCGACCTGTTCTCTGCTGTAGGAAAGAGGCGTGCTACTGAGCCTCGCCAGACCGTAATCCGCTGGTAGGCAACTTTTTTTTGCCAACGGCTGATTCGGTCTGGTTTATTAACCAGGCTAGGTCAAATATACATCTCACACATGCATGTTTAAACTCATGACAGGGTTGAATAGACTTTCTGATCACACCTAAATTCCTCCCTAATTTCCAGCCATGTACAGAAATATATTTCACCAGGACATATTCAACTACATGTGCAGACCATGTTAAAACTACATGCACATAACATGTTAAAATTGCACGTGTATATGTGACCTGGGCACTTAGAGCCAGACTATGCCACTCTGGGAATTTCACCCAGAGAATATATGATAATAAACAATAATACAGATTTCAAGCCAACTGGGCTCAATGAGGAGCAGAAATGTGTGGTTCCCGTGCAAATACATAATATTTTATTCAGGCTCAAGGCAGAATAATTAAAAACGGCAAGGAAGGGTCATCTCATCAGCCAGTTAAAATGTAATTCACTATAACTCTATAATGTTACCAGTACAGTCAGGGGTGCAGTGGTGTCCACACACAGGAGGGAGTGAGGGAGGTGAGGGGGAATCTAATAGTTTCAGCCGCACAGTCACACTTCATACTCACTGTGAAGATATAATTATAATACACAAAAGCATGTACTGTAATTCTGCAAACTGTTATTCAATCAATCAATCAGATTGACCAGTTGGTCTAGATGGACTATCAAGTCGGGTCATGGACTCAGACCTTTAACAGCCACATTAGCACCACCAAAGTCAGATTAAAATTAAAATATTTTATATCCAAACAGGATATAGAATTGTACTAATCTTCAGTAGGCTTGCCTACTGTAACAGAGTCTGATGACTGCAGTTCATTCAGAACGCTGAATATCTTCAGAAATACAAAGAAAGTTGAACATCGATCAGTTCTTAAATCTTAACACTGGGTCCTTGTGTGTCAAATAATCAAATTTCAAAATACTACTGTTGGTCTATAAAGCATGGTTTGGGGCCTCTGATCTTGTGTTATCATCCACCATGCATACCTCTATGGTCTCTAAAGGTTTGCTTTATAAACCTAAAATAAAAAAATAGCATGTAGCATTTTGTTCTTGTTCTATTGCCATTGCTCTGAGTCCTGAATATGTGATTTATATTAAGGCAACAATGTTCAAATCCAGGGTAGAATAGGAAAGTTAAGGTGCAGCTTTAACTTTATATTTTTACTGAAACTAATTGCACTTTTATAATTTCATATTTTATTTTCCTAATGTTTTATATAAAACATATATTGCCTTGTTGTTGTAAGCAGGGATTGGCCAGTTGTGTTCTATTGTTGGTGTGTCCCGCCCCCCTCACTCTGATTGGATGATCAGGGCCCTCTGTTAGTATTTAACAAGAGTTTGTTCTGCCTGGTATCACTTTAACTCTGGTAGTTATTAAGAGCTGAACTTCTCCTTTCTGCACCAGCTGAAGCGTTTAGTTTTGGTTCTAGACGCCTACTTAATTTTACAAGATTTTCGCTCTATTAAAAATCAATTTGGGCAGGTTTTGAGTTATGGCATTACTACAAACATTGAAGTCCTTGGTCAACCAGAGACTATCTGCTGCTGCTGAAGAGATATTTGGGGTCGTTGGTAGAATTTTAACAGAGTACGAGGATGAAGCTTTCCACATCAAGCAAGAAACTGACCGCCAACGCAGACTACTGGATATGGTTTTACAACCAATCGTCAAACTACACAGAGCAGGTTGGTAAAACATTTACAGAGAGAGAGAGAGAGAGAGAGAGAGAGAGAGAGAGAGAGAGAGAGAGAGAGAGAGAGAGAGAGAGAGAGAGAGGAGAGAGAGAGAGCGAGAGAGAGAGACCATTGCCGTTTAATTTCTTAAACAGCAATGGTGACTATTTGGAATGGAAAAGGAACTGGTTGAAACTTTGTGAGCTTGCATTGATAATAGTCAATAGTATTCTAGTTGTAGTGTCCTCCATTCATGTCTGTTAAACAAATATTGACAACGAAATCAAGTAGTAAGGAATAATAAATAAACTGTTGAACGTGTATAATCATGAGTGTTTAAAAGGAGGAGATTCAATTAACTTGTAACATTCCAAAACATCAGGGGCTATATCTGATAGCAGTAGGTTGTAGCTAATTACATTTTACATAACAGCAGAAGTTCCCTCCGAGCACAACTACATGGTTGAGCATTCCAACTCTTGACTAATACATTAAAAATACATGATAATTATATCATGTAGGTCGTGTTCAAACATGTAATAATGGTTTCTCTTTCATATATTCTGTCTAGACACCATACACCTCCTTGTGTGTAAAGAGGAGGTATTCCCTGAGCAGCAGGAGAGAACCTCTAGTCTGGTCCAAGAGGAACCAGAGTCTCTAAAGATTAAAGATGAACAGGAGGAGAGAACCTCCAGTCTGATCAAAGAGGAACCAGAGTCTCTACAGATTAAAGAGGAACATGATGAGCTACTTCAAAGATCAGAGGTGGATGGTGGATCAACAGAGATATCACTGTCAGTGAAACATGAACATGATGCAAACATACAAAGAGAACCTGTAGCCAGCACCTCATCTCAACACATGGAAACACAAGCTGATGTAGAGGACTGTGGAACATCACAACCAACTAGTGATGATCAGCTCCTCTCTTCACACTATTCTGAATCTGATATCACTGAAGACAGTGTTGAGTGGGATGAGACCACGGATGACCAGTCTGGTTTAAACCCACTGAAATCACATAATACACAACACATGGGAGGAAATAGTTTGTGTTTGAGCAACAAGCTGCTCCATGAGCTCAAATCACCAAAACAAAGTCACTCCACGAGGAGTCACATAGGTACGAAACGTTTTAGTTGTGCAGATTGTGGCAAAATGTTTAATCACAAGGAACATCTGAAGATGCACACAATGATTAATTCAGGGGAAAAGCCATTTGCGTGCACAGTGTGCGGCACATGCTTTAGTCAAAAGGGTAATCTAAAATTACACATGAGGATTCATACAGGGGAAAAACCCTTTACATGTACAGTTTGTGACAAGGGTTTTAGTCAAAAGAGTAAAGTAAAAAAAACACATGACTACTCATACAGGGGAAAAACCCTTTACATGTACAGTTTGTGGCAAGGGCTGTATTGATAATTGGCATTTAAAAGTACACATGAGGACTCATACAGGAGAAAAGCCCTTTACGTGTACAGTGTGTGGCAAGGGCTGTATTCAAACGAGTGATCTAAAAAAACACATGAAGACACATACATTGGAAAAATCTGTTAAATGATGAGTATTTTTCCTTTTTCTTCAAAGAAGGCTTTAGAGTTTGCTGATACTGATATAACAATATGAGAATCAGTGTTTGTCCACATGTCACCAGGAATTCATGGTGCAATTGTAACTTGTCTCTGTGTGTTGACACGTGTGGTTTCGACTAACATATTATCATAGTGTATTTTGATCACTTAGTTTGATGATTTTTTTATTTGATTCTCTGTAGTATTTTGTCTTCATATAATGCATTGTAAAAGACAATATTCACTCTGTCATACCTGTAAAAACACTGTTTGTAATTTCTTTCTTTCTTTTTCAAATAAAGGTTTGACAGTTACAGATATGTGTGTTCATTAGGGTGCATGTGTTTGGTCCGACTAGTCATTGGTCCGAAAAACGACAATCCTCCTCAAACCCTAACCTAACCATAACCGCAAGCACGGGAGCAGGCGCTAGTCCGAGGTGCGGACGCATGTCGAACCAATGCTACGTCGGACCATAGTATGCCTCCCGTTCATTATACAGAACGCAAAATACATGTGTTTCACCTCCTTTAAGTATGGACGTATTATTGTGCGGTGAACAATACAGTGCTGGTAAACCTCACAAATGTAGTATGGAAATTTGAGGGCGGCGGCGCGGCGCCATCTTGAATATGTCGCTGACAGGTACATGGCAGATCAACAACAGTGCATCAGAAGTATTGCAGACAGCAACAATGTTACGAGCGAGCTCTAAAAACACGGGGACATACATGGAGAAGGTGGACACTTTACATCACAGCATGACCACCTCTTAGGGCCAGGTTACTTTTGGACGAAGCAGGGGTCGAACTGGCGGCCTTGGTCAAAGCGGGGATTGAACTGGCGACCTTGTAGACCATACTTCCCCTGACCTTCTCAGAAATTACAGTTTTAAACATTTCAGTGCTTTTTGAAACTATTTGGATAAATGATCGCTTCCAGCAGGATTTTACATGAAGCTGAATTAGAAATTAGAATTCATCCATTCGCTTGATTTCTCTCCTTTTCTCATTCTTGTCTCCACCAGGCCGAAGGCATGGGGAGAGAGTATGTTTTGCACTCCGTCCGTGTGTATGTGTGTATGTGTGTGTGTGTGTATGTGTGTGTGTGTGTGTGTGTGTGTGTGTGTGTGTGTGTGTGTGTGTGTGTGTGTGTGTGTGTGTGTGTGTGTGTGTGTGTGTGTATGTGTGTCCGTCCGTCCGTCCGCTAATCTCCGGCACCGTTGGCTTGATCGCAGCCATACTCTGCACACACACTCCCTGAATGCCAAAGCTTATAGCGGCACCAGGAGGCCGCTTTGTGCAAAACAATTTTTTGGACTGTACACTTACAGATTTTGTCCAAACATCACGCAAATTGGTACACAGTCTCTCTAGAGCCAGTCAACAAAACTGGCCTTTCAGATTTTTCAGACTCCATCCTGATTGGCTAAGATTGGCTTCCAAAGTTCGCAGGAGTGCTCAGTTTCAAACAAAATGCTGCAAATCATGTACACATCTTGTGATTTCCGTGAAATTGTGCACGCACATTCCCACTAGGCCGAGGAAGAAATCCCGCCATAACATTTTCAACTCAGTCTCATGGTGGTGCTATAACTGGCCGATTAGTGTTTTTACCTCTAACTGCACAGATCTGTGTATAACTTTGTATGCCAACTCCCTAGAGGCCAAGGAAAAACCTTTACCTGGAAAATTTCACATCTGCTCTTTATCGCGCCACCAGGAGGCCGACATATGTAAAACACATTTTCTAATATTACTCCTTCAGATTTTATCAAAATGTCACGCAAATCGGTACACATGCTCTCCATAGTAATGTGATCAAGACGGGTTTGTTTGATTTCTCATAATCCACCCTGATTGGATACGATTGGCTTCTAAACCTTTTAGGAGTAGCCCACTTTGTATCCGTTTTGTTCCATTCTCACAACTACTAAACACAGCGTCCAAAAACTGTGCATGCATATTCCCACTAGGCTGAGGAAGAAATGCCACTTGAAAGTTTTCAAATCAGCCTCATGGTGGCGCTACAACAGGCCAAGCCGCGTCACACACACACACACACACACACACACACACACACACACACACACACACACACACACACACACACACACACACACACACACACACACACACACACACACACACACAACATGTTTATATTACTCCTAAACATTTTGCCACATATCACAAACACTCCTATCCTCCTGGTGGAGACCTGTTCCCAGAAGGGCACTTCTCATTTTCTTCTCCCCCCCGCCTCTTACAGTCCATTGTTCCCCAGCTTCAGCTTGGGCTGAGCCCAATTGGCAGGGCTGTTGCGGGCTGGGTCGGCGAGTCGTTTGGTATTCATAGTAGGCCTAACCAATTGAACACACTCAAAGAGTCTGAAAAGGTTTGGGAAATCAGAAGTGGGAAAACCCGTTTCAACAAACCCTACCAATAGTCATTAAGACATGCAAATCCCTTGACTTCTTCAAAACTGCTCTCAAAAGGAAATTCGAAACTGGCCCCCGTAAAATCTGAATCCCTCACCCACCCCCTTTCCCCCCTCACTGTAGGCCTATATGTTTCTTTTCCCTTTTGACTCCTATGATGATTTCCTGTTTTGAATGGATGTGTATATTCGTACGTCTCTTAATGTTTTGATGAATTGAAAATGGTGGTGTAAACAAGTGTAATGCTTTATGGTGTCGTCCACTAAGTTAGTATTGTGTTTAGTTTTGTATGTTGTACTTGAAATGTACTGTAATTCTGCAAAATGTTAATAAATCAATCAATCAATCAGATTGACCAGTTGGTCTTGATGGACTATCGAGTCGGTTCATGGACTCAGACCTTTAACAGCCACATTAGCACCATCAAAGTCAGATTAAATGTTTATAACCAAACAGGATCTAGAAACACTTGACTGTGTATTAATCTTCAGTAGGCTTGACAACTGTAACAGAGTCTGATGACTGCAGTTCACTCAGAACGCTGAATATCTTCAGAAATACAAAGAAAGTTGAATATTGATCAGTTCTTAAATCTTAACACTGGATGTGTCAAATAATCAAATTTCAAAATACTACTGTTGGTCTATAAAGCATGGTTTGGGGCCTCTGATCTTGTGTTGTCATCCACCATTCATACCTCTGGTCATTTGGGAAAGGTTTGCTTTATGAACCTAAAATAAAAACATAGCATTCAGTTTAATGTGTAACAAATCTGGAACAAACTCCCTGAAAATTGCAGCTCTGCAACAACTCTGTTATTTTAAATCACAGCTAAACCACGCATGCATGTTTGCTGCTGCCTTAATTGAGATGGTGTAATTATTATTCTACACTGACATTTAATATAATTTATTTGACTTATTTCATTAATTTCCGTTTGATTGTTTTTGTTCTTGTACTCTTGCCTTTGCTCTGTGTCCTGAATATGTGATTTATATTAGGGCAACAATGTTCAAATCCAGGGTAGAATAGGAAAGTTACACAGAGCAGCTTTAACTTTATATTTTTACTGAATCTAATTGCACTTTTATAATTTCATATATTATTTTCCTAATGTTTTATATAAAACACATTGAATTTCCTTGTTGTTGTGAGCAGGGATTGGCCAGTTGTGTTCTATTGTTGGTGTGTCCCACCCCCCTCACTCTGATTGGATGATCAGGGCCCTTTGTTAGTATTTAACAAGAGTTTGTTCTGCCTGGTATCACTTTAACTCTGGTAGTTGTTAAGAGCTGAACTTCTCCTTTCTGCACCAGCTGAAGCGTTTAGTTTTGGTTCTAGACGCCTACTTAATCTTACAAGATTTTCGCTCTATTTAAAAGTAAATTTGGGCAGGTTTTGAGTTATGGCATTACTACAAACATTGAAGTCCTTGGTCAACCAGAGACTATCTGCTGCTGCTGAAGAGATATTTGGGGTCGTTGGAAGAATTCTAACAGAGTACGAGGATGAAGCTTTCCACATCAAGCAAGAAACTGACCGCCAACGCAGACTACTGGATATGGTTTTACAACCAATCGTCAAACTACACAGAGCAGGTTGGTAAAACATTTAGAGAGAGAGAGAGAGAGAGAGAGAGAGAGAGAGAGAGAGAGAGAGAGAGAGAGAGAGAGAGAGAGAGAGAGAGAGAGAGAGAGAGAGAGAGAGAGAGAGAGAGAGAGAGAGAGAGAGAGAGAGAGAGAGAGAGACCATTGCAATGGTGACTATTTGGAATGGAAGAGGAACTGGTTGAAACTTTGTGA
Organism: Electrona antarctica; assembly: GCF_951216825.1. Lineage (NCBI taxonomy): Eukaryota > Metazoa > Chordata > Actinopteri > Myctophiformes > Myctophidae > Electrona > Electrona antarctica. Next base: position 3,588,859 of record NC_136796.1, read on the forward strand.
GCTTGCATTGATAGTATTCTAGTTGTAGTGTCCTCCATTCATGTCTGTTAAACAAATATTGACAACGGAATCAAGTAGTAAGGAAGAATTAAATAAACTGTTGTGTATAATCATAGACTGTTTAAACAAGGAAATTCAGTGAACGTGTTGCATTGCAAAACAACAGGGGCTATATCTAATAGCAGTAGGTTTTACATAACAGCAGCAGTTCCCTCCAACCACAACTACATAACTGGTAGCACTCCAACTCTTGACTAAAACATTACAAATACATGATAGAATGTAGGTCATGTTCAAACATGTAATAATGGGTTTCTCTTTTATATATTCTGTCTAGACGCCATACACCTCCTTGTGTGTAAAGAGGAGGTATTCCCTGAGCAGCAGGAGAGAGCCTCCAGTCTGGTCCAAGAGGAACCAGAGTCTCTACAGATCAAAGAGGAACAGGAGGAGAGAACCTCCAGTCTGGTCAAAGAGGAACCAGAGTCTCTACAGATCAAAGAGGAACAGGAGGAGAGAACCTCCAGTCTGGTCAAAGAGGAACCAGAGTCTCTACAGATTAAAGAGGAACATGATGAGCCACTTCAAAGATCAACAGAGATATTGCTATCAGTGAAACATGAAGATGAAAACATACAAACAGAACCTGTAGCCAGCACCTCATCTCAACACATGGAAACACAAGCTGATGTAAAGGACTGTGGAACATCACAACCAACTAGTGATGACCAGCTTCTCTCTTCACACAATTCTGAATCTGACATCACTGAAGACAGTGTTGTGTGGGATGAGACCATGAATGACCAGTCAGGTTTAAACACACTGAAATCACACAATACACAACACATGGGAGGACATAGTTTGTGTTTGAGCAACAAGCTGCTCCATGACCTCAAATCACCCAAACAAAGTCACTCAACGAGGAGTCACATAGGTATGAAACGTTTTAGTTGTGCAGATTGTGGCAAAATGTTTAATCACAAGGAACATCTGAAGATGCACACAATGATTCATTCAGGGGAAAAGCCATTTGCGTGCACAGTGTGCGGCACATGCTTTAGTCAAAAGGGTAATCTAAAATTACACATGAGGATTCATACAGGGGAAAAACCCTTTACATGTACAGTTTGTGACAAGGGTTTTAGTCAAAAGAGTAAAGTAAAAAAACACATGACTACTCATACAGGGGAAAAACCCTTTACATGTACAGTTTGTGGCAAGGGCTGTATTGATAATTGGCATTTAAAAGTACACATGAGGACTCATACAGGAGAAAAGCCCTTTACGTGTACAGTTTGTGGCAAGGGCTGTATTCAAACGAGTGATCTAAAAAAACACATGAAGACACATACATTGGAAAAATCTGTTAAATGATGAGTATTTTTCCTTTTTCTTCAAAGAAGGCTTTAGAGTTTGCTGATACTGATATAACATATCAGTATATAACATATCTGATATAATATGATAATATGAGAATCAGTGTTTGTCCACATGTCACCAGGAATTCATGGTGCAATTGTAACTTGTCTCTGTGTGTTGACACGTGTGGGTTCGACTAACATATTATCATAGTGTATTTTGATCACTTAGTTTGATGATTTGTTTGATTTGATTCTCTGTAGTATTTTGTCTTCATATAATGCATTGTAAAAGACAATATTCACTCTGTCATACCTGTAAAAACACTGTTTGTAATTTCTTTCTTTCTTTTTCAAATAAAGGTTTGACAGTTACAGATATGTGTGTTCATTAGGGTGCATGTGTTTGGTCCGACTAGTCATTGGTCCGAAAAACGACAATCCTCCTCAAACCCTAACCTAACCATAACCGCAAGCACGGGAGCAGGCGCTAGTCCGAGGTGCGGACGCATGTCGAACCAATGCTCCGTCGGACCATAGTATGCCTCCCGTTCATTATACAGAACGCTCATCACAACACATGTGTTTCACCTCCTTTAAGTATGGACGTATTATTGTGCTGTGAACAATACAGTGCTGGCAAACCTCACAACTGTAGTATGGAAATTCGAGGGCGGCGGCGCGGCGCCATCTTGAATATGTCGCTGACAGGTACATGGCAGATCAACAACAGTGCATCGCAGACAGCAACAATGTTACGAGCGAGCTCTAAAAACACAGGGACATACATGGATAAGGTGGACACTTTACATCACACTTGTCATTGTGTAAAATGTTCGAAAACACAGCATGACCACCTCTTAGGGCCAGGTTACTTTTGGACGAAGCAGGGGTCGAACTGGCGGCCTTGGTCAAAGCGGGGATTGAACTGGCGACCTTGTGGACCATACTTCCCCTGACCTTCTCAGAAATTACAGTTTTAAACATTTCAGTGCTTTTTAAAACTATTTGGATAAATGATCGCTTCCAGCAGGATTTTACATGAAGCTGAATTAGAAATTAGAATTCATCCATTCGCTTGATTTCTCTCCTTTTCTGATTCTTGTCTCCACCAGGCCGAAGGCATGGGGAGAGAGTATGTTTTGCACTCCGTTCTTGTGTGTGTGTATGTGTGTGTGTGTGTGTGTGTGTGTGTGTGTCCGTCCGTCCGCTAATCTCCGGCACCGTTGGCTTGATCGCAGCCATAATCTGCTCACACACTCCCTGAATGCCAAAGCTTATAGCGGCACCAGGAGGCCGTTTTGTGCAAAACAATTTTTTGGACTGTACACTTACAGATTTTGTCCAAACATCACGCAAATTGGTACACAGTCTCTCTAGAGCCATTCAACAAAACTGGCTTTTCAGATTTTTCAGACTCCATCCTGATTGGCTAAGATTGGCTTCCAAAATTCGCAGGAGTGCTCAGTTTCAAACAAAATGCTGCAAATCATGGACACATTGTGTGATTTCCGTGAAATTGTGCACGCACATTCCCACTAGGCCGAGGAAGAAATGCCGCTTGAACATTTTCAACTCAGTCTCATGGTGGCGCTATAACTGGCCGATTAGTGTTTTTACCTCCTTCAGATTTTATCAAACTTTCACGCAAATAGGTACACATGCTCTCCATAGTCATGTGATCAAGACGGGTTTGTTTGATTTCTCATAATCCACCCTGATTGGCTACGATTGGCTTCTAAACCTTTTAGGAGTAGCCCACTTTGTATCCGTTTTGTTCCATTCTCACAACTACTCAACACAGCGTCCAAAAACTGTGCATGCATATTCCCACTAGGCTGAGGAAGAAATGTCACTTGAAAGTTTCCAAATCAGCCTCATGGTGGCGCTACAACAGGCCGCGTCACATAGACTCACACACAATTTACAATTTAGGCATTTAGCAGACGCTCTTAATCCAGAGCGACTTACATTAGGCAGGAACAAAAGTATGGGAATACATCACATATATAAAATGCATTTATCAAGAAACATGCGTAAGCTAAGAACGTAACTAGAACATATCTATATAATGACACTATACATATTAACTATGCATATATACTATACTATGCTATACATATGTAGGCTACTATGATGTGCTATGACTATATACAATGCAATTATTGTGCTGTCTACATGACATGCTATAAGTCTGTTTCAAATGTTATCTAAGTCTAAAAAGTGCTATCTAAGGGGGTAGGATAAGTGCTATGGGCCATGATGGAGTCTGAAAAGGTCGGTCTTCAGACTACGGCGGAAGATTGGGAGTGATGCCGCAGTTCTGACTGCAACGGGGAGTGCATTCCACAGTTTTGGGGCCAGAAGGGAGAAGAGTTTGGGACGTGTGGAGCGTTGGCCCGGCGTTTTTAGTGAGGGTACTTCCAGCTTTCCTGCGTTGGCTGATCTGAGTGCGCGGGAGGGTTTGTAGGGTTCAATCATGCTTGCAAGATATGGGGGAGCCATACCTTTGGTTGCTTTGAATGCCAGCATCAGAGTTTTGTATTCTGTGCGGGCAGCGACTGGGAGCCAGTGCAGGGAGCGGAGCAGGGGGGAGACATGTGAGAATTTTGGCTGGTTGAAGACCAGACGAGCTGCGGCATTTTGGATCATTTGGAGAGGCTTAAGTGCATATGCCGGTAGGCCAGTAAGGAGCGAATTACAATCGTCAAGTTTTGACAAGACTGTTGTCTGGATTAGGAGCTGGGCTGATTCCTGGGTGAGGAACGGTCTAATTCGTCGTATGTTATAGAGTGTGAACCTACAGGATCGAGTGACAGCTGTGATGTGAGTTTTAAACGAGAGCTGACTGTCCAGGACAACACCAAGGTTCCTGGCTGTTGGGACAGACGTTACCAGGGCGTTGTCTACGGAAATAGTTAGCTCCCGCATAGGGCAGGACTTAGCTGGGAAGAAGAGAAGCTCAGTCTTGTCTGGGTTCAGCTTGAGGTGGTTGGAGGACATCCACTGTGAGATGTCAGCCAGGCATGCAGTGATGCGCTCTTCCACCTGAGTGGCAGAGGGGGGGAAGGATAGAAACAGTTGTGTGTCATCGGCATAGCAGTGATAGGATATAGTGTGAGCAGAGATGATAGTGCCAAGGGATTTGGTGTATAGTGAGAAAAGGAGGGGACCAAGTACAGATCCCTGTGGGACCCCAGTTTGGAGGGTTCGGGGGGATGATAGCAGACCTTTCCAGGAAACCTGGTAGGTCCGGTCGGTGAGATAGGAAGAGAACCACTTTAGTGCTGTCCCGCACACACACACACACACACACACACACACACACACACACACACACACACACATGTTTATATTACTCCTAAACATTTTGCCACACATCACACACACTCCTATCCTCCTGGTGGAGACCTGTTCCCAGAAGGGCACTTCTCATTTTCTTCTCCCCCCTCCATTTTTCTTCTTCCCCCCCTCTTACAGTCCATTGTTCCCCAGCTTCAGCTTGGGCTGAGCCCAATTGGCAGGGCTGTTGCGGGCTGGGTCGGCGAGTCGTTTGGTATTCATAGTAACCAATTGAACACACTCAAAGAGTCTGAAAAGGTTTGGGAAATCAGAAGTGGACAAACCCGTTTCAACAAACCCTACCAATAGTCATTAAGACATGCAAATCCCTTGACTCCTTCAAAACTGCTCTCAAAAGGAAATTCGAAACTGGCCCCCGTAAAATCTGAATCCCTCACCCACCCCCTTTCCCCCCTCACTGTATATGTTTCTTTTCCCTTTTGACTCCTATGATGATTTCCTGTTTTGAATGGTTGTGTATATTCGTACGTCTCTTAATGTTTTGATGAATTGAAAATGGTGGTGTAAACAAGTGTAATGCTTTATGGTGTCGTCCACTAAGGTAGTATTGTGTTTAGTTTTGTATGTTGTACTTGAAATTTACTGTAATTCTGCAAACTGTTAATAAATCAATCAATCGATCAGATTGACCAGTTGGTCTTGATGGACTATCAAGTCGGTTCATGGACTCAGACCTTTAACAGCCACATTAGCACCATCAAAGTCAGATTAAATGTTTATAACCAAACAGGATCTAGAAACACTTGGCTGTGTACTAATCTTCAGTAGGCTTGACAACTGTAACAGAGTCTGATGAATGCAGTTCACTCAGAACGCTGAATATCTTCAGAAATACAAAGAAAGTTGAATATTGATCAGTTCTTAAATCTTAACACTGGATGTGTCAAATAACCAAATTTCAAAATACTACTGTTGGTCTATAAAGCATGGTTTGGGGCCTCTGGTCTTGTGTTGTCATCCACCCAACTCTATGGTCATTTGGGAAAGGTTTGCTTTATGAACCTAAAATAAAAACATAGCATTCAGTTTAATGTGTAACATATCTGGAACAAACGCCCTGAAAATTGCAGCTCTGCAACAACTCTGTTATTTTAAATCACAGCTAAACCACGCATGCATGTTTGCCGCTGGCTTAATTGAGATGATGTAATTATTATTCTACACTGACATTTAATATAATTTATTTAACTTATTTCATTAATTTCCGTTTGATTGTTTTTGTTCTTGTACTATTGCCTTTGCTCTGTGTCCTGAATATGTGATTTATATTATGGCAAAAATGTTCAAATCCAGGGTAGAATAGGAAAGTTACACAGTGCAGCTTTAACTTTATATTTTTACTGAATCTAATTGCACTTTTATGATTTCATATTTTCTTTTCTTAATGTTTTACATAAAACACATTGAATTGTCTTGTTGTGAGCAGTGGTTGGCCAGTTGTGTTCCATTGTTGGTGTGTCACGCCCCCCTCACTCTGATTGGATGATCAGGGCCCTCTGTTAGTATTTAACAAGAGTTTGTTCTGCCTGGTATCACTTTAACTCTGGTAGTTGTTAAGAGCTGAACTTCTCCTTTCTGCACCAGCTGATTTTTGCTCTATTTAAAAGTAAATTTGGGCAGGTTTTGAGTTATGGCATTACTACAAACATTGAAGTCCTTGGTCAACCAGAGACTATCTGCTGCTGCTGAAGAGATATTTGGGGTCGTTGGAAGAATTCTAACAGAGTACGAGGATGAAGCTTTCCACATCAAGCAAGAAACTGACCGCCAACGCAGACTACTGGATATGGTTTTACAACCAATCGTCAAACTACACAGAGCAGGTTGGTAAAACATTTAGAGAGAGAGAGAGAGAGAGAGAGAGAGAGAGAGAGAGAGAGAGAGAGAGAGAGAGAGAGAGAGAGAGATAGAGAGAGAGAGACCATTGCAATGGTGACTATTTGGAATGGAAGAGGAACTGGTTGAAACTTTGTGAGCTTGCATTGATAGTATTCTAGTTGTAGTGTCCTCCATTCATGTCTGTTAAACAAATATTGACAACGGAATCAAGTAGTAAGGAAGAATTAAATAAACTGTTGTGTATAATCATGGAGGAAATTCAATGAACGTGTTGCATTGCAAAACAACAGGGGCTATATCTAATAGCAGTAGGTTTTACATAACAGCAGCAGTTCCCTCCAACCACAACTACATAACTGGTAGCACTCCAACTCTTGACTAATACATTACAAATACATGATAGAATGTAGGTCATGTTCAAACATGTAATAATGGGTTTCTCTTTTATATATTCTGTCTAGACGCCATACACCTCCTTGTGTGTAAAGAGGAGGTATTCCCTGAGCAGCAGGAGAGAACCTCCAGTCTGGTCCAAGAGGAACCAGAGTCTCTACAGATCAAAGAGGAACAGGAGGAGAGAACCTCCAGTCTGGTCAAAGAAGAACCAGAGTCTCTACAGATTAAAGAGGAACATGATGAGCGACTTCAAAGATCAACAGAGATATTGCTATCAGTGAAACATGAAGATGAAAACATACAAAGAGAACCTGTAGCCAGCGCCTCATCTCAACACATGGAAACACAAGCTGATGTAGAGGACTGTGGAACATCACAACCAACTAGTGATGGCCAGCTTCTCTCTTCACACTATTCTGAATCTGAAGACAGTGTTGAGTGGGATGAGACCATGAATGACCAGTCAGGTTTAAACATACTGAAATCACACAATACACAACACATGGGAGGAAATAGTTTGGGTTTGAGCAACAAGCTGCTCCATGACCTCAAATCACCAAAACAAAGTCACTCCACGAGGAGTCACATAGGTACGAAACGTTTTAGTTGTGCAGATTGTGGCAAAATGTTCAATAGCAAAGGAAATCTGAAGACACACACAATGATTCATTCAGGGGAAAAGCCATTTGCTTGCACAGTGTGTGGCACATGCTTTAGTCAAAAGAGTGATCTAAAAAGACACATGATGAGTCATACAGGGGAAAAGCCATTTGCTTGTACAGTGTGCGGCACATGCTTTAGTCAAAGGGGTAATGTAAAATTACACATGATGACTCACACAGGGGAAAAGCCCTTTACGTGTACAATTTGTGGCAAGGGCTGTAGTCATAAGGGGGATTTAAACGTACACATGAGGACTCATACAGGGGAAAAGCCCTTTACGTGTACAGTTTGTGGCAAGGGCTGTACTCATAATGGGGAATTAAAAGCACACATGAGGACTCATACAGGGGAAAAGCCATTTGAGTGTAAAGTTTGTGAAAAAGGCTTTAGTCGAATTGGTAGTCTAAATACACACATGAAGACACATACATCAGAAAAATCTGTTAGTTAAATGATGAGTGTCTTACCTTTTTCTTCAAAGAAGGCATTAGAGATTGCTGATACTGATATAATAATATGAGAATCAGTGTTTGTCCACATGTCACCAGGAATTCATGCACTAGTGGTGCAATTGTAACTTGTCTCTGTGGGGTGCAGTACGTTGTTCAGATTAGTCATTGGTCCGACATGCGGACACATGTCTGTGTGTTTGATTAACATATTATCGTAGTATATTTTTTATCACTTAGTTTAATGATTTGTTTAGATTCTCTGTAGTATGTTGTCTTATATATATATATAATGCATCGTAAAAGACAATATTCACAGCAGGCTGGCGTGGGGCAGCCAGCTCCTCCAGCCGTACTAAACCTGAAGTCTATCGAACCACTGATAATAAGGTGATTGTGGAGGATGAACTTTTAAACTTCCTTGTTATTAAAATGCGAACTCTGAATCATGACGACATTGTTTTATTGGCCGCAAACAATTTCAACTCCGAGTGGATCGAAGCCTCGAAGAAGCTGCTGTTTGAGTTGTGCCCTCAAACAACGCAGCGATGTGTTGCACACAAAGGGGCTCAGAGGGATGCTAACAATATTAAAGCGTGCCTGAAGCTGTTAAATTAATGTGGGGAGAATATTCCAAGATTTGTATCCCACTATCTGGATGATCTCCCCCCGGTCTCATACGATCACATCGATGTCTCCGCGTTACTGGGGCGGATGGAACAGCTGTGTTGTGTAAAAATGACGCTTGAAGCCCAGACGGATGCATGTGAAGGCTTACGGGCAACAACCATGGCTATTGACGACCGGTTGACAGCAATTGAGAGGCCCCCTGGCGTGGACCTAGGGGCTGGGAGTGAGCCGCCAGGCAAGAGAGCGAGGACAGCGGCCGTGAGCGCTGATCAGGAGGCGGTGGCTGGTGGAGGCTTCGGCAACGCTACGGGTTCAGCGTCCACACCAGTGACACCACATACACTAAAGTCTCCTACATGGTCTCGTGTCGTGAAGGAAGGACGCCGACGCAGGGCGACACCTGAGCACAAGTCTGCACCGCGACAACGGGGTGGGCTAGCCCCACAGCCACAGCAACGGGAGAGGAAGAAGACTGGCATTGTGGGCACAGGCACAGTGAGCGCCAACATTCAAGTTGTGAACACGAAAATGGTGAGTGTGTTTGCCACTAAGTTTGCCCCTCAGCTGGAAGCTAACACGCTAACTATCTATCTCAATGAGAAACTTGGCCGAGAAGTAACCTGTCGGAAGATTGACTCGGCACAAAGTCGGTTTAGTTCATTTCACATCACTGCCGAATGCAAGTATGTGTCAGAAATGTATGACCCAGAGCTGTGGCCAGCAGGCACTTATGTCCGACGCTACTATGAGCCAAGACAAGCCAAGAGCCAAGTTAGTGGGTCGCATGCCGGAGTCAACATAGCTACTACGGTAGTCGCTCCTGTACAACTGGGGAATCATTCATCTGCGGATGGACATGACGGCAGTCATAACCCCAAATAGAAATATGCGGGTGGTGTCATATAACACGCGTGGCCTACGTGTGGGGCACAGTGACGGGGACAAAGCAAGGCGGATCGTTGTTGACAAACTTTTGGAGGAATGTGACATTTTGTGCTTACAAGAGACATGGTTACCTAAACAAGACCTGGAAAGACTTAACTCATTACATTCATATTTTCATGGGGTTGGAGAGTCCACCACTGATCTCCGGGATAAAATAGTGCAAGGTAGAATCCCGGGTGGTGTAGCAATTCTCTGGCACAGTAAATATGATTCGGTTGTTACAGTGATAAGATTGGAGGTTGACTGGGCCATCGGTATAGAGATAAAATATGACAATAGATCTTTTATTATTTTAAATGTATACACACCTTTCGAGTCATATCAGCTTTCATTAAGGATAATACTACAACCTGTGTCTATGTAATGGGGGACTTGAATTCTGATATAGCAGATAAGAAATCCCTGTTTGGTAAATGTTTACTGCACTTTTGTAATGATAATAATCTAAAATTGTCAAGTAAATCTCTACTACCTGAGAAAAGCTACACATACATCAGTGAAGCATGGCATACTGTGTCATGGTTACATTACATTACAGTCATTTAGCAGACGCTTTTATCCAAAGCGACTTACAATAAGTGTATTCAACATAGGTAGGGAACAAAAACTACTAATCACCAGAAGTCTTTAGTGTATTTTCTGCAAAAACAAGCAACCAAGAGTATACCTAGCGCTAAGGTAAAAGTGCAATATATCAGCTACCTATTTCCTTAAACAGATGAGACAAAATAGCTAAATCAAATGAGCATGAGCTAAAACAATTAAGTGTATCGACTAAACAAGATCCAATAAACAATACAACAATAGAAAACAAGCGTTCGTACAACTAGTTAACAACAAGTAGGTCAGGCAGAGAGGAAGGGTAGTGTTTCCTGAAGAGGTGGGTTTTCAACCTGCCGCGAAATATGGGCAGTGACTCTGGTTAGATCACTGTATATGCACAGCGGACGCCCATGCTTCTCTTGACAACATTAATATCCGCTATGAGTTGGCCACTTCTGACCATATTCCATTCGTAATGACCCTGAATGTTGAAAATATCCCTATGCTATCTGTGGATTACAATAAATCCTCCAGGAAGGCTGGATTGGTTAAAACTGAGTGAGAATGATATTGATCACTATACCTTGCTTACTGACCAAGCTTTAGCCTCTGTTGTAATACCAAGAGATGCAATGCTCTGCAGAGACACCAACTGTAAAAATGAGCAACATGGTAGAGACTTATGCCTTACTTATGATATTATTGTTGATGTCTTAAATGCTTCTAGCAAGTCCTTATGTAAGAGTAAGAAAAAGGTGCACACAATAAAACCGGGATGGAATGAGCATGTGACTGAGCTACATACTGCTGCTAGATATGCCTTTAAAGTATGGGCAGATTCAGGTAGGCCCATGCAGGGGACCCTATTTGAACATAAACAAGCCACAAATGCTAAATATAAATATGCGGTCCGCTTCATTAAAAAAAATGAGGATAAAATGAGGGCAGACTCTCTGGCCAGAAAGCTGCGCAACAACAGCTGCTTTGATTTCTGGCAAGAGGTCAAGGTGCTAAACAACAGTAAAAGACCCTTACCGTCCTCCATTGATGGAGTGAGTGGATCAGCTAATATTGCTGAATTGTGGCGACAACACTATCATGATCTGTTCAACTGTATTAAGAGTGAAGCATTTGAGGTTGATATGGTTGACTCTACTGAGAACCTGGCAGTTAGATCTGAGGACGTATACAATACGATATTGAGTCTAGAAAATAATAAATCATGCGGCCCGGATCACATCTCAGCTGAACATTTAAAATATGCCAGTCTTAAACTTTCCCCTCTTATTGCTCTATGTCTTACTGTACCATGGTGTTTTACCAGATTCCATGTTATCTGTGCTGCTCATACCTGTCATAAAAGATAAAGCTGGGAAAATTAATAATATGGATAACTACAGACCTATTGCTTTAGCTAGCATACTGTCCAAAGTGCTGGAGAAGATCCTGTTGAACAGACTGGAAAAGTATATAACCACAGCTGACAACCAGTTTGGTTTTAAAAGAAAACACGGAACAGATATGTGTATCTTTGCGTTAAAGGACATTATAGCAAAATATAGGAGTCAAAACTCCACTATGTTTTATTAATGCTTCCAAGGCTTTTGATAGACTTAACCATTTTACATTATCAGGATTTTAGCCTTTTGGTATACACATCAGCTGTTGCAGGTGAAGTGGGGCAATACTGCATCGGAACCATTTCATGTTGGGAATGGGGTCAGACAGGGGGGGATTTTATCTCCTTTTTTATTTAATCTGTACATGGATGATCTATCTTGTAACCTGAACCTCTGTAAAACTGGCTGTGTTATTGGTAATACTGTTGTGAACCATCTCATGTACGCGGACGATTTGGTTATCATTTCCCCATACACTGCAGGCTTACAGCAGCTTTTGAGGATTTGTTCCCAGTATGGTGTGGACTTTAATATTAAGTATAATGCCAAGAAGAGTAGCATCCTGATTGTGCGAAGTAAAGAGGATAAAAAGGCAGTTTTTCCTAACTTTATTCTCAGTGATAACATTCTCCTTGTCTGCAGTGAGATTAAGTACCTTGGGCACTATATCTCTGATGACCTCAGCGATGATAAAGACATTCATAGACAAAGGTGCAAACTGTATGCCCAGGCAAACATTTTAATGAGGAAATTTCATAATTGCTCTTCAGATGTCAAGGTATCACTGTTTAAAGCTTTCTGTACACCGTTGTATACTGCTCACCTGTGGAGTAACTACAAGGTGAGTAGCATGCATAAACTTAAGGTTGCATATAATGATGCATTACGTTTACTAATGAGGGTACCAACAGTCAGCTGTTTGTGAACTTGGGGGTGCCTACCTGTCAAGCCCTTCTGAGAAACTTAATGTACAAATTCATGTGTCGACTAGAGGAGTCTGACAACTGTGTCATCACATCAGGTTGTTAACCAACCCTGTGAAGAGCTCTAATAGGTTCTCTTCCATGATTTGGAGACATTGGCGTAACTGCCTCTACAGGCTGTGAGCTTATGTACTGTGTATGTATATATGTATATTTTATTTTTTTCTATTTTTAATTTGTTGTATTATTTACTGTCCTTTGTTCCTCTGTATGTGATCTGGACCGTGAGTCTGCAATAAAGATTGAATTATCTGAATTACCGTCTTCAGTAGGCTTGACTACTGTTCTGATGACTGCAGTTCATTCAGAACGCTGAATGTCTTCAGAAATACAAAGACAGTTGAACATATCAGTTCTTAAATCTTAACACTGGGTCCCTGTCAAATAATAACATTTCAAAATACTACTGTTGGTCTATAAAGCATGGTTTGGGGCCCACAGGGGAAAAGCCCATTACGTGCAGAGTTTGTGAAAAAGGCTTTAGTCGGATTGATAATCTAAAAACACACATGAAGACACATACATTGGACAAATCTGTTAAATGATGAGTGTGAGTGGCATAGGAAGAAATGCCACTTGAACATTTTCAACTCAGCCTCATGGTGGCGCTATAACTGGCCAATAAGTGTTTCTACCTGCATGGATATGTGCATGGATATGTGTATAACTTTGTATGCCAATTCCCTAGAGGCCAAGGAAAAACCTTTACCTGGAAAATGTCACATCTGCTCTTTATAGCGCCACCAGGAGGCCAACATATGTAAAACACATTTTCTAATATTACTCCTTCAGATTTTATCAAAATGTCACGCAAATCGGTACACATGCTCTCCATAGTCATGTGATCAAGACGGGTTTGTTTGATTTCTCATAATCCACCCTGATTACGATTGGCTTCTAAACCTTTTAGGAGTAGCCCACTTTGTATCCGTTTTGTTCCATTATCACAACTACTCAACACAGCGTCCAAAAACTGCATGCATATTCCCACAAGGCTGAGGAAGAAATGCCACTTGAAAGTTTTCAAATCAGCCTCATGGTGGCGCTACAACAGGCCAAGCCGCGTCACACACACACACACACACACACACACACACACACACACACACACACAAAACATGTTTATATTACTCCTAAACATTTTGCCACACATCACACACACTCCTATCCTCCTGGTGGAGACCTTTGCCCAGAAGGGCACTTCTCTTTTCTTCCCCCCCCTCCATTTTTCTTCTTCCCCCCCTCTTACAGTCCATTGTTCCCCAGCTTCAGCTTGGGCTGAGCCCAATTGGCAGGGCTGTTGTGGGCTGGGTCGGCGAGTCGTTTGGTATTCATAGTAACCAATTGAACACACTCAAAGAGTCTGAAAAGGTTTGGGAAATCAGAAGTGGACAAACCTGTTTCAACAAACCCTACCAATAGTCATTAAGACATGCAAATCCCTTGACTCCTTCAAAACTGCTCTCAAAAGGACATTTTAAACTGCCCCCCGTAAAATCTGAATCCCCCACCCACCCCTTTTCCCCCCTCACTGTATATGTTTCTTTCCCTTTTTACCTGCTATGATAATTTCCTGTTTTGAATGGTTGTGTATATTCGTACGTCAAAAGAGTGATCTAAAAAAACACATGAGGACTCATACAGGGGAAAGGCCCTTTACATGTACAGTTTGTGGCACAGGCTTTAGTCAAAAGGGTCATGTAAAATCACACATGGTGACTCACACAGGGGAAAAGCCCTTTACGTGTACAGTTTGTAACAAGGGCTGTACTCATAATGGGGAATTAAACGCACACATGAGGACTCATACAGGGGAAAAGCCATTTGAGTGTAAAGTTTGTGAAAAAGGCTTTAGACGGATTGATAGTCTAAATACACACATGAAGACACATACATCAGAAAAATCTGTTAGTTAAATGATGAGTGTTTTTCCTTTTTCTTCAAAGAAGGCATTAGAGTTTGCTGATACTGATATAACAATATGAGAATCAGTGTTTGTCCAGTGTTTGTTTCAACTAACGTGTATTTTGATCACTTAGTTTGATTATTTGTTTAGATTCTCTGTAGTATTTTTTCTTCATAGAAGTAGTTCCTGTCTAGCATGTTTTTTTAGTGCAAAATTAAAAGTTATGATAAACATACATAGCAGGAAATGTCTTTTGTCTTTTTGATTCAATATTGAGAATAGGGTTGTTTATAGGCAGCTCCTGCTGCTTAACCCGCCAGCATTAATGAATCCCTCAATAGCGTACTGCCAAGGTTTTATCGCGCGTAACACTTACTTTGAAGAGCCAAATATCCGTAATTGCATGTTCCTGTGACAAACTGCTGTGTGTGGGGTCTTCACCGGTTGTTCTCTCGGTCGATGGTGGATAAAGCCGATCACGAGTATCACAGCGCCTGCTGTGATACAGGCCGTTGAAAACGCTTGTCTGGGACAGAAACTGCCCCTCAATGTCGTTTCTGAGATACAGGCAGGGCTTACAATGCAAGTGGATGCGCGCGCATCTTCCAAATTGCCGCGGCCAGTGTGTCCCAGTCTGTGTTGATGCGTCAGCAACATTAGCTACAATACAATCCAAAATCATCAGATTAAAACTTGGATTAAAGAATGTAAACCCTGGTTCACGAGAGTCTTGTGTTTGGCGGGCTAGGGTACTAATTTACACCCTCGTGTTCCTCGTTTGTGGCGGGCCTCATGTTAAGCTTAATTAATTTGACCCAGATTTGTGCAAACAGACTGACATGATACTCTGAAATGAGGTTTGGCCTTTTTTAATGAATACATTTTCAACTATTTGAATAAAGGTTGTACACATCAGTGAGTATAGGCCTAACAAGCGCACCACGTGGCTAACAGGGCTTACCCTACTATCTCTCTCCATATCGTTTGACAAAGGCATATAGAACATGACTTATACACCCAATGAAAGTATACACTTCACAGAGTATAGATCACTTGGAATTATAACAATCGGTTGAGGATTGGCTGAGTATGGCACGAGTTAAATCTCAACTTTTTGCGTGACGGGCCACATGCACTGAGGATTTTGTGGTGGCCGTGTTTACCTATACTTGTGAGGACCTCCGTTTGGATTCATGGTGAGTGCGCACCGAAAATACTCAAAATAGTAAGCTCACAATGCGCTGCATGTGGACGCAACACTTGTAGATACACGCCCACGGCATGACAATAAACATTTCACAGAATATATACCACTTTGAATTAAAACAATCTGTTGTGCATATAGACCGAGTAGGCCTATGACACGAATGATTATTTTAGGGATGTGGTTTTCCTATCTTACCTTTCCTACCTTTTCATATCAAGGTCAATTATTTACTTTATTTACTGCCAGTTGATGAGATTTACCGTCTCAGACCCAAGACTTTGAATATTTTGTTATCATTGGATAAGATTTTGTCCACAATGAGAGACAGCAGGCAAACGTTGATCAAACAATTATTCTATATTCTCTAATTGTGTAGACTTCTTGTAAATTAAGTAATGCAGATGTTAAACAATAATTTACTCTTGAGAGCGTAAAATGTACACGTAAGGGTCCATTTGGTTTCATCTATAAGGGTCCATTTGGTTACCAACTCCCCTTAATTTAGCTGTGGGCCACCTTTGTTATTACATGAAACATGTTTTTCAGATTGACCAGTTACTCTTGATATGATCTAACTTGTTAGATATAGATATTTGTAAAGTATGTCTTTGTTTTGTTTCTATGTGATTTTTTTAAACCAATACTAATATTAGAAGCGTTAGACGACCCTGGTTGTGAATGTTGTGGAATGTTTTGGGGGAAGTCTGTCCCATTGTTAACGGACAGGTTAGGGCGTGTAACCCTATTGCTGAATGGATCGACCAGCCAATTTGCATGTGATCCTTTTAGTATGATAAATACAGTGCATATAGCCTACTCCTACAGTATAGTGTGAATGGAGTGGAACATGTATAGGATTGGGAATCATTTGCATTCAAATAATTTATACTGGAAAATCATGCGACAACTTCTGAAAGGTGACAACAACAACTTGAGCTATTGGTCATCCCTACATTTGGACTTTACAAGGTTAAGCATCACTAGATCACTGTACCAACTGCACACAGCAATATATATGAAGTTATTATTTCATGGTCAAATAGATTTTCTGTCCACACCTAATTTCCTCCCTAATTTCCAGCCATGTGCAGAAATACATTTCACCAGGAC
Source organism: Electrona antarctica (assembly GCF_951216825.1). NCBI lineage: Eukaryota > Metazoa > Chordata > Actinopteri > Myctophiformes > Myctophidae > Electrona > Electrona antarctica. The sequence goes on from NC_136796.1 coordinate 3,605,651, forward strand.
ATATTAAATCATCAATCACTAAGGTACATTTTATCTTCGTTTGGACACATCTAACTTATTATTGAATGAATCATGAACGATCCTATTATTGATTATTGATTGATTGCCATAATTATGCCTGATTAATTTAATAAACCCCTTGTGTACCTTTTGTACACACGTGTCTGCCTGCCTTTATACTACTCACATAAGTAACCCTGGTATTCATTATTATGTTTATAAATATATCTTGGGGCGCAATTCCCTAAGTGGTGTATAGTACGGCTACAGTTAATTCATACCACCCTGTTACAAAAGCATGGTTTGGGGCCAATGATCCTGTGTTATCATCAACCATTCATACCTCTATGGTAATTTGGGAAAGGTTTGCTTTATGACCCTAAAATGAAAACATAGCATTCATGTGTAACATATCCGGAACAAACTCCCTGAAAATTGCTATTTTAAATACACAGCTAAAAACGTGCATGCATGTTTGCTGCTGCCTTTCATTGAGATGGTGTAATTATTATTCTACACCGACATTAAATAATAATTTATTTAATTAATTCCCGTTGATTGTTTTTGTTCTTGTACTATTGCCTTTGCTCTGTGTCCTGCACTTTTGCACTTTTATAATTTCATATTTTATTTTCCTTTTATATAAAACACACACATTGCCTTGTTGTTGTGAGCAGTGATTGGCCAGTTGTGTTCCATTGTTGATGTGTCCCCCCCCCCCCCCCCCCCCCCTCACTCTGATTGGATGATCAGGGCCCTCTGTTAGTATTTAACAAGAGTTTGTTCTGCCTGGTATCACTTTAACTCTGGTAGTTTTTAAGAGCTGAACTTCTCCTTTCTGCACCAGCTGAAGCGTTTAGTTTTGGTTCTACTTTAGAAGCCTACTTAATTTTACAAGATTTTTGCTCTATTTGGGCAGGTTTTGAATTATGGCATTACTACAAACATTGAAGTCCTTGGTCAACCAGAGACTATCTGCTGCTGCTGAAGAGATATTTGGGGTCATTGGAAGAATTATAACAGAGTACGAGGATGAAGCTTTCCACATCAAGCAAGAAACTGACCGCCAACGCAGACTACTGGATATGGTTTTACAACCAATCGGAAAATTACACAGAGCAGGTTGGTAAAACATTTTGTTTTCCGCATTTGACCCATCTCTTGGAGCGATGAGCTGCAGCCAAGGAGCGGTGAGCTGCAGCTGTGCCGCACTCGGGAATCATTTGATTAGTTTATTTGACCCCCCAATCCAACCCATTGATGCTGAGTGCCAAGCAGGGAGGCATTTGGTCCCATTTTTACAGTCTTTGGTATGACCCGGCCGGGGATGGAACCCCGACCTCCCAGTTTCAGGGTGGACACTCTAACCACAAGGCCACTGACTGCAAGCTCACAAAGTTTCAACCAGTTCCTCTTCCATTCCAAATAGTCACCATTTCTGACTATTTGGAAAGGAAAAGGAACTGGTTGAAACTTTGAGCTTGCATTGATAATAGTCAATAGTATTCTAGTTGTAGTTTCCTCCATTCATGTCTGTTAAACAAATATTGACAACGGAATCAAGTATGGAAGAATTAAATAAATAAATTTGTCGCATTCCAAAACAACAGGGGCTATATCCAACCACAACTACATAACTGGTTGAGCACTCAAACTCTTGACTAATACATTAGAATGTAGGTCATGTTCAAACATGTAATAATGGGTTTCTCTTTTATATATTCTGTCTAGACGCCATACACCTCCTTGTGTGTAAAGAGGAGGTAATCCCTGAGCAGCGGGAGAGAACCTCCAGTCTGGTCAAAGAGGAACCAGAGTCTCCACAGATTAAAGATGATCAGGAGGAGAGAACCCCCAGTCTGATCAAAGAGGAACCAGAGTCTCCACAGATTAAAGAGGAACATGATGAGCTACTTCAAAGATCAGAGGTGGATGGTGGATCAACAGAGATATTACTGTCGGTGAAACATGAAGATGATGAAAACATACAAACAGAACCTGTAGCCAGCACCTCATCTCAAACACAAGCTGATGTAGTGGACTGTGGAACATCACAACCAACTAACGATGATCAGCTCCTCTCTTCACACTATTCTGAATCAGATATCACTGAAGACAGTGATGAGTGGGATGAGACCATGAATGACCAGCCAGGTTTAAACACACTGACATCACACAATATACAACACATGGGAGGACATAGTTTGTGTTTGAGCAACAAGCTGCTCCATGATCTCAAATCACCAAAACAAAGTCACTCCACGGGGAGTCACATGGGTACGAAACGTTTTAGTTGTGCAGATTGTGGCAAAATGTTTAATCGCAAGGTATGTCTGGAGAGGCATGCAATGATTCATTCAGGGGAAAAGCCATTTGCTTGCACAGTGTGCGGCACATGCTTTAGTCAAAAGGGTGGTCTAAAAATACACATGATTACTCACACTGGGGAAAAGCCCTTTACGTGTACCGTTTGTGGCAAGGGCTGTCGTCAAAAGAGTGATCTAAAAAGACACATGAGGGCTCATACAGGTGAAAGGCCATTTACGTGTACAGTTTGTGAAAAAGGCTATAGTCGGATTGGTATTCTAAAAAAACACATGAGGACTCATACAGGATAAAAAGCCATTTGAGTGATGTTTGTGAAAAAGGCTTTAGTCTTATTGGTATTCTAAAAACACACATGAAGACACATACATCAGAAAAATCTGTTAGTTAAATGATGAATGTTTTTCCTTTTTCTTCAAAAAAGGCATTAGAGTTTGCTGATACTGATAACAATTAGTGTTCGTCCACATGTCATCAGGAATTCATGCAATATAGTGGTGCAATTGTAACTCGTCTGTGTTTTGTTTCAACTAACATGTATTTTGATCACTAGTTTGATGATTTGTTTAGATTCTCTGTAGTATTTTGTCTTCATAGAATGCATTGTAAAAGACAATATTTACTCTGTCATACCTGTAAAAACACTGTCTGTAATTTCTTTCAAATAAAGGTTTGACAGCTACAGATCCTTTTAATGTGTTCATTACAGAAAGCTCATCACAACACATGTGTTTCACCTCATTTAAGCATGGACATCTTGCTGTGAACAATAGTGACAAGAACAGCTTCATTTTACATCCTGTATACCAAAATATAAGGAACATGATATGAGTGTAAATGTTAGCATACTTGAACTATTGCTACATTGAACACGGCAGGTCTTAAAGGTTCAGGACACCCTCTCCCCCTGGGAAAGAAATACAAATAAAGTAAAATGTAGACGTTCTGAGTGACACCCACAGCTGCATGCAACCATGCACACTCAAATTTACAACAAGCATGGGACAATAAGGCTTGCAAACCTCGCACCTGTAGTATGCCAATTCGGGGGCTGCGCCATCTTGAACAAAACTTACAGTCAAAGGGTTTTATTCCTGTACAAATAAAAAAGAATGAAAATAAATAATAAACTAATCAAATACCCCTGAAGAAAATGTATGTACCCTGGTATAAAATGCCAAATGCTCTAACCGGGGGAAATAAAATCAAGGTCTCCAAGTGATAAAAGCAAAAAGACGAACCCCCCTATAGGGGTGTCAATCACCATCGTTGAGATGCTGAATACTCTGTGTTGATGGCTTGTTAAGGACCATCATTGTCTCATTGATTGACTAAACAACTCCAACTACAGCTCTCTCTATCTCTCTCTCTCTCTGACTTGCAAATCAAATGTGTTTGATTTGCACATATTTGCTGCATACTAACTTGATATCCAGTGCAGTGGAAGCCAGTGGTAGGCTACATCTATGTGCTCAGTAAGGGGGAAAACGGGAGGAGGGGATAATCCCCCCTCATTAAACTGAGGGGGTCACCCCCCCCCCCTCTCTGTCTGTCTGTCTGTCTGTCTGTCTGTGTTACCACCACCAAGTTCTCTCATTCCACTGCTCTGAACACCAGAATGTGGATTGCCCTGATGCTATCCATTAAAGCAGTGGTTTTCAACCCTTTTCATATCAAGTCCATTATTTATTCAGCATTTGAGCCACTGACTGCCATTTGATAAGATTTAGCCTCTCTGACCCAATTTTGTTATCATTGGATATAAGATTTTGTCCACAATTAGAGACAGCAGGCAAACATACTCAAACAATTAGGCCTATTCTACATTCTCTAATTGTGTAGACTTCTTGTAAATTAAGTAATTAGGTTAACCCATTTAGACCTGAGCTCGATTATACAAAATGCCTTCTAAATCCTACCAGTTTTCTGAAAACCTCTATGTTTCTATATATATGGTGCTCAACCTTTTTCATGTCAAGGAGCCCTAGAATTAGGCCTAATAATAATAATTGTATTTGGCCACAGAGCCCCATCTGAAAATATGTAGTTCCAGGGACTCCCCGAAAGCAAAGATTTGATAACAGATCTACAAGCTTGTAGCTCTAGGAGCTTGTAGATCTGCTATTTTTCAATAGCTAAAGTATGACATAATGCTTAAAACAGAAAAAGGGGTTCTCGCCCAGAATGTGTTAAACAATAATTTGAGAGACTCTTGAGAGTTTTAAATGTACCCGTAAGGGTCCATTTGGTTTCATCTATAAGGGTCCATTTGGTTACCAACTCTCCATAATTTAGCTGGGGACCACCTTGAATCCCCTCAAGGATCACTGGTTGAAAACCACTGCATTAAAGGATGTGTAACACACTGTTGTGTACACAGTACAGTATATTTGAAAGTACACAGTATTGGCATTTAATAAAAACACATTTCACCAATAGATTGCAAAAGGCTTAAATAGACAGACCATAACTTGGGTAAATAGCTGTTCTGAGAACCAATCGAAACCAATCTGAGCCAAATACAATTGGCATTAAACGCTTTAAACACAGCAAAGATCACTGCAAAGTTTGGGCAAAATATATTATTATTATTATTAAAATGCTAAAAGCCATAAACACACAGTAAAATGGGTAGTAATCAAGCGCCAGTCTGCAGCATAACCATTAACCATGTAGGCTATGTCTGTCTTTGGTGGTAGCCTATTTAAAGCAGTTGGTCAAGACGTTGACCAACTGCTTGCAGTTTGCAGTTTTCAGGTAGGCCTATATAGTAAAAAAAAAACGGTAGCAGCATAGATTTTAAAAAATAAAACAAATTAACAGCGGTTCAACAACACAATCCTGTAATAAAACAAACATTGAACTATAGCCTCACAATTTAGGCCTAACCTGGGTCTAAAGTGCTTGTCATAGTTGTAACTTGAATACAACTTTGACGACACCCTTTCCATAGATTCAAAGGATTGTTTGTGCTGTCGCAGTAGCCTACGAGGCAAGCCTACCTTTGAAAACACGCATGGCAGGGCTGTCCAGTCTAAGTCAGAGCTCCACCAACGTCTAACAAGAGAAAGGATAAACGTAAGCAACTGGGAGGTTGTCTGCATAAAAGTCACCCTAGGCTAGAAACCAGACAGCACAATATCAATTAAAACCACTGCTTACCTCGACACTACGAGTGAGCACAAACATGAAGTGACGCCAGACAGCTTGAACTGACGCCGGAAGTGGGCAACCATATTTGGCAATACGCAGCTTCACGGTAACAGGTACGGTCGCCCTTTTTCCAACTCACCCCAGCGAAGAGTGAAGAACGGTCGCCCCAAAGTCGTGGATAGCTCGCCCCCAAAGCGTGAATATCTCGCCCCAAAGCGTGGGTATCATCTTCACTCTATGCCTGACTAGGCTAGCTACGTAATATGCTGAGCTGAGGGGTGGTGCTAACGAAACACAGGTATCCTCAGTCACACTGATTTACATAAATCATGTCTTTGTCTCGTTTGTTTTTTAAACCAATACAAATATTAAATGCGTTAGAAGACCCTTGTTGTGAATGTTGTGGAATGTTTTGGAGGATGTCTGTCCCATTGTAAGCAGACAGGTGATAATGGGTTAGGGTGTGTAACCCTATTGCTGAATGGATCGACCAACCAATTTGCATGTGATCCTTTTATTATGATAAGTAGAGTGGATATAGCCTACTCCTACAGTATAGTGTGAATGGAGTGGAACATGTATAGGATTGATAATCATTTGCATTCAAATGATTTAGACTGGAAATTACTGCGAAAGGTGACAACTGAATTGAGCTATTGGTCATCCCTACATTTGGACCTACGATCACTGTACCAACTGCACACAGCAATATATAGTCATTGCAAAGTCATTATTTCATGGTCAAATAGACACATGCAGTGTGAAGTTTAAACTCGTGACAGGGTTGAATAGATTTTCTGTCCACACCTATTGTTCTCTCTAGTACTGCCAACTGCCATACAGAAAGATATTTCACCAGAACATGTTGAAACTACATGTGCAGAACATGTTAAAACTACAGCCACTTTCTTCCTATTTTGATGACAGCCTGTCATCAAATAGGGCGAGAATTTAACCTATACAAAATAATAATAAATAAGCTCAATAAGCTCACAGCATGTCACAATTGTAACTTTTCAAGTGTATTTAAGGTGTATTCAAAAACATGTATGCATTTTAAGTGTATCAATGCCTATATGTGTTAGCAATCTGACAATTGTGGTAATTGTTCATGTGGGGGTTGCCCAGTTAGGACTCACCATTATTCAGTATTGCCCACTTACGACCTTAGACAGTATTGTGTGACCAGTGTATATTAGGTGTCTTTAGTACATTAATTTTTCATTTTAATGTATACTGTTCTGAGGCCAAATAATAAACCATAACCATGTAAATGAACCCTTCCGTATTAGATATTTGCCATGTTATTCTGACAGTGAGTAAAAATGGCGTATAGGAAATTATTCTATACCTGATAGACTGAACATGGCTAATATATGTCAACATATTCATAGAAACCTTTTGTATATGTTCCTCTCCAAAGTAGGCCTACTCCTACAACACCATCTGAAAGGTTGAATGTTTTTTGCAATTGGAAATATATTCGGGTCCTGCAGGGTTAATTATATTGAAACACAGGATGGAAATCAATCAAAGCCTTTTTTACATGTTGTGAAAAATCCTATATGTTTTGCATTATGTGTTATGATTGGTGAGATTAAACGCTCAAAATGTCAGGCCTGTAGAAATGGCGAAATATTAGGACTTCATTATTTATATAATATAGGAGTGCAAAAAAAATGAACAAATTGTTTGTTTTTTGTAGTATTATGCCTATGTGTCATTAATAACATACTAAATATTTACCAAAGTTTGACTACCCGTGTTATTTTCAAGATGGTGTCCAAAATCATTACAATAGCTCCTTCATTATTCACCCTCCTTCATTATTCACCCTAGGGAAGTAGTCTTTTTGTGTCTATTGTCAGTATTGCTTTTCCACTTCACCACTTTTGAGCCTACCATTAATTGGTCCTCCTCACTAATGTTCATGATAAAATGACATAATTTTGTTCTACTCCTTTTCCCCCTCACATATCTTCCTGATTCCTGTCTCTAGTACACTCTATTATGACTAAAGCAAAAAAAAAAAACCTTCTTTAAAAGAGGAAACAAAAATTGAAAAGAAAACAGTACACAGTGAACACAGGGTATTTCTACAGTTATGTTGATTTGGATCAAGACAGCATGCTAGAGTATGTAATGTAATCATGCTAGTGCATTGGCTTTAAAGTTGTTACAAAACAAAAGGCTTTCGTATAGTTCTGTCCTAATACAGTACATTGATGTTGTTTTATTATATGAATAACTCCTGTAGTGTATTATTTTCAAATTGAGACATACAGCAACATCTCATTTTGTTGGATTGAATAATTGATTAGTCAAACATGTAAACATCACAGGATACAGTAAAACAATGAAGAAAAACGGATACGTACCAACTTATTGAAAATGTGGAAGATCTTAAACATGTTTTGATGTATGCTTTGCCTCTGACAGTGTCTGTTCTCTTGGATTTATGCCCATTCATGCGTTGACTTTACTCAAGTTCAGTGAACTTCCTAATAGGATGTACTTATTGTCCATACATCAATGTATAATTGTATTGGATATAGTTTAGATGCATTAAATATGAAGCTTACAAAAGCAATATCACAGTTAGTAGTTGATTTCTAGAATGTTGCATAGAGCATGTCCTGGGGGAGGAGAGAGGGGTGGAGCAGATGCAGCAGTTTGTTAGGTTCCGATTGGTTGAGAGATTGTTCTATTGTTCTCCTCTTTGGCCAATCAATCCCAAGCTGGTTCCAACTCAAGCTCTCTAGTATAAGAAGAGTTTGTAGTTGTCATTTCTCCACATCTCCTCCAGGATATCAATAGTTTCTGACTGTGGAATCCAGACTTCAGGTGAAGATGACCTCTCTCAACCACACCAGGAACAAGTCTGCTCAACAGGATGATCATCAAGACCTCTGTAAGTTACTTACTGTGTCTATATTGATATACAGCATGTCAATGACAACCTTACTTACTGTGCGTGTAAGACCTCTGTAAGTCAATTACTGTGTATTTGTTTTTGTTTTAATTAGCAGACTAAGACAACCTGTTCTTTGTCTCTTTCTAAATGTACAACAACAATGCACTTGCAATTAATCAACAAATTAACATTTGTTTCATCACAATCCTATTAATGTAGAATAAGCATGCCCATATACATGTAATGTTTTATAACAATTAGCTTTCTTAACCCTAGAATACTAACCCTAGAACACGTTTAGCAAACGTTAAAGGGAGACAATAACTGTCTGTTGGATGCATATCATTTGTGCCATGTCGAGATGGATGGGAATGGGAATGTACGTTTTTGCGAAGTTTGTTTTTTGTGAAGTACCTCTAAACAATATGTCCCATGTCTTTGTTTCCAATTCAGTGACGGAGGTGAATGAACAAAGGAGCTTGTCTAAACAAAAAGGCCACTGCTGTGATCAGTGTGGTAAATGCTTCCCTACAATGTCCAAACTTAAAATACACCAGAGAATTCACACAGGAGAGAAACCCTATGGATGTGATACGTGTGGACAACACTTCTCTGAATTGTCCAGCCTTAAAATACACCGGAGAATTCACACAGGAGAGAAACCCTATGGGTGTGATCAGTGTGGACAACACTTCTCTCAATTGGCCCACCTTAAAACCCACCGGAGAATTCACACAGGAGAGAAACCCCATGGGTGTGATCAGTGTGGACAACACTTCTCTGCATTGTCCAGCCTTAAAAGCCACCAGAGAATCCACACTGGAGAGAAACCCTATGGATGTGATCAGTGTGGACAACACTTCTCTCTATTGTCCAACCTTAAGAATCACCAGAAAATCCACACTGGAGAGAAACCCTATGGGTGTGATCAGTGTGGACAACACTTCTCTGTATTGTCTAACCTTAAAACTCACCAGAAAGTCCACACAGGAGAGAAACCCTATGGATGTGATACTTGTGGACAACATTTCTCTGTATTGTCCAGCCTTAAAACTCACCAGAAAGTCCACACTGGAGAGAAACCCTATGGATGTGATCAGTGTGGAAAACACTTCTCTCAAATGACACACCTTAAAAGACACAAGAAAGTTCACACAGGAGAGAAACCCTATGGGTGTGATCAGTGTGGAAAACACTTCTCTGAAATGTTCACCCTTAAAACCCACCAGAAAGTTCACAATGGAGAGAAACCCTATGGGTGTGATCAGTGTGGACAACACTTCTCTCAAATGGGCAACCTTAAAACCCACAAGAGAATTCACACTGGAGAGAAACCCAAATCATTGTGATGTGTATGGAAAAGTAATTCAAACTATTTAGAAGTTCACATGGTTGTACACACTGGATTTAAACTGTTCCATTGCGGTCAGTGTGAAAAGAGTCTTACTAGTTCACGCCATGAGCGCACACACATGAAAGATACATCAGTTTAGTGTGAACAGTATGACAAGAGCTTCATTATAGCTAAAAACGTAATCAAAATCCATATAACCATAAAGCGTAGCATGCTGATTTTTAAGCTATTGTTTATTAAGACGGCTAAACTGTTTAAAACACATTACATGTATATGAGCGTGCTGATTCTAGATCAAATGTTGATTGGTTGATTGATTGCAAGTAAAACATACTGAATTCATTGTTATTAGTATAGTACTTTTCATTCACTGAGACACACATTATTTTGCGTTTATTCCTTTATTTCTTTGTTAAATGTAAAGAATGGTTGTGCAGTCACAAATAAAGACACACATTCAAAGTCAAGGTGTTTTGTGCGCTTTTGTTAATAACATGAAATACCCATTGGAAGGCAATAACACACCATGTAATTTAGGAGTAGCACATAACAGTTTTGAAAGATCAATTAAGATGCTGCTATGAACACACAATATCACAAACAACTGTTCCTTAACCAAAGCTGAAAGGATTTGGAGCAATCATGTGCAAAATAGGTTTCTATAGAGGGACCTGATTGTCCAATCTAATGGTTCTGCTTGAAAAACAAGGGGGATGAGATAGACCCATTTATACAAGGACATTAATCATTTATGTTGCGAAGGCTTTCACTTAAGAGCTCCATATATGGGGATAACCTATAGTCCCATATATGGAGACAACGGCAATATATCCAGCGCTGACATCAGATTAATGTAGAAACTCCAAAGATGGATATACACAGCGGTGACATCATCGTGACACTAGACTTGCACAGCATAAAAGGCTCCCATGGCTTCTAAACGAGATATATACCAAGCAACGCACGCGGTATCTCCAACCTGTCGACACATAGGCTACAAACCAAGGTATCTGGCTTTACAACCCATATACCTTGAATAGCTTCTATTACTTTTGGCACAAGTCTTCTAGATGAGACAGAATACCTGGCGGAGGTTGTCGAGAGGAAAAGGAGGATGTGTCAATCAGAGTTTTGAGGGGGGAAACATTCAGAGATCTTCCAGGATACTTTTAACAATGAAGATGTTGTGAATCCAATCACTTTGTTTGAAGAAGAACTCTATTCTCACAGTGGTTCAAATTCTACAGTTAAACTGAAAGATCAATTAGCTTTACTAATTAAAGAAAGCAGAAGAATTGTTGATGAGCAGAGAGTTTCCAGGAATCCATAGACCTTGAGGATATTGTATATTTTAGCCACTTTTAGCCATTTTAGCCAGTCATCTTCAAAGACTGTTTTATTTAAACACTGCTGATGAGGGAACGTTGATGAATGTCATGGGTGTTATGATATCAAAACGTGGCACAAACTCCAATTCTAGGCCACTGCAACTATGATGATGTTTTGACATTTCAGAATGTTACTGAGGATATGGGGATTAAAGGGAAAGTTGATACTTCCAAATTGTCATGTGAAGTGTGCACACAAGGTAAATTTGCTCAGAGCAGAAACAGAGAGCCAGGTCAAAAGGCAAACGCTGTACTTGAGCTTGTACACACTGATTTATCTGGACATTTAATTCCAACTACTAAAGATGGATTCAAATACACTTTAGCATTTACTGATTACTATTCAGGAGCTGTTTATTTCTTGAAATCTGAGAGTGACACAGTCAAGGCTACAGAGAAGTACATTGTTGATGTGTCACTTTATGGGAAAATTAAGTGCATCCGATCAGATAATGGTACAGAGTATACTTCTGGTCAATTTCAAGCATTGCTAAGTAAAAATGCAATCAGACATTCACCCCATCAGAATGGGACAGCTGAAAGAAATTACAGAACAGCGTTGGAAATGGTCAGATGCATGCCAATGAGATCACACCCCCCAATGTTTTGGGGGATGTCTGTCCCATTGTAAACAGATAGGTGATAATGGGTTAGGGTGTGTAACCCTATTGCTGAATGGATCGACCAACCAATTTGCATGTGATCCTTTTAGTATGATAAGTAGAGTGGATATAGCCTACTCCTACAGTATAGTGTGAATGGAGTGGAACATGTATAGGATTGATAATCATTTGCATTCAAATTATTTAGACTGGAAAATACTTAATCTCCTGCGAAAACTTCAGAAAGGTGACAACAACTGAATTGAGCTATTGGTCATCCCTACATTTGGACCTATGATCACTGTACCAACTGCACACAGCAATATATAGTCATTGTAAAGTCATTCTTTCATGGTCAAATAGACGCATGCAGTGTGAAGTTTAAACTCATGACAGGGTCGAATAGATTTTCTGTCCACACCTATTGTCCTCTCTAGTACTGCCAACTGCCATACAGAAAGATATTTCACCAGAACATGTTGAAACTACATGTGCAGAACATGTTAAAATCACATTTATTTAAAAAGATATGGCTTATTGCTCTTATTCATAATGTATATGCCTACTGTTCTGAGGCCAAATATTATTCATAATGTAAACTGTTCTGAGGCCAAATAATAAACCATAACCATATAAATAAACCCTTCCGTATTAGACATGTGCCATGTTATTCTGACAGTGAGTAAAAATGGCCTATAGGAAATTATTCTATACCTGATAGACTCAATGTTGCTAATATGTCAACATATTCATAAAACCTTACAAAAACCTTTTTTATATGTTCCTCTCCAAACTAGGCCTACTCCTACAACACCATCTGAAAGGTTAAATGTTTTTTGCAATTAGAAATATATTCGGGTCCTGCAGGGTTAATTATATTGAAACACAGGATGGAAATCAATCAAAGCCTTTTTTACATGTTGTGAAAAATCCTATATGTTTTGCATTATGTGTTATGATTGGTGAGATTAAACGCTCAAAATGTCAGGCCTGTAGAAATGGCGAAATATTAGGACTTCATTATTTATATAATATAGGAGAGTGCAAACAAAATGAACAAATTGTTTGTTTTTGGTAGTATTATGCCTATGTGTCATTAATAACATACTAAATGTTTACCAAAGTTTGACTACCCGGTGTTATTTTCAAGATGGTGTCCAAAATCATTACAATAGCTCCTTCATTATACACCCTCCTTCATTATTCACCCTAGCAAGTAGTCTTTTTGTGTCTATTGTCAGTTGATAGATAGTATTGCTTTTCCACTTCACCACTTTTGAGCCTACCATTAATTGGTCCTCCTCACTAATGTTCAAGATAAAATTACATAATTTTGTTCTACTCCTTTTCCCCCTCACATATCTTCCTGATTCCTGTCTCTAGTACACTCTATTATGACTAAAGCAAAAAAGAGGAAACAATAATTGAAAAGAAAACAGTACACAGTGAACACAGGGTATTTCTACAGTTATGTTGATTTGGATCAAGACAGCATGCTAGAGTATGTAATGTAATCATGCTAGTGCATTGGCTTTAAAGTTGTTACAAAACAAAAGGCTTTCATATAGTTCTGTCCTAATACAGTACATTGATGTTGTTGTTTTATTATATTAATAACTCCTGTAGTGTATTATTTTCAAATTGAGACATACAGCAACATCTCATTTTGTTTGATTGAATAATTGATTAGTCAAACATGTAAACATCACAGGATACAGTAAAACAATGAAGAAAAACTGATACTTAAACATGTATGTTTTGATGTATGCTTTGACTCTGACAGTGTCTGTTATCTTGGATTTATGCCCATTCATGCGTTGACTTCACTCAAGTTCAGACTAATAGGATGTACTTATTGTCCATACATCAATGTATAATTATGTATTGGATATAGTTTAGATGCATTAAATATGAAGCTTACAAAGCAATATCACAGTTAGTAGTTGATTTCTAGAATGTTGCATGGAGCATGTCCTGGGGGAGGAGAGAGGGGTGGAGCAGATGCAGCAGTTTGTTAGGTTCCGATTGGTTGAGAGATTGTTCTATTGTCCTCCTCTTTGGCCAAACAATCCCAGTTAGTGGTTCCAACTCAAGCTCTCTAGTATAAGAAGAGTTTGTAGTTGTCATTTGTCCACATCTCCTCCAGGATATCAATAGTTTCTGCTCACATCTGACTGACTGTGGAATCCAGACTTCAGGTGAAGATGACCTCTCTCAACCACACCAGGAACAAGTCTGCTCAACAGGATGATCATCAAGACCTCTGTAAGTTACTTACTATGTCTATATTGATATACAGCATGTCAATGACAACCTTACTTACTGTGCATGTAAGACCACTGTAAGTCAATTACTGTGTATTTGTTTTTGTTTTAATTAGCATAGACTAAGACAACCTGTTCTTTGTCTCTTTCTAAAATGCACAACAATGCACTTGCAAATAATCAAAAAATTAACATTTGTTTCATTACAATCCTATTAATGTAGAGTAAGCATACCCATATATACATGTAATGTTTTATAACAATTAAGCTTTCTTAACCCCGAGTATACTAACCCTATAACATATTTAGCAACGTTAAAGGGAGACAATAACTGTCTTCTGGGTGCATAGAATTTGTGCCATGACGGAGTGCCAGTCGAGATGAATGGGAATGATAAATGGCTGGTACATTTTTGTGAAGTTTGTTTTTTGTGAAGTACCTCTAAACAATATTTCCCATGTCTTTGTTTCCAATTCAGTGATGGAGGTGAATGAACAAAGGAGCTTGTCTAAACAAAAAGGCCACTGCTGTGATCAGTGTGGTAAATGCTTCCCTAAAATGTCCAAACTTAAAACCCACCAGAGAATCCACACAGGAGAGAAACCCTATGGATGTGATACGTGTGGACAACACTTCTCTGAATTGTCCAGCCTTAAAATACACCGGAGAATTCACACAGGAGAGAAACCCTATGGGTGTGATCAGTGTGGACAACACTTCTCTCAATTGGCCCACCTTAAAACCCACCGGATAATTCACACAGGAGAGAAACCCTATGGATGTGATACGTGTGGACAACACTTCTCTGTATTTTCCAACCTTAAAACCCACCAGAGAATCCACACAGGAGAGAAACCCTATGGGTGTGATCAGTGCGGACAACACTTCTCTCAATTGGCCCACCTTAAAATACACCGGAGAATTCACACAGGAGAGAAACCCTATGGGTGTGATCAGTGCGGACAACACTTATCTGTATTGTCCAGCCTTAAAACTCACCAGAGAATCCACACTGGAGAGAAACCCTATGGGTGTGATCAGTGTGAACAACACTTCTCTCAATTGGCCCACCTTAAAACCCACCAGAGAGTTGACACAGGAGAGAAACCCTATGGGTGTGATCAGTGTGGACACCACTTCTCTCAAATGAACACCCTTAAAAGTCACAAGAAAGTTCACACCGGAGAGAAACCCTATGGATGTGATCAGTGTGGACAACACTTCTCTGTATTGTCCAGCCTTAAAACTCACCAGAGAATCCACACTGGAGAGAAACCATATGGATGTGATGAGTGTGGACAACACTTCTCTCGAATGAACACCCTTAAAAGACACAAGAAAGTTCACACCGGAGAGAAACCCTAAGGATGTGATCATTGTGGACGACACTTCTCTCAAATATCCAGCTTTAAAAAACACCAGCAAATTCACACTGGAGAGAACCCCTATGGATGTGATCAGTGTGGACAACACTTCTCTGTATTGTCCAGCCTTAAAAGTCACCAGATAATCCACACTGGAGAGAAACCCTATGGATGTGATCAGTGTGGACAACACTTCTCTGTATTGTCCAACCTTAAAAGCCACCAGGAGGTTCACACTGGAGAGAAACCGTATTGATGTGATACGTGTGGACAACACTTCTCCCACATGGACAACCTTAAAAGCCACCAGAAAGTTCACACTGGAGAGAAACCCTATGGATGTGATCAGTGTGGACAACACTCTCAGCTGAATAAACTCAGATAAATAATTAGGAAATTATTAGGTATTGTGTAGCCTACATTTTGCAGATTTCCCACTACATATTTCCATCTAGTTTCTATATTTCTCTTTAATTAAATCTGACCATATTATTATCATCCTATTGTCTTAGTGGAATCTTAGCTGCAGGCACACATCACAATCGCAACATTCCTTTTATTCTCAATCTTATTCTTTGTTTCGCTGTAATTTAACCAGCAGATTTGCCTTTTTTGTGCATCAGTGGGCCACCCAGGAGTCAGCCCAGCTCCTAATCCAGACAACAGTCTTGTCAAAACTTGACTATTGTAACTCCCTCCTTACTGGCCTACCGGCATGTGCACTTAAGCCCCTCCAACTGATCCAAAATGCCGCAGCCCGCTTGGTCTTCAACCAGCCAAAATTCTCACACGTCACCCCCCTTCTCCGCTCCCTCCATTGGCTCCCGGTCGCTGCCCGCACAGAATACAAAACTCTGATGCTGGCATTCAAAGCAACCAAAGGCATGGCCCCCCCATATCTCACAAGTATGATCGTACCCTACAAACCCTCCCGCGCACTCAGATCAGCCAACGCAAGGATGCTGGAGGTACCTTCACTAAAAACGCCGGGACAACGCTCCACACGTCCCAAACGCTTCTCCCTTCTGGCTCCAAAACTATGGAATGCACTTCCCATCACTGTCAGAACTGCAGCCTCACTCCCAATCTTCCGCCGTAGTCTGAAAACCCACCTCTTCAGACTCCACCATGGCCCGTAGCACTTGCCCTAGACTAGCCCCTTAGATAGCACATTATGTTGACTTAGATAGTATTTTAAACAGACTTATAGCTTGTTACGTAGACAGCTCTAGAATTGCACTTTATGTAGTCATAGCACTTTATAGTACACATGTATAATATATTATATAGTATAGTATGTATAGTTTACATAGATACTCCACTGTTACGTTCTTAGTTTACGCATGATTCATGATAACTACTTTTTATATATGTGATGTATGCCATGCTTTTGTTATTGCCTAATGTAAATCGCTCTGGATTAAGAGCGTCTGCTAAATGCCTAAATTGTAATTGTAAAATTGCCTCCCCAGAGAGAGAGAGAGAGTCCCCCTATCTCTCTCCCTCCCTCCCTCTCTCTCTCTCTCTCTCTCTGAACAGAACTAACGACGAGTCGCGATGCGGCCCCTCTCCCCTCACACACACACACACACACACACACACACACACACACACACACACACACACACACACACACACACACACACACACACACACACACACACACACACACACACACACGCGAGGACTTATGTGCGCACTGGCACCGTTCCTCATCTCGCCAGAGAGATAGTCACTTAGGCTACTCACTTGTTGTGGAGGCTATTGTTTTCCATAAACATTTCCATGCGTCACAGTCAGGGACCTGCTGACGATTTGGTGGTTCACTATAGTTACCCTACTACTGCAGTCTGCTGCCTGCATATAACAGCGCTGCATTATCTCATGCAGATCGGCTACTTTGCCGTTGGGGAGGACGCACATATGCGCGCGTGTTATTACGCGGCGGAGCCGGGGAGAACATTGAGAGCCGACTTGGCTTTTTTGGCACATTATATGCCCCCCCTCGCCGTGCGTATTGTGCGTGCGTGAGAAATGGGAGGTGTGGCGTGGCCACATTGCGTGACTGTCACTCTCAAAGCATGAGTGTTGGCAGCATTGCCGTTTACAAATGTTGAACACTATACGATTATTATTGATGCTAAAAGTTTTAGTTAAAGCATTAACTATTGCATTAGTTAAAAATAGCATTTAATTGAACTGCAGTGCCATGATTGACGTCTGTCTGTCTGTCTGTCTGTCTGTCTGTCTGTCTGTCTGTCTGTCTGTCTGTCTGTCTATCTATCTGTCTATCTATCTATCTATCTATCCGCTCACAGCTGAATAAGATTTTAACAGGTGCAATCAAAAGTGTGCAAGGAAGCACATTTGGCTATCTATTATTATCATCATATAGGTTCATTACATATTCATATAGGCTATGAGGTTGTAGATCGGCTATCTGCACCCACACAGTGCGTAGCCATAACGCATCATTGAATAATGCGTTATTTTATCGATCAATTTAATTCTAAATTAATGATCTATTATCTTAGTGCTGAATCCGATTGCAATGTATGCAATGGCTATCATTGCGTCACACCCACACACCCAGCACTATATAAAGATATCGCTTAGAAATGTATTGTAAATAAATAAATTAAAACAATAAATTAATGTATTGTCTCCTCCGGTGACAATACACAGGACTGAAAAAAGATAGGCGATATGGAAACAAGGATAGGAACAGATATGATCAGGCACAAAGCATTAATTGTCTTGATGTTGTATTGTGTTTTTGTTTCTGTATAATAAAGTAGGCCTAGGCTATTAAAAAAAGGGCGATCATCATAATCAATAATCATAAATGGGGTGCAGCGGGAGATCCACGGCCGCGTCCGAGGGACCCGTCCTGTTCCGACGGTCCGTCCCGCACGCAAGATTGCTGTAGGCTACTATCTGTTGTCAATACATTTAGTATTAGTTTTAGTCAACATAGCTTAGTTTTCATTCAGTTTCCATTTAGTTTTGGTCAGTGAAAAAAGGTAGTCGACGAACATTTTTCGTCTTAGTTTTAGTCGACAATAACAACACTGCTGAGTGCATTGCATTGTTTCTGAACTGTTTCATTTGTCTAAAATTGTGATAAACGCAGATGTGTATAATAAAGAAGCAATTGCTTTTAATTTCATCCTACCCCTTTCCTTAACAAGCCACATGTTGGGAGGTTAGGGGAAGTTAGACCTATATTTTAATATATTTATTAAAACAGATTTATTGAACAGATTCCTTCAAGACAGGAGCCGTTGGTGAACACACACTAGACGTCACTTCAAGGTCCACCGTTAAAAATGAAGACCAAGTATGCCATCATCTTCATCTGCATCGTGGCCCTGGTCATCATCGAACAGGAGACCAACATCTTATCGAGGTGAGGGAGGTGGCCTTCATATTGAGATGCAGTGGAAGTTACGGGTCCATTTGGTTCCAGTTGTATACTGTTGTAAACATGTAAATGTCCAATCGGTTCCTAAACCTGTAAATGTCTAATTGGTTCCTAAACCTGTAAATGTCTAATTGATATGATATGATATACTACTTTATTGTCAATTCGCACTGAAATTTGTCTTGTGGCCCAGTGGCCTGGTATGCAACACATATACACACATTTGACATAACACAAAAACAGAAATAAAAATACAGTTACATACATAGAGACATAAGGGCACAGTTTTGCAGGTGCAATGAAATTACAATTTGCAGCACCCGACTCAACATAGACAAAAAGTAGAAAGAAATGAAAGACAAAAAATAAACTGCACAATTCAACCTGTCAAATCTAAACAATATAAAGTATAGGCCTCTACTGTATGTGTGATGAAGATGGAGATTTAAGGCCCACACATACCCCAGTTTTAGGTGATACGGTGACGACCGCGGTCACGGTGGTTGGGAAAACTACAACATTTGTTTGTACGCTGAATTAGTTTATATGAAATGTGAGCTAATCAATCCATCATGTCTCATCAGGGTCTCTGATGAGCTGATCCAGAGAGTGACTCCACATCCGACGCCACAAACCCAGCAGGGTCTGCCCTCCGAGGAGCCAGAGGAGGAGGAGGACATCATGGACGCCAACAGCCACAGCGGAGGCCACAAGCACATCCTAATCCTCGCCTCGACCAGGACGGGTTCCTCGTTTGTGGGGGAGTTTTTCAACCAGCACGGCGACAATATGTTCTATCTGTACGAACCCCTGTGGTACTTATAGGGATTGGCAGGGTTCCACAAGGACGTTCTCCAGGGACTGTTCCTGTGCGACTTCACCCCCCTGGAAGAATTAATTTCTCCACGGCCTCTGAACCATGTGACGCCCACGCTGTACGCTAGACATGCCAGCGCAGCTCTCTGTAAAAAGCCTGTCTGCACTCCAGGGGTCAGGTATGTGTGGTATTGCAGATTTTGATAACTTTTGTTTTCACGTAGAGCCAGTATTCGGCCAGTCAATCTATGCTACAAAGAGGCGTGACCCAGAAGATATTGCAATAGTAATGTGATATCGTTAATAATATCCTCCTACATCATATATTAAAAGTTTTCCTTCATGGATTTAGTGGAACATACTTTTTTTCCAGGTCAAAAGTTGGGGTACCGTACCATTAACAACCTATATAAGGCATTTAAATTCCTCATTATGCTTTAAGTAGCATGTGACGTGTCAAACTAGGGGTTTTTCATGATTCTGAATCCATTCCAAGCATTCAGTTTTGCACGGAAAAAAATCCTAAATTCGGCCATAGCCACTGATGACCTCATCACATTTGTGATGACGGCTATGGCCGTTTTTAGCCCCAAGGAGTGCAAAACGAATGCTTGCAATGGATTCAGAATCATGAAAACCCCCTAGTTCGTCACGTCACATGTTACTTAAAGCACAATGAAATTTAGAAATGTTTTGCCTTATATACAGTAGGTTGTTAACACTTAGCATTTATTGAAAAATTAGGATCTAATTCACGCCAGCATTTTTCCCAGTTGAGCTCTTATTTTGAAAAGCCACATACCGGAAAAAATATTATCCTAGGAAGTTGAACAGGTCCCGTTCAACTGTTGTTTACGATATGTACTGGGGAGCTCCACATCGCCGGCTCTGTGCCATCAAAGATACGCTGTTTTGACCAAAAATGCCATATGGGTCAAGGAATAGGAGATACAGGCGATTGAAATAAACGGATAGAATGGATTCTTATGGTGCCGATGATCTAAGATGGGCTCCGGAGTCTTGTTAGCTACCAGATGCTAACGTAAGTAGCATTATGGCTCGATCGATCGAATGCACTATAAAAGCGCAATTGCCATTAATCAACGACAATGGCGGTAAGCGTAGTATCAAACAATAGGCTTCAATTGACCTACATCTACGGCAATGGCGGTGAAAGAATTAATGGTACCCCAACTTTCAACGCCTGAATTAACCAAATATTTCATTTTTTAATTTTTAATTTTTAATATGTTCTTGAACGATTACTATTGCAATTTTATTTTGTGTCAAACCTTAGATTGACTGGCCTATACGGGCCAGCTGTGTAGAACAGGTTTGGTCTGTTAGTGTTGATTTTGACAGCAGTTTTTTCCGTGTTGGCTACAGAAGTGGGGTGTGGTTGTACTCTATGCTCAATCTGTACCAGCTCAGTGGCCTTGTGGTTAGAGTGTCCGCCCTGAGACTGGGAGGTCGGGGGTTCCATCCCCGGCCGGGTCATACCAAAGAATCTAAAAAATGGGACCCAGTGTCTCCCTGCTTGACACTCAGCATCAAGGGTTGGATTGGTGGGTAAGTCCCTGCGACATATTAGCGTCATGTCCAGGGGGTGTACTAGCTGCCTCATGCTACATAAACAGGAGATAAGCTCCTGCCCCTATGGGCCTCATGGCTACAGAAACAGGAGATAGGCTCCTGCCCTATGGGCCTCATGGCTACAGAAACAGGAGATAGGCTCCTGCCCTATGGGCCTCATGGCTACAGAGATAGGCTCCTGCCTTATGGGCCTCATGGCTACAGAAACAGGAGACAGGCTCCTGCCCTATGGGCCTCATGGCTACAGAAACAGGAGATAGGCTCCTTCCCTATGGGCCTCATGGCTACAGAAACAGGAGATAGGCTCCTGCCCTATGGGCCTCATGGCTACAGAAACAGGAGATAGGCTCCTGCCCTATGGGCCTCATGGCTACAGAAACAGGAGACAGGCTCCTGCCCTATGGGCCTCATGGCTACAGAAACAGGAGACAGGCTCCTGCCCTATGGGCCTCATGGCTACAGAAACAGGAGACAGGCTCCTGCCCTATGGGCCTCATGGCTACAGAAACAGGAGATAGGCTCCTGCCCTATGGGCCTCATGGCTACAGAGATAGGCTCCTGCCTTATGGGCCTCATGGCTACAGAAACAGGAGACAGGCTCCTGCCCTATGGGCCTCATGGCTACAGAAACAGGAGACAGGCTCCTGCCCTATGGGCCTCATGGCTACAGAAACAGGAGACAGGCTCCTGCCCTATGGACCTCATGGCTACAGAAACAGGAGACAGGCTCCTGCCCTATGGGCCTCATGGCTACAGAAACAGGAGATAGGCTCCTGCCCTATGGGCCTCATGGCTAAGCAAGGCTACTTACTTGAATCTGTATAGGCTTTTGAATGTCACCACAAAACTTACATTAGCATATTAGCACATTATTGCTGATGTACTGTATAGGCATTGTTCAGTCTATACTGTATAGGCTGTGCATAAAGTGCATATCACTGTATGAATGATGTAAAAGGATATATGGGAACGTAATTCTGTTTTGCCTCGTATTTGTTTCCGGTTCAAATTGGCTGCATGGAAATTAACCCGAACCCGAGTATGCAACCTTCTGGAAACCCTGGACTACAGTAATTCAGAGAGTCTTGTTTTGACTCCACACTAAGGACTTACAGCTAGATATGTCCCTCTCTTCACCCAGGTGTAATACGACAAGCTGCAGGCCTCTCAACCTGACCCTGGCATCCCAATCCTGCCTCACTAAAGAACACCGCGTCATCAAGACCGTCCGCCTGCGCCAGCTAGACATCCTGCGTCCCTTGGTGGAAGACCCTCGTCTGGACCTGAGGGTCATCCAGCTGGTGCGAGACCCCCGGGCCATGCTGGCGTCCCGCATGGTGGTCTTCCCCTTCTTCAAGAAGTGGAAGACGTGGGCGCGGCAGGGCAAGGTGCCCGAGGACGACGAGCAGGTGAAGTGGCTGAAGGAGCAATGTGACAGCGTCCGCATGTCGGCCATGGTGGGTCTGAGCCGGCCTCGCTGGCTGCGGCGACGCTACATGCTGCTGCGCTACGAGGACGTCACCCGCTACCCCATGCAGAAGGCCGAGGAGATTTACAGCTTTGCGGGGATACCGTTCAGTTCGCAGGCCAGGGAGTGGATTCTGAGGAACACGCAGACCACGCCGGCGAACAACGATCCTTTGTATCCTTGGAAAACCAATAGGAACTCCTTGGAGCAGGCGGACAAGTGGAGGTTTAGCCTGCCGTACGAGCTGGCCCGGGTCGTTCAGATGGTGTGCGGGCCGACCATGGAACTGTTTGGGTACAGCCTTGTGGACGATGAGAAGACGTTGGTCAATAGGTCCGTCAGCCTGCTTGACCCGTTGTACCTGATATAGCAAAGATTTAAGCAATATTACACGAGAGGGGGTGGTTTAACGTCATTAATGCACGCCTGCAATGCTGAAGGAACGAGCCCGCAAGGCAAGTTCCGAAAGCAACGCAGAAGTACATCAATGACGTTAAACCACCCCCTCGAGTGTAATGTTGCAATTATACAACAGTTACCCTTAAAACTAAGAAAATCACTGATAAAACATATTTTTTAATGACAGATGTAGTCACTATGACCACAAATGTCCCAATAAACTAGCTAGCCTAGCCACCGAGTTTGCTGCGCTCTGGGAGAACAGAGCAGCTGAATTCTTTGTTTTGATTAGGTGTGGAGTGGTGCTCGTTTGAACCACGGCTAGAAGGCTGTTTCAACCAATCAGATTGCTTCCTCGAAACGACCTGTTGTATAATGTGCTTTTAATTGTTGCTGGTGGATTGGTGGCCAAAAGGTGGCGTTTCCACACCCAAACTAAACGGGTCACGGGACAGACACGAGATGAGAATGATGCTTTACCAGTGATCAGACATTTGATCCACACACAATTATGTCAAATTATACACACTTACCAGTTATTTGCCTCAATGACACTTTTTTAGGATGTAAGGGATACAACATTCATTGTGCCATAATTGTATTGCATAGTGTGTACTGTGTATTGTGGATTTGCACAGTACTGCATGTATTGTTGTATGGGTGCATATAGGACCCCCTCTAAAATGAGATGCTGCATCTCAAGGGGCTATCCTCTATTCTGACCCTTATTCTCACCCTTATTATAATCCACAAGACAACCTGTTTATTGTAGAACGGATATATTTGACGATATGGCTTTAAATATTTGACTCAGGTGAAGTTGGCAGTAATGTGAAATTGTATTTTGTGACGTCTATGCTATTCTATGTGTTTTAACTTTGGTCTGCCTCGCGGGATACTGTGCCAAAATCATGTTCTTCATGTCATCAGACAAATGCCATCTATATTATTCTTTAATAATCATCATTCTTGGGCCATGCATTTTATGTAAAATATATACTCGAGCGGGGTATATTTTATACATAAATAATGTATGTAAGATAATCAGTCACATACAGCATATTATGTTTATATTGTTTGAACTATTCAACTTTAATTTTATATTAGAAGTCAGTGTGGTTCGGACAGGCCTTGCATGTCTTGTATGTAATGTCGACGATGTATGCAAATAAACGGAACTGAAAATACCCTCTACTTCTTTCACAATGACGGTTGCGTCATGACAAACTGATCGCAGATCAGATCTTCTACACTGGTGATGATCCTGTCTTGTCCATGTATGGCTATCCAGGGTTTGATGAGGTCAGTGTCGTGATCTTCATATGGAGACAGCCATATATGGAGCATGTTACGAGGCGTGACGGACTGACGGCCATACTGTATATGGTGGCGTGACGGATTGACTGACATGTTTTGCATGTTTCCATAGTAATCTGCGACCTAGCTATGTTAGAGCTATGTTACTCTCAACTTCCGCCGCTCGCATGAATGCAGACCAGCCTCTCCTCTTTAGCGTAAATAAAAAGAACGTTTTTGCTACTCACCAAAACAAAGGCGAGTTGTGTCATTAGAAAGCCTACTTTCCTTAGTGGACGCACTCTGAGCCCCCCACCACACGTATAAACTGTACTTTTTGGCCAAAAGGGGATTTTGTTTCCACCGGAAAACAATTACTTTTAGTTACTCCGCTGCGCCCTCTACCGATATTGCCCAGAGAACTGACTCATAGAGAATATTTTTCCTCCGGTGAAAAAAAATCCCTTTCTGGCCAAAAAGTACAGTTTATACGTGTGGTGGGGGGCTCAGAGTGCGTCCACTAAGGAAAGTAGGCTTTCTATTGACACAACCCGTCTTTGTATTGGTGAGTAGGTCAAACGTTTGTGAGATTTCCACAAAAGAGGAGAGGCTGGTCTGATTTCGATGTGAGCTTTAAAACTGAAAGACCCATAGCCTTATACTGAAGCAGTATAAAGGCTATGGACCAGAGCTATCTGCGACCTACAGTCGCAATATTTCTATTTAATCTTCTTGTGTTACATAACTGACTATTCTAAGTTAAATAAATTGTTATAAACGATTTCGGTGAAATATCATTTTTTGGGATCAGTTTTTTATTTTCCCTGAAAAAAAGATATATAGCACGCAAGCAAGCACGCACTCACACGCGCATGCACCAGTGGCGCAGCCAGAAATGCAGTCCAAGATGGGCCTGGCCACGGCTAGCTAGGCCGTCACGCGCGCGCACGTATTTTGGGGTCTCTTTCGGGTTATGTAGTGCTATATTGGATCACTCCAATATATGATAGTTCCTCCGCTAGGTGGAGCCATCGAGCGGACTTACCGATGATTCCCGTGCTATTACACGGGAAAGTGACATGCGAGCGAGCAGTCACTGCTGGATGAGGTCAAGGCGGCTAACACACTAAAGGTGTATGTTGCCGCTATCTCTGCATGCAATTCTGATGGCCCTGATGGACAGCTGCAAGGACCCGTTGCTGTCGATCTTTATGAAGGGAGTGAGGCACCTCCACCCAGCGAAGGCTCTTCAGGTCCTCGCTTGGGACCTTGGCTTGGTGCTCTCAGCACTCGGGAAGCCTCCCTTTGAGCCCCTGGATACTGCCTCTCTTCAGCACCTTTCATGGAAAATTGCGTTTCTCTTGGCAGTCACCTCTGCGGTTGGTGAGCTCCATGCGCTCTCAGTGAGAGCGGAGTGTCTTCAGATGGGTCCTGGTAAGGCCAGTGTGACTTTGCGACCCAATTCCTCCTTTCTGCCGAAGGTTCTGTCTGTGGGACATGTGAATCAGCCTCTTCACCTGTCAGCCTATACGTCCCTTCCATGAATGTGGAGGGCTCGGGTGATGCTCCTAACGTCCTCTGCCTGGTAAGGGCTTTGGACGCTTACGTTGGGATCAGGCTGACTGATCAGCTCTTCGTATGCTACGGTGATAGAGTCTTGGGCCAAAGGCTTTCGAAGCCATTGCTTGTGCTTACCGCTTGGCCAGGCGGGCTCTCCCGCCTGCGGTGGTGGCACACTCGGTTCGGGGCATGGCTACTTCTTGGGCACAGCTTAAGGGGTGCCCCTTTCAGACATCTGTGCCTCAGCCAGCTGGATGTCACCTAGTGCCTTCACCAGGTTCTACCGCGACAATGTGGTCCCTGAGAATCGGTTGGAACAAGCTGTTTTGGGGGTTGCCTCTGCTCCTTCGGAGACAGTGGGCTCCTCTCTGTGACTGAGCTGGGGCTGGCCGCTTCCACGTGGAGGGCTTGGCTCTTGTTCTCATTGATAGATGATTCTGACTGATGGACTGATCTGGTAGTGTACCACCATATATTGGAGTGATCCAATATAGCTTCATAACTAAGGTTACGTAGGTAACCACGGTTATGTGAGCGATTTGATCACTCCAATCTAGTCGCGGAGATCTATCGCGCCTCGGAGAAGGCACGAGGAAGGGGAAGTGACGTGCGGGGCAAAGTGTCCTCGGTGTAATAGCACGGAAATCATCATTAAGTCCAAGTCATCGGATGGCTCCACCTAGGGGAGGAACTATCATATATTGGAGTGATTCAATCGCTCACATAACCGTGGTTACCTATACGTAACCTTCGTTACGTATAGGTAACCAGAGTGACTGAACTGCCTAACAGCCTTGCAGTTACAGCACGCACGCACGCACGCACGCACGCACGCACGCACGCACACACACACACACACACACACACACACACACACACACACACACACACACACACACACAAGAATTAAAAGCATAATCCTTTAATTGCTATTGTCACCACCCGACCTCCTCCTCCTTCCACCTGTTCAATGGGCAGACAGAGCCAAGAACTGACATCATGTTTATTCATATTAAGCAAGACAACCAGAGCAGGTAAAAAAAAATAATAAAAAAATATATATATATTATAAATAAATAAATAAAGACATTATGAAAATGAATCTGATTCATGTGGTCTCACTGTGCTTGTTGAGACATCCATATTTAAATAGTTTATGTATTGTATTATAAACACAAGTATCACTACTGCACTGTAGAAATATAATTGACTTGAATAAAAGTACAAAAGTATTGCTATCAAAATGTACTTAAACCTGAGAACAGATTCTACAAATGTCTTCTAAATCCTGACAGTTTTCTGAAAAACCCTGTTTCTGTATCAGTGGATCTCAAACTATTTAATGTCAACGACCCCCAACAATATATGAAATTGGCCGCCGACCCCCATCTAAAAAAATGTTGTTCCAGGAACGCCTCCAGAAGCAAAGATTTGAGTTAAAAACGTTTGCTCTGAAAGAATATATATTCAAAGATCTGCGCCAAATTTTCATGATTTTTCAAAAAATAGCAGAGTGCTATATGAGCTTGTAGCTCTGCTATTTTTCAATAGCTAAAGTTATAACATAATGCTCAAAACACCAAAAGTCGTTCCCGTCCAGAATGGGTTAAAAGCACCAAAAGTAGGAAGTTCTCATCAGTGTTGTTTTTGTCGACTAAAACTAAGACGAAAAATGTTCGTCGACTACCTTTTTCCACTGATGAAAACAAAATGGAAACTAAATGAAGACTAAGCTATGACGACTAAAACTAAGACGAAAAATGTTCGTCGACTACCTTTTTCCACTGACGAAAACTCCATCAGGCGCCCCGGCTGGCCAGGGGGAGGCTGCGTCAAACTATTGTGACACTGCATTCCTATTAATCACGCCATGCCCTGCATTAAACACTCATCAATCATAATGATCTGTTTTGATAGGATCTGTTTGCATAGGTCCATTCTTTCTTCTTTTGAGGGCGTGACAAACTGACAACGACCTCAGATGAGCTCAGACACTCCACACTCCACACAGGTGTGTTTGTGAAGAAGCAGCGTCTTTTCTCCTGTGCAGAAGAAGGTAAAATGTCTATTATCTTCACCTGGATGTGAATTCCTATAGTGGGAATTTGACATGTTTGATCAATTTGTGTGCTTTGTATTAGTACCATTGTATAACAGTGTGACTTTAGATGTGTGAAATACTTGAATAAGTTGTTCTTTCTAAATCCATACTGCATGTCAAACTTACTGACAGATTATGTTGTATTAAAATAGTGGATCTACGAGCTAGTTCACAACGAGTTGCAGCGTTACACGTTGTGAGCTTGTAGATCTGCTATTTTCAGCATGCAGCGTACAATCTTGTATTACGGCGCTATCAAGGCCTGCCAACATATGTTTTGTTGGCAAAATCAACTGTAGATTTAGTTGACTTGCATCTTATGACATTTAGTCCACTAAAATTAGACTAAGGGCTATCTTGCGCCACCCCTTTAGCCTTATCCCTAGAATAGTTCAAATAGCTGATCTACAAGCTCACAGTGTGTAGATGTAGATCGGCTAGTTGAACTATTTTAAAATGTTTTTTTCAAAATAGTAAAAAATAGCGAAAAAGTTGAGGGATAAGGGCAGGCAAGATAAGGCCCTAAATCTACAACTTTTCAGATGACTAAAATGTGACTAAAACTAAATGACCTCAAAAGACAAAGATTTGTGTCAAAATCAACACTGCTGGACAATCAATATCTGTAGCCATCTTGGTGGATGTTAATATTGTGAGTATTGTAAGCCTGAGCGGTCTGTTGGGCATCTTGTGGTGCACAACACTATAATTCTGGTGTCCCAAAATTGAAAATCGAAAATTGGCTTGTTTTTCAATATCAGCTTTTTAACTACAGGGATGGAAAACGAAAATAGACTCAAATCGCGTTTTTCTTTTTTGTTAAACACAACTTCTTGCCAAGATAACAAGTATTCTGAAATCCAAAATCCAAAAATGCCCTTTTTCAATTTCCAATATCTGTCTTTCGTCTACATGAATGGAAAATGAAGTCCTCTTTCCGCTTGTAGTTCTAACACACCCGGAACCGATCCGGAAGCTTCCAATATGTTTTAGCTAGCCGACTGTAGGGCTAACAGATTAGCACAGTACTGTACTGTACAGTAGCCTACAGCAATCTTGCGTGCGGGACGGACCGTCGGAACAGGACGGGTCCCTCGGACGCGGCCGTGGATCTCCCGGTGCACCCCATTTATGATTATTGATTATGATGATCGCCCTTTTTTTAATAGCCTAGTCCTACTTTATTATACAGAAACAAAAACACAATACAACATCAAGACAATTAATGCTTTGTGCCTGATCATATCTGTTCTTATCCTTGTTTCCATATCGCCTATCTTTTTTCAGTCCTGTGTATTGTCACCGGAGGAGACAATACATTAATTTATTGTTTTAATTTATTTATTTACAATACATTTCTAAGCGATATCTTTATATAGTGCTGGGTGTGTGGGTGTGATGCAATGATAGCCATTGCATACATTGCAATCGGATTCAGCACTAAGATAATAGATAATTAATTTAGAATTAAATTAATCGATAAAATAACGCATTATTCAATGATGCGTTATGGCTACGCACTGTGTGGGTGCAGATAGCCGATCTACAACCTCATAGCCTATATGAATATGTAATGAACCTATATGATGATAATAATAGATAGCCAAATGTGCTTCCTTGCACACTTTTGATTGCACCTGTTAAAATCTTATTCAGCTGTGAGCGGATAGATAGATAGATAGATAGATAGATAGATAGAGACAGACAGACAGACAGACAGACAGACAGACAGACAGACAGACAGACAGACAGACAGACAGACAGACAGATGTCAATCATGTCACTGCAGTTCAATTAAATGCTATTTTTAACTAAAACTTTTAGCATCAATAATAATCGTATAGTGTTCAACATTTGTAAACGGCAATGCTGCCAACTCTCACGCTTTGAGAGTGACAGTCACGCAATGTGGCCACGCCACACCTCCCATTTCTCACGCTCGCACAATACGCACGGCGAGGGGGGGCATATAATGTGCCAAAAAAGCCAAGTCGGCTCTCAATGTTCTCCGCGGCTCCGCCGCGTAATAACGCGCGCGCATATGTGCGTCCTCCCCAACGGCAAAGTAGCCGATCTGCATGAGATATATGCAGATATATGCAGACTGCAGTAGTAGGGTAACTATAGTGAACCACCAAATCGTCAGCAGGTCCCTGACTGTGACGCATGGAAATGTTTATGGAAAACAATAGCCTCCACAACAAGTGAGTAGCCTAAGTGACTATCTCTCTGGCGTCTCTTGCGCGAGATGAGGAACGGTGCCAGTGCGCGCATAAGTCCTTGTGTGTGTGTGTGTGTGTGTGTGTGTGTGTGTGTGTGTGTGTGTGTGTGTGTGTGTGTGTGTGTGTGTGTGTGTGTGTGTGTGAGGGGAGAGGGGCCGCATCGCGACTCGTCGTTAGTTCTGTTCAGAGAGAGAGAGAGAGAGAGAGAGAGAGAGAGAGAGGGAGGGAGAGAGAGAGATAGGGGGACTCTCTCTCTCTCTGGGGAGGCAGAGAGAGAGAGAGAGAGAGAGAGAGAGAGAGAGAGGCAGAGAGAGATAGGGGGACTCTCTCTCTCTGGGGAGGCAGAGAGAGAGAGAGAGAGTGCCCACAGGTGTGTGGGCATGGGGAAATCATGAAATAAGAAAATGTAAAAAATAAGGCATTTTCCCAAATTTAGAATTTTTATTTCACAACATATTCCCCAATTTCCACTGAGGTTATGGGGTGAATGAATGTGCCAACACAGTGACATTGTCCTGCATCAGATCACATCAGAATACGTTTTTAAAAGTCTGACTTTTATATAAACCGATATGGATATTTAATAGGAGACATGCTGGGCACACATGGACACATGGACAAAATGTGGGTTATTATGTAGCATCATATGCAGATATCATTTTCTTTTGCAGTTTATAATTAAGCAAAAAAAAGGAAAAAATATCCACAAATATGTATGATTTTTTGAGTGGTCCAACCACTCCCTTATGGAGCTATGTGTGTGGCTGGCATGGCTGGCTGGCTGGGTCTGAGCACGAAAACATCATGGTTGTTTTCCACCACCTGTGCGCAACCTAACACACACACAAACACACACGCACATATTAACTGCATGTATTTATGATGATTTTGGGTGTGCCAGTACAGTACAGAAGTGGGACCCCGACACGGTAGCTCTGTCATTTCTCAACCGTTTCTGACTGGGTGGCACACCGGAACCGGCCCGGTCCCCCGGGCACGTTCCTGGGGGTCTGGATGTTCCGGGGACCCCGGGGCCCCTAACATGCATGGTAACTCTGTCATTTCTCTACCGTTTCGGACGCGGGGCGGCTCGCCGGAACCGGCCCGGCACCCTGGGCTCGATCCTGTGGGTCTGAACCCCCCCCCCCTCCCCCCACTCACTTCACATGGGTGTGATTTTATTTTCTAGGGTGGGATGTCTGTATTCCTCTAAATCAATGTTAAAAAAGGCCAAATCGACATTAAAAAAGGCATTTTTTTAAATAAATGTTTATAAATGCTTTATAACAGGTTGTTATTGTAAAGTGCTACCTTAAAATCTTATTCAGCTGTGAGCGGATAGATAGATAGATAGATAGTGATGCTTCGTTATCGTGCGAGAATTATCTGATAGTCCAATAAACAGGCTGTAAACATAAGTCATGGAATTATAAGAACTGGCATATTTTAATGATTGCTCGGGATACTTTATTCACACATCACAAATTAGATTGGATCATATCAGTCCGTTGGTCGGGGCGCCCCTTGAAGCAGGCCAGAGGGGTCGTCTGACCTGGAGAATTAGATTGGATCATATCAGTCCGTTGGTCGGGGCGCCCCTTGAAGCAGGCCAGAGAGGTCGTCTGACCTGGCCTGTCAGACGACCTCTGACAGGCCAGTGTGCACAGGGGTGTGCACAGGGGTGCACACTCTTATAAGTAATGGTAACTGCTTAAAATGTCTACTTTATCCCACCAACAGACAGACAGACAGACAGACAGACAGACAGACAGACAGACAGACAGACAGACAGACAGACAGACAGACAGACAGACGTCAATCATGTCACTGCAGTTCAATTAAATGCTATTTTTAACTAATGCTAATAGTTAATGCTTTAACTAAAACTTTTAGCATCAATAATAATCGTATAGGCTATTGGCCTACTTCCTCTTGTTAAACATTTGTAAAGTCATGATGGCACTTCTTTGAAGCCCTATGCTAAAAAGATAAGATTGCATTGCATTATAGAGAACAAGAAAAATTGTTTGCGTGCGTGCGTGCGTGCGTGCGTGCGTGCGTGCGTGCGTGCGTGCGTGCAGGTGTGTGTGATGTCGGCTTTGCCGCTTTGGTGTGAACTCTGACCGGTCTGTGTAATGTAATGGACTGCCAGGACTGGTGACGGTGTTTAAAACAATGTATCTGTTAAAGCTATTTATCTGTAAACATCTGTAAAATAAAAGTGGAAAGGATCGGACGACGACTTATCATTGACCTGTCAATCAAGGCGTGTGCAAATAGCCGTATAGCCAATAATCCTGTACCGCGGCGACAGAACATCAGGCGCAGTGCCGCACTGTGTAGGCCTAGGCCTACCTTGTGTTCAGCTGCAGCATCAGATCAGGATGTAGGCCTAATGTTTACAAAGACTGTAGGCATATAGCCAGGCATGACAGATGACATGCAGTTACTTGAGCTGAATAACACTAGTCTAAACCCACACTAATTATCCATAATATATAAATAAATGATGGATTAGGGGTCAGGACAGCTATGCCTTTTCGGTGTCAGAATAAATTATCGACTTCTTAGACTGTTATTTATCTCAACTGCTAGGCTTATACCAAAGATGTGTCACCCACGTTTGATTACTCTCTTGTGTTTTACAAAAATGTGTGAAACCAGAAATGTTTCAATGCAATAGGTGACTGACTGTGTATATGTGCTTGCAAATATAATGGCAAAACAGGATGTCATTGTGATTTGACAAATCAGCAGAACAGCAGAGGTTTGTATTCCTATAAAGTTGGTGTGCTTTTTATTCAAGTTTGGAGGAAGCTTTCCAACCATTAGGCCTACAAAGGCATGCATAGGCCTGCCCTAGACTATAGGACAGGTGTATAGGCAACCGTTATGAGATGAAGTGCATGTGTTTTTATTTACTTGATAGTCATATTAGGCCTGTAATATCAACATTAATGGCACTAAATAAAAAAACAACATGTCAGACTCAAGTGTATGACCTTGACTGATTAAGTTTATATGTGCATGAGTTGTTTACAGTCTATACATTCTGGACTTTTTTGGATAAACATTCAAGCACAGAGGCACATGAAGTATGTATTAACAGTTAGCTATCTATCTCCGCTCACAGCTGAATAAGATTTTAAGGTGGCACTTTACAATAACGACCTGTTATAAAGCATTTTTTTAATGTCGATTTGGCCTTTTTTAACATTGATTTAGAGGAATACAGACATCCCACCCTAGAAAATAAAATCACACCCATGTGAAGTGAGTGGGGGGAGGGGCTGTTCCGGTGTGCCACCCAGAGTCAGAAACGGTTGAGAAATGACAGAGCTACCGTGTCGGGGTCCCACTTCTGTACTGTACTGTACTGTACTGTACTGTACTGTACTGTACTGTACTGTACTGTACTGTACTGTACTGTACTGTACTGTACTGTACTGTCACTGTACTGTACTGGCACACCCAAAATCATCATAAATAAATGCAGTTAATATGTGCGTGTGTGTTTGTGTGTGTGTTAGGTTGCGCACAGGTGGTGAAAAACAACCATTATGTTTTCGTGCTCAGACCCAGCCAGCCAGCCAGCCAGCCATGCCAGCCACACACATAGCTCCATAAGGGAGTGGTTGGACCACTCAAAAAATCATACATATTTGTGGATATTTTTTCCTTTTTTTTGCTTAATTATAAACTGCAAAAGAAAATGATATCTGCATATGATGCTAAATAATAACCCACATTTTGTCCATGTGTCCATGTGTGCCCAGCATGTCTCCAATTAAATATCCATATCGGTTTATATAAAAGTCAGACTTTTAAAAACGTATTCTGATCTGATGCAGGACAATGTCACTGTGTTGGCACATTCATTCACCCCATAACCTCAGTGGAAATTGGGGAATATGTTGTGAAATAAAAATTCTAAATTTGAGAAAATGCCTTATTTTTTACATTTTCTTATTTCATGATTTCCCAATGCCCACACACCTGTGGGCACTCTCTCTCTCTCTCTCTCTCTCTCTCTCTCTCTCTCTCTCTCTCTCTCTGCCTCCCCAGAGAGAGAGAGTCCCCCTATCTCTCTCTGCCTCTCTCTCTCTCTCTCTCTCTCTCTCTCTGCCACCCAGGAGTCAGCCCAGCTCCTAATCCAGACAACAGTCTTGTCAAAACTTGACTATTGTAACTCCCTCCTTACTGGCCTACCGGCATGTGCACTTAAGCCCCTCCAACTGATCCAAAATGCCGCAGCCCGCTTGGTCTTCAACCAGCCAAAATTCTCACACGTCACCCCCCTTCTCCGCTCCCTCCATTGGCTCCCGGTCGCTGCCCGCACAGAATACAAAACTCTGATGCTGGCATTCAAAGCAACCAAAGGCATGGCCCCCCCATATCTCACAAGTATGATCGTACCCTACAAACCCTCCCGCGCACTCAGATCAGCCAACGCAGGGATGCTGGAGGTACCTTCACTAAAAACGCCGGGACAACGCTCCACACGTCCCAAACTCTTCTCCCTTCTGGCTCCAAAACTATGGAATGCACTTCCCATCACTGTCAGAACTGCAGCCTCACTCCCAATCTTCCGCCGTAGTCTGAAAACCCACCTCTTCAGACTCCACCATGGCCCGTAGCACTTGCCCTAGCCTAGCCCCTTAGATAGCACATTATGTTGACTTAGATAGTATTTTAAACAGACTTATAGCTTGTTACGTAGACAGCTCTAGAATTGCACTTTATGTAGTCATAGCACTTTATAGTACACATGTATAATATATTATATAGTATAGTATGTATAGTTTACATAGATACTCCACTGTTACGTTCTTAGTTTACGCATGATTCATGACGACGAGTCGCGATGCGGCCCCTCTCCCCTCACACACACACACACACACACACACACACACACACACACACACACACACACACACACACACACACACACACACACACACACACACACGAGGACTTATGTGCGCACTGGCACCGTTCCTCATCTCGCGCAAGAGACGCCAGAGAGATAGTCACTTAGGCTACTCACTTGTTGTGGAGGCTATTGTTTTCCATAAACATTTCCATGCGTCACAGTCAGGGACCTGCTGACGATTTGGTGGTTCACTATAGTTACCCTACTACTGCAGTCTGCTGCCTGCATATAACAGCGCTGCATTATCTCATGCAGATCGGCTACTTTGCCGTTGGGGAGGACGCACATATGCGCGCGCGTTATTACGCGGCGGAGCCGGGGAGAACATTGAGAGCCGACTTGGCTTTTTTGGCACATTATATGCCCCCCCTCGCCGTGCGTATTGTGCGTGTGTGAGAAATGGGAGGTGTGGCGTGGCCACATTGCGTGACTGTCACTCTCAAAGCGTGAGAGTTGGCAGCATTGCCGTTTACAAATGTTGAACACTATACGATTATTATTGATGCTAAAAGTTTTAGCATCTATCTATCTATCTATCTATCTATCTCTATCCGCTCACAGCTGAATAAGATTTTAACAGGTGCAATCAAAAGTGTGCAAGGAAGCACATTTGGCTATCTATTATTATCATCATATAGGTTCATTACATATTCATATAGGCTATGAGGTTGTAGATCGGCTATCTGCACCCACACAGTGCGTAGCCATAACGCATCATTGAATAATGCGTTATTTTATCAATTAATTTAATTCTAAATTAATTATCTATTATCTTAGTGCTGAATCCGATTGCAATGTATGCAATGGCTATCATTGCATCACACCCACACACCCAGCACTATATAAAGATATCGCTTAGAAATGTATTGTAAATAAATAAATTAAAACAATAAATTAATGTATTGTCTCCTCCGGTGACAATACACAGGACTGAAAAAAGATAGGCGATATGGAAACAAGGATAAGAACAGATATGATCAGGCACAAAGCATTAATTGTCTTGATGTTGTATTGTGTTTTTGTTTCTGTATAATAAAGTAGGCCTAGGCTATTAAAAAAAGGGCGATCATCATAATCAATAATCATAAATGGGGTGCACCGGGAGATCCACGGCCGCGTCCGAGGGACCCGTCCTGTTCCGACGGTCCGTCCCGCACGCAAGATTGCTGTAGGCTACTGTACAGTACAGTACTGTGCTAATCTGTTAGCCCTACAGTCGGCTAGCTAAAAACATATTGGAAGCTTCCGGATCGGTTCCGGGTGTGTTAGAACTACAAGCGGAAAGAGGACTTAATTTTCCATTCATGTAGACGAAAGACAGATATTGGAAATTGAAAAAGGGCATTTTTGGATTTTCGATTTCAGAATACTTGTTATCTTGGCAAGAAGTTGTGTTTAACAAAAAAGAAAAACGCGATTTGAGTCAATTTCTGTTTTCCATCCTTGTAGTTAAAAAGCTGATATTGAAAAACAAGCCAATTTTCGATTTTCAATTTTGGGACACCAGACAGAATATTGATTGAACACAAGATACACGGATTCCTTCTATCTGTACAGTAGGGCTGCACAACATTTCATATCTCTGTATTTATGCCAAATATTGTGATATCGATATGATACGGTATTACCGTTAACATTTCATATTCTATATTTTAAGTGTTGCAACATTGAAAATTAAATTATTATTATTCAAAAAGTGTGTTAGTGAGTTTGCTTACGCACTGGACCAGAGGAAACAACGTGATTCTGAATCCATCGCAAGTCAGCAGGGAGTCAAACATTCTGATATTTAATATACTGCGTGCTTGCGTGCGTGCGTGCGTGCGTGCGTGCGTGCGTGCGTGCGTATGCACATGCGTGTGTTTGGGCCAGTAGTTTTGGCTCTGTGGGCAGGTTGCCAAGTCCTGCTGGAAAAGTTAGATCAGCATCAACAAAAAGCAAGATATGGAAGCACACAGTGCTGTAGCTCTGGTCCATAGCTCTATAAATGCAACGCATTAGAGCTATGGACCAGAGCTAACAGTGCTGTAGCTCTGGTCCATAGCTCTATAAATGCAACGCGTTAGAGCTATGGACCAGAGCTAACAGTGCTGTAGCTCTGGTCCATAGCTCTATAAATGCAACGCATTAGAGCTATGGACCAGAGCTAACAGTGCTGTAGCTCTGGTCCATAGCTCTATAAATGCAACGCGTTAGAGCTATGGACCAGAGCTAACAGTGCTGTACAATATCATAATAGACGGTTGTGTTGAGACCCTGGACTTGATAAAACACAGTGATGATTTAGGCCATGTCATCTGCATGCTGTTGGTCCACTGACAGTGGAAGCCTTAGTATGTTGACAAGCTTTTATGGAGATGCTGATTTTCCTTTCCAGCTCGATTTGGCACCTGCCCACAGAGCCAAAACTACTAGTAACTGGTGTACTGACCATGGTATTACAGTGCTTAACTGACCAGCCAACTGGCCTGACCTGAACCCCACAGAGAATCTTAGTTTTAGTCACCTGGAATGTTTTAGTGTTAGTCTAGTTTTAGTCGACTAAATGTCATAAGATTTTAGTCGACTCAATCTACAGTTGATTTAGTCGACTAAAATGTATTTTGGCGGGCCTTGATGGCGTCGTAATGACTGATTTTACACTTGCTGAAAATAGCCGATCTACAAGCTCACAACTTGTCCCGCTGCGATGCGTTGTGTGCTTGTAGATCTGCTATTTTCAGCATGCAACCAAGTGTAAAATGACTTATACTGGATCTCTTGTCCACTAGTCCCTTCCTAACATGTTAGTCTAGTTTGTATCTGTTGTCAATACATTTAGTATTAGTTTTAGTCAACATAGCTTAGTTTTCATTCAGTTTCCATTTAGTTTTGGTCAGTGAAAAAAGGTAGTCGACGAACATTTTTCGTCTTAGTTTTAGTCGACAATAACAACACTGCTGAGTGCATTGCATTGTTTCTGAACTGTTTAATTTGTCTAAAATTGTGATAAACGCAGATGTGTATAATAAAGAAGCAATTGCTTTTGATTTCATCCTACCCCTTTCCTTAACAAGCCACATGTTGGGAGGTTAGGGGAAGTTGGACCTATATTTTAATATATTTATTAAAACAGATTTATTGAACAGATTCCTTCAAGACAGGAGCCGTTGGCGAACACACACTAGACGTCACTTCAAGGTCCACCGTTAAAAATGAAGACCAAGTATGCCATCATCTTCATCTGCATCGTGGCCCTGGTCATCATCGAACAGGAGACCAACATCTTATCGAGGTGAGGGAGGTGGCCTTCATATTGAGATGCAGTGGAAGTTACGGGTCCATTTGGTTCCAGTTGTATACTGTTGTAAACATGTAAATGTCCAATCGGTTCCTAAACCTGTAAATGTCTAATTGGTTCCTAAACCTGTAAATGTCTAATTGATATGATATGATATAGTACTTTATTGTCAATTCGCACTGAAATTTGTCTTGTGGCCCAGCGGCCTGGTATGCAACACATATACACACATTTGACATAACACAAAAACAGAAATAAAAATACAGTTACATACATAGAGACATAAGGGCACAGTTTTGCAGGTGCAATGAAATTACAATTTGCAGCACCCGACTCAACATAGACAAAAAGTAGAAAGAAATGAAAGACAAAAAATAAACTGCACAATTCAACCTGTCAAATCTAAACAATATAAAGTATAGGCCTCTACTGTATGTGTGATGGAGATGGAGATTTAAGGCCCACACATACCCCAGTTTTAGGTGATACGGTGACGACCGCGGTCACGGTAGTTGGGAAAACTACAACATTTGTTTGTACGCTGAATTAGTTTATATGAAATGTGAGCTAATCAATCCAACTTGTCTCATCAGGGTCTCTGATGAGCTGATCCAGAGAGTGACTCCACATCCGACGCCACAAACCCAGCAGGGTCTGCCCTCCGAGGAGCCAGAGGAGGAGGAGGACATCATGGACGCCAACAGCCACAGCGGAGGCCACAAGCACCTCCTAATCCTCGCCTCGACCAGGACGGGTTCCTCGTTTGTGGGGGAGTTTTTCAACCAGCACGGCGACAATATGTTCTATCTGTACGAACCCCTGTGGTACTTACAGGGATTGGCAGGGTTCCACAAGGACGTTCTCCAGGGACTGTTCCTGTGCGACTTCACCCCCCTGGAAGAATTCATTTCTCCACGGCCTCTGAACCATGTGACGCCCACGCTGTACGCTAGACATGCCAGCGCAGCTCTCTGTAAAAAGCCTGTCTGCACTCCAGGGGTCAGGTATGTGTGGTATTGCAGATTTTGATAACTTTTGTTTTCACGTAGAGCCAGTATTCGGCCAGTCAATCTATGCTACAAAGAGGCGTGACCCAGAAGATATTGCAATAGTAATGTGATATCGTTAATAATATCCTCCTACATCATATATTAAAAGTTTTCCTTCATGGATTTAGTGGAACATACTTTTTTTCCAGGTCAAAAGTTGGGGTACCGTACCATTAACAACCTATATAAGGCATTTAAATTCCTCATTATGCTTTAAGTAGCATGTGACGTGTCAAACTAGGGGTTTTTCATGATTCTGAATCCATTCCAAGCATTCAGTTTTGCACGGAAAAAAATCCTAAATTCGGCCATAGCCACTGATGACCTCATCACATTTGTGATGACGGCTATGGCCGTTTTTAGCCCCAAGGAGTGCAAAACGAATGCTTGCAATGGATTCAGAATCATGAAAACCCCCTAGTTCGTCACGTCACATGTTACTTAAAGCACAATGAAATTTAGAAATGTTTTGCCTTATATACAGTAGGTTGTTAACACTTAGCATTTATTGAAAAATTAGGATCTAATTCACGCCAGCATTTTTCCCAGTTGAGCTCTTATTTTGAAAAGCCACATACCGGAAAAAGTATTATCCTAGGAAGTTGAACAGGTCCCGTTCAACTGTACGATATGTACTGGGGAGCTCCACATCGCCGGCTCTGTGCCATCAAAGAAACGCTGTTTTGACCAAAAATGCCATATGGGTCAAGGAATAGGAGATACAGGCGATTGAAAGAAACGGATAGAATGGATTCTTATGGTGCCGATGATCTAAGATGGGCTCCGGAGTCTTGTTAGCTACCAGATGCTAACGTAAGTAGCATTATGGCTCGATCGATCGAATGCACTATAAAAGCGCAATTGCCATTAATCAACGGCAATGGCGGTAAGCGTAGTATCAAACAATAGGCTTCAATTGACCTACATCTACGGCAATGGCGGTGAAAGAATTAATGGTACCCCAACTTTCAACTCCTGAATTTACCATGATCCACTAAATATTTCATTTTTTAATTTTTAATTTTTAATATGTTCTTGAACGATTACTATTGCAATTTTATTTTGTGTCAAACCTTAGATTGACTGGCCTATACGGGCCAGCTGTGTAGAACAGGTTTGGTCTGTTAGTGTTGATTTTGACAGCAGTTTTTTCCGTGTTGGCTACAGAAGTGGGGTGTGGTTGAACTCTATGCTCAATCTGTACCAGCTCAGTGGCCTTGTGGTTAGAGTGTCCGCCCTGAGACTGGGATGTCGGGGGTTCCATCCCCGGCCGGGTCATACCAAAGACTCTAAAAAATGGGACCCAGTGTCTCTCTGCTTGACACTCAGCATCAAGGGTTGGATTGGTGGGTAAGTCCCTGCGACATACTAGCGTCATGTCCAGGGGGTGTACTAGCTGCCTCATGCTACATAAACAGGAGATAGGCTCCTGCCCCTATGGGCCTCATGGCTACAGAAACAGGAGATAGGCTCCTGCCCTATGGGCCTCATGGCTACAGAAACAGGAGATAGGCTACTGCCCTATGGGCCTCATGGCTACAGAAACAGGAGATAGGCTCCTGCCCTATGGGCCTCATGGCTACAGAAACAGGAGATAGGCTCCTGCCCTATGGGCCTCATGGCTACAGAAACAGGAGATAGGCTCCTGCCCTATGGGCCTCATGGCTACAGAAACAGGAGACAGGCTCCTGCCCTATGGGCCTCATGGCTACAGAAACAGGAGACAGGCTCCTGCCCTATGGGCCTCATGGCTACAGAAACAGGAGATAGGCTCCTGCCCTATGGGCCTCATGGCTACAGAAACAGGAGACAGGCTCCTGCCCTATGGGGCTCATGGCTACAGAAACAGGAGACAGGCTCCTGCCCTATGGGCCTCATGGCTAAGCAAGGCTACTTACTTGAATCTGTATAGGCTTTTGAATCCTCTAGCACCCCCTAGTGTCTATCTGTGCACGCCACTGTGTATAGGCATTGTTCAGTCTATACTGTATAGGCCGTGCATAAACTGCATATCACTGTATGAATGATGTAAAAGGATATATGGGAACGTAATTCTGTTTGTAAGATAAGATTTAGGCTATTATGCATAGGGGGATTCAACAGCCAGGCTAATTAATTCAGCAGTCTGAAAGCCATTGCAATTGCAGAGGGAAGCCACAGCGTTTTACAGTAGGCTCTGTGCGGGTTATCCAGAAAGTACCATTGTATGGTTAACTGATCCAGTTAACTTTCCCATAGCTTAGTTTGATTGGCTTATTGGCAGCAATGTAAACAAATATGACACCCCGGCCTCGTATTTGTTTCCGGTTCAAATTGGCTGCATGGAAATTAACCCGAACCCGAGTATGCAACCTTCTGGAAACCCTGGACTACAGTAATTCAGAGAGTCTTGTTTTGACTCCACACTAAGGACTTACAGCTAGATATGTCCCTCTCTTCACCCAGGTGTAATACGACAAGCTGCAGGCCTCTCAACCTGACCCTGGCATCCCAATCCTGCCTCACTAAAGAACACCGCGTCATCAAGACCGTCCGCCTGCGCCAGCTAGACATCCTGCGTCCCTTGGTGGAAGACCCTCGTCTGGACCTGAGGGTCATCCAGCTGGTGCGAGACCCCCGGGCCATGCTGGCGTCCCGCATGGTGGTCTTCCCCTTCTTCAAGAAGTGGAAGACGTGGGCGCGGCAGGGCAAGGTGCCCGAGGACGACGAGCAGGTGAAGTGGCTGAAGGAGCAATGTGACAGCGTCCGCATGTCGGCCATGGTGGGTCTGAGCCGGCCTCGCTGGCTGCGGCGACGCTACATGCTGCTGCGCTACGAGGACGTCACCCGCTACCCCATGCAGAAGGCCGAGGAGATTTACAGCTTTGCGGGGATACCGTTCAGTTCGCAGGCCAGGGAGTGGATTCTGAGGAACACGCAGACCACGCCGGCGAACAACGATCCTTTGTATCCTTGGAAAACCAATAGGAACTCCTTGGAGCAGGCGGACAAGTGGAGGTTTAGCCTGCCGTACGAGCTGGCCCGGGTCGTTCAGATGGTGTGCGGGCCGACCATGGAACTGTTTGGGTACAGCCTTGTGGACGATGAGAAGACGTTGGTCAATAGGTCCGTCAGCCTGCTTGACCCGTTGTACCTGATATAGCAAAGATTTAAGCAATATTACACGAGAGGGGGTGGTTTAACGTCATTAATGCACGCCTGCAATGCTGAAGGAACGAGCCCGCAAGGCAAGTTCCGAAAGCAACGCAGAAGTACATCAATGACGTTAAACCACCCCCTCGAGTGTAATGTTGCAATTATACAACAGTTACCCTTAAAACTAAGAAAATCACTGATAAAACATATTTTTTAATGACAGATGTAGTCACTATGACCACAAATGTCCCAATAAACTAGCTAGCCTAGCCACCGAGTTTGCTGCGCTCTGGGAGAACAGAGCAGCTGAATTCTTTGTTTTGATTAGGTGTGGAGTGGTGCTCGTTTGAACCACGGCTAGAAGGCTGTTTCAACCAATCAGATTGCTTCCTCGAAACGACCTGTTGTATAATGTGCTTTTAATTGTTGCTGGTGGATTGGTGGCCAAAAGGTGGCGTTTCCACACCCAAACTAAACGGGTCACGGGACAGACACAAGATGAGAATGATGCTTTACCAGTGATCAGACATTTGATCCACACACAATTATGTCAAATTATACACACTTACCAGTTATTTGCCTCAATGACACTAACAGGATGTAAGGGATACAACATTAATTGTGCCATAATTGTATTGCATAGTGTGTACTGTGTATTGTGGATTTGCACAGTACTGCATGTATTGTTGTATCGGTGCATATAGGACCCCCTCTAAAATGAGATGCTGCATCTCAAGGGGCTATCCTCTATTCTGACGCAATGCTCACCCTTATTATAATCCACAAGACAACCTGTTTATTGTAGAACGGATATATTTGACGATATGGCTTTAAATATTTGACTCAGGTGAAGTTGGCAGTAATGTGAAATTGTATTTTGTGACGTCTATGCTATTCTATGTGTTTTAACTTTGGTCTGCCTCGCGGGATACTGTGCCAAAATCATGTTCTTCATGTCATCAGACAAATGCCATATATATTATTCTTTAATAATCATCATTCTTGGGCCATGCATTTTATGTAAAATATAATGCCATAAAGAGTGTTGTAATGATCTGCAGGACGCGAGGGGATAAATACACATCTTCTTTCCTTCATTGTATTTGTCAGGTCAAGTGGTTTGTACAGTATGTAGCAAAGCTAAGTATCTGGGACTCTTAGTAGTCTATTGGCTATGGTGATGCCTATGATACTTAGTATCCTATTGGCTATATGGCGATGCCTATGATACTTAGTATCCTATTGGCTATGGCGATGCCTATGCTACTTAGTAGCCTATTGGCTATATGGCGATGCCTATGATACTTAGTAGCCTATTGGCTATATGGCGATGCCTATGATACTTAGTATCCTATTGGCTATGGCGATGCCTATGCTACTTAGTAGCCTATTGGCTATATGGCGATGCCTATGATACTTAGTAGCCTATTGGCTATATGGCGCTGCCTATGATACTTAGTAGTCTATTGGCTATATGGCGCTGCCTATGATACTTAGTAGTCTATTGGCTATATGGCGCTGCCTAACTTGTCAGGTATAATCGAGCGGGTATATTTTATACATAAATAATGTATGTAAGATAATCAGTCACATACAGCATATTATGTTTATATTGTTTGAACTATTCAACCTTAATTTTATATTAGAAGTCAGTGTGGTTCGGACAGGCCTTGCATGTCTTGTATGTAATGTCGACGATGTATGCAAATAAACGGAACTGAAAATACCCTCTATTTCTTTCACAATGACGGTTGCGTCATGACAAACTGATCACAGATCAGATCTTCTACAGTATCGTTGTTTCAACCAATACAAGCGAGGAGTCATGGTGACGGTGGCAGCGTACGTTGCCCAACGACGGCCCTCCATCGCCCACCAGATCAAATT
Organism: Electrona antarctica; assembly: GCF_951216825.1. NCBI lineage: Eukaryota > Metazoa > Chordata > Actinopteri > Myctophiformes > Myctophidae > Electrona > Electrona antarctica. The sequence goes on from NC_136796.1 coordinate 3,650,178, forward strand.
GTCTTGTTGGTTCAGACGCTTCTCACTGACCACATGTGGGGCATGCCATGCAGTGGTGCTTTTGGCAGCACATTTTGATTTTAGTTTTAGTCGATTCTGACCCCTCCACGAAAAGGCCTCGTTGTCCTGACCCCTTATCTATCGTTTATGGGTGCATGTGTTTGGTCCGACATACCATTGGTCCGAAAAACGACAACCCACCTCAAACCCTAACCTAACCATAACCGCAAGCACGGGAGCACGGGCTAGTCCGAGGTGCGAAGCACGGGAGCAGGCGCTAGTCCGAGGTGCGAAGCACGGGAGCAGGCGCTAGTCCGAGGTGCGAAGCACGGGAGCAGGCGTTAGTCCGAGGTGCGAAGCACGGGAGCAGGCGCTAGTCCGAGGTGCGAAGCACGGGAGCAGGCGTTAGTCCGAGGTGCGAAGCACGGGAGCAGGCGCTAGTCCGAGGTCCGAAGCACGGGAGCAGGCGCTAGTCCGAGGTGCGAAGCACGGGAGCAGGCGCTAGTCCGAGGTGCGAAGCACGGGAGCAGGCGTTAGTCCGAGGTGCGAAGCACGGGAGCAGGCGCTAGTCCGAGGTCCGAAGCACGGGAGCAGGCGCTAGTCCGAGGTGCGAAGCACGGGAGCAGGCGTTAGTCCGAGGTGCGAAGCACGGGAGCAGGCGTTAGTCCGAGGTGCGAAGCACGGGAGCAGGCGTTAGTCCGAGGTGCGAAGCACGGGAGCAGGCGTTAGTCCGAGGTGCGAAGCACGGGAGCAGGCGTCAGTCCGAGGTGCGGACGCATGTCGAACCAATGCTCCGTCGGACCATAGTATGTCTCCCATCATTTATACATTATGGAGAAATAGTGTGGACTTTTCGTCTGTGGCAGTCTTTTAGTCTTAGTCACATTTTAGTCACCTGTAATGTCTCAGTGTTAGTCTAGTTTTAGTCGACTAAATATCATAAGATTTTAGTCGACTAAATCTACAGGTGATGGCTTGTAGCTTGTAGCACACACGCACGCACGCCACGCACGCCACACACGCACGCACGCACGCACGCACGCACGCACAGTGTATCAGAGTCCATCCTAATGTACTGTATGCCGTTGTTGGTTCTGTTGGTTTCAGGATGAGGTCGTTCTGCTCCGTGCTTCTGGTGCTGCTGCTGTTGGGGGCTCAGTGCTTCTGGTGCTGCTGCTGTTGGGGGCTCAGTGCTTCTGGTGCTGCTGCTGTTGGGGGCTCAGTGCTTCTGGTGCTGCTGCTGTTGGGGGCTCAGTGCTTCTGGTGCTGCTGCTGTTGGGGGCTCAGTGCTTCTGGTGCTGCTGCTGTTGGGGGCTCCGTGCTTCTGGTGCTGCTGCTGTTGGGGGCTCAGTGCTTCTGGTGCTGCTGCTGTTGGGGGCTCAGTGCTTCTGGTGCTGCTGCTGTTGGGGGCTCAGTGCTTCTGGTGCTGCTGCTGTTGGGGGCTCAGTGCTTCTGGTGCTGCTGCTGTTGGGGGCTCAGCAACCCGAGCCGGTGGAGGGCTGGATCGATGGGTCTGTTCAACTTCATTCCTCACGCCGTTAAGGGTAAGTCAACCACTTGGACAGCTCTTTATGGCTGTCTACAACCACATCACTTGGTGACCCACAATAATAATAATAATAATAAACTTTATTTGTATAGCACCTTTCATACATAAATGCAACTCAGTGCTTCACAGGGCAGTACATAAAAATAGCAATAAAACACAGGCAAGCAGTTAGACGGATAAAACAATGGTAAAGAGCAAACAACAAAAAAAGCATAAAAACATAGATGGACGAGAAACAAAGCACACCGCAAAAGGTCAGAATAGAGAACTCAACTAAAACTAAAACTAAAACTCAATTAAAAGCAAGAGTAAAAAGGTGAGTCTTGAGTTGAGCTTTAAGAATGTCTACAGAGGGTGCGTGTCTAAGTTGAAATGGAAGTCGATTCCAGGCTGTAGGCCCATAGAAGCAGAAGGCTGCCTCACCATATTTTTTTAGGCACTTCAAGCAGGCCAGCAGTGGAGGACCTGAGGGGGCGGTTAGGAACGTATCTGGGTAGGCATTCGCGGAGGTATGAGGGTTTAGGGATTTATAAACAAATAAAATAACAATCCTAAAAACCACCAGGAGCCAATGTAGTGAGTGTAAAACTGGAGTAATATGATCTCTCATCTTAGTTTTGGTTAAAACCCTAGCAGCCGCATTTTGAACAAGTTGGATTCTGTCTGTTGACTTCTTTGGCAGGCCCGAGAGGAGGGAATTACAGTAATCGAGACACGGAAAAACAAAAGCGTGGACCAATGTTTTTGCATCATCTAGGGACAGATTCTGGGCCCGATTAAGCAAGTCGAAAAACCCATGCGGTAATACAGATTTTGGCCTCGCTCTGCGCCTTTTCGTATTATGGAAGCCGTGGTGAACGCTCAGTCATATGGAATACCACGTTCCTGAATATTTTAGCATTGGGGGAGTGTCCATATGTTAATTATTTTCGCTTTGCGCTATTTGCTATTAAGCCCCTTGACCTAAAAACACTCAGCGCATACCGATTCCACCTGGGTCTGACCACGTCTTAAAAGCAAAAAGCACTGTTTGATTTTACACTTGAGCGGCTCTGGAGTGTTGCCATGTCTGTTTGCTGTTTATTATAAGCGGCTTCTTTTTCTGTAAAGTTGCTTGTAAATATTGGTAGTTGTGGTTGCTTTTCTTGTTTCTAAAGTGCTTATTTAGGCTTTTCTCCTAATGTTGTTTAAACCAGTGATCCTCACACAGCGACATTCCCATGTCAAGGACCCCCAGATGAATGCATTTGCCCAACTAAGCCAGTGACCCCCATGACAGATTTGTGTTTTTAAATGTTTCAATAACATTTTTCAAAAATATTCGACAATTGTCACTTTTTTCAAAGATTACTTTTGAAAATAGCAGATCTACCAGCTCACAATGCATCACATTCATTCATTAAAACTATGAACTCTGACTGCAGGGGGATATATATTTATAATGATCATTATAACAATGTGCAAGAAAATATGTAAAAAGAAGGAAGAACTTTATATTTGTGGACAATCAAAATATGCTGGAAATTGTAATGTGGTGTCATTAAAATGAATCTTGATATGGCAGACTCACTATCTAGAAAATAAAAACATGGCACTTCATTTAAAATAGGTTGCAGACCCCTGTTATATGCGATTCTTTAGGGAGTATGTTTATAGACCTATTTACTTGTTTCTATGGGACATGGCAACAGCAGGAGACCTTTCTGTCTTTCTGTTCAAACGTTGAGATTGTAAAGGGTCATATATCGCTCATTTCTCAACCTTTTTTAAAGATTAAAACATCTCCATAATCATTGGGAGTTTGCTTTCATACGCTGTATCACACCCGACTCAATTCTTCTTCAATAAAATGCTGCGAGCGAAGACCATAACATTGGGGCCGCAGCAATACGCATGGCGCACGTATGGCATTTCAACTCATTCCTTCGTCGTGACTCGAATGAAATAAAATAAAAATAAACGTTATTTTACTGGTGTTTTTCAATAGAAACAAATAAAGAGCGTGTGTGCAACAGTGCATATACGTGCAATGCACTATAGGCTATATTTCCTCCTTGTCGGGATGGTCACAGCCCGTTTGTCTTTCATATTATTCTTATAATATTTGATATTATAAACACTCATGGTTATCTGATTTCTCAACCGTTTTTTAAAATGTAAAAATCCCCATATTCCTTAGGAATCTTGCTTTCATTCGCTGTATGGTACATGGTTCTATTTTTATCGAATGAAACAATATCAAACGAACTTGTATGTTCGGGGGTTAGACGATTCTGCGGAACATTACGCATGGATTGCCAATTTGCCAGCCAATGCTGCGTATCTACTCGCAGTTCCATTCCGATCTGAAAGGTATAGGTAGGTGCCATTTCAAAGGCTTAGTTATTCATTTATGAATCAAATCAACTAGAATAAAGATTTTTATTGCTGCAGCTATAAGAAAAATTGCAGCTGTTTTTCATGCTTAGAACAGAAACAAATGAAGTGATGATATGCGTATATCTCCCTCCCTTAGCATATGGCTGCGCCGCTGTAATTACTTTCCAATTAACACGGCAGGTTACTTAACAAAATAGAGACATAGGCCTATAAGCTATGCACATCATGGCTGTGACAGCTTGTGGATCTGTTCTTTTGAGGCATAAAGGTGACAGCATGCAGTGCAATAGGAATAATTAACCCAAATGTGACAAAGTCATGTCATGTCTATGGTGCCAGTCTGCAGAAATGTAATACCACTTGCCGAAAAGGGCGCATTCCGTATGAGGACATCAGCTGACTCGTAAAGAGAATAGTACGGACATGTTCATTGGGTAAGCCTCAAAACTCCCTGAAAGACTCCCATGACTAATTCAAGGCCGTTTTGCTCACACCACGGGGTGTCAAAAGCGCTTCTTACCAGGCCCATTATTGTAATATGACATTGCCCACGCATCCACGTCTTAAAAAATGTAATATGATATGTAATTAGATTTCACCTGCTTAATCGGGCCCATAGGCTCTAATGTATATATATATATATATATATATATATATATATATATATATATATATATTTCCGAACGTGTGCCATAGATTGGTGATTGGTCATTTCTGAACCATTTTTTAATATACAAAGTTCTCCATATTCCTTGATAATTCTACTTTGCTATATCAGCCATCCTTCTATTATCTCCCAATGAAACAATATCAATTATTGAAGACCTAACGTTGGATGAATGCCACATTACATGGGGGGGGGGGGGGGGGGGGGGGGGGGGGGGAAGGGCCACTTAGGTGAATGGGTGCGTAGGATACTTGAGAGCTACACATTAGGTTATTACAGTAGGCCTAGATAGATAGATGGCTTCTCAGAGTGTTATTTGAGGACAGGAGGATTATTTGAGGACTTGTTTGTCAACATAGCTTAAGTTGTGGTTCCATTAAGGTGCGGTGCTGTAGTCTATGTTGATGATAAAGAATGAACCTATGCATGACGACCTGACAGTCAAAACAGATCATTATGATATTAAGTGCTTAATGAAGGGCATGGCGTGATTTCTAGGAATGCAGTGTCACAATAGTTTGACGCAAAGGTGCCTAACCCTGATCAGAGGTGAGGAAGAGGTCTGATGGTGAGCCTGTGGACCCTCCGAGGGTCTCCATGAGTTATGTTGAGCCCTTACCCGTTGTGAGATATTGCCCCCCCATAAATATCTTTAATTGCCGTTCATTAAGAAAAATACTTGCAGCGAGGGGGTACTGCACCCTGGGTGCGTTTTCGCATTTTTTATTCACTAATAAATTCATTATTAATTTATAATGTGTTAAATTGGAAAAAGGGCTTCGTGCAGACCTCCATGTTATTATGGTCAATGCCTGTGCCAAAAGTGGGAGCGATTGTTGCAGGCGGTGAGGAGATACGTGTTTCTGACATTCATTCAGACATTGAGTTAATTATAGTATGATAGTTAGTTGGCGGTCCTTCTCAACAGATGACATGCCATGTTTTCATCTTTTCCACTGTGGTCACATACCGTTGAGTTGACTCACACATACTGTACGACGTAGTGCTGCAGGTAGGTATCACGTACAGTACCACATACTGTACGACGTAGTGCTGCAGGTAGGTATCACGTACAGTACCACATACTGTACGACGTAGTGCTGCAGGTAGGTATCACGTACAGTACCACATACTGTACGACGTAGTGCTGCAGGTAGGTATCACGTACAGTACCACATACTGTACGACGTAGTGCTGCAGGTAGGTATCACGTACAGTACCACATACTGTACGACGTAGTGCTGCAGGTAGGTATCACGTACAGTACCACATACTGTACGACGTAGTGCTGCAGGTAGGTATCACGTACAGTGGTAGGTATCACGTACAGTACCACATACCGTACGACGTAGTGCTGCAGGTAGGTATCACGTACAGTACCACATACCGTACGACGTAGTGCTGCAGGTAGGTATCACGTACAGTACCACATACCGTACGACGTAGTGCTGCAGGTAGGTATCACGTACAGTACCACATACCGTACGACGTAGTGCTGCAGGTAGGTATCACGTACAGTACCACATACCGTACGACGTAGTGCTGCAGGTAGGTATCACGTACAGTACCACATACCGTACGACGTAGTGCTGCAGGTAGGTATCACGTACAGTACCACATACCGTACGACGTAGTGCTGCAGGTAGGTATCACGTACAGTACCACATACCGTACGACGTAGTGCTGCAGGTAGGTATCACGTACAGTACCACATACTGTACGACGTAGTGCTGCAGGTAGGTATCACGTACAGTACCACATACTGTACGACGTAGTGCTGCAGGTAGGTATCACGTACAGTACCACATACTGTATGACGTAGTGCTGCAGGTAGGTATCACGTACAGTACCACATACTGTACGACGTAGTGCTGCAGGTAGGTATCACGTACAGTACCACAAATCATCCTGACACTTTATTTAAAGGAGCATTCAGTGATTTGGGTGATTTGGAAACCCCCCCTTGTCCGCCCCGGCACTACAGTGGGGGGACCCACCAAGGCCCGCCCCCGCTCGATCATGATTGGCAGAAGGCCACCTAGCCAACAAAGGTTTTTTTTCACCCCCAGGGGTTAACTGGGGACAGGGAGGAACTCCTTATATGGTCAGCACACTCTATAGTAGGGAGGATGATCACAACAAAACAAAAAAAGGGGGGGTAGTACCCCAGTAGTGTCATTAGCTATACTGTATATATATACAGTAGATATACCCCAGTAGTGCCATTAGCTATACTGTATATATATACAGTAGATATACCCCAGTAGTGCCATTAGCTATACCGTATATATACAGTAGATATACCCCAGTAGTGCCATTAGCTATACTGTATATATATACAGTAGATATACCCCAGTAGTGCCATTAGCTATACTGTATATATATACAGTAGATATACCCCAGTAGTGTCATTAGCTATACCGTATATATACAGTAGATATACCCCAGTAGTGCCATTAGCTATACTGTATATATATATACAGTAGATATACCCCAGTAGTGTCATTAGCTATACTGTATATATATACAGTAGATATACCCCAGTAGTGTCATTAGCTATACTGTATATATATACAGTAGATATACCCCAGTAGTGCCATTAGCTATACCGTGTATATACAGTAGATATACCCCAGTAGTGCCATTAGCTATACCGTATATATACAGTAGATATACCCCAGTAGTGCCATTAGCTATACCGTGTATATATATACAGTAGATATACCCCAGTAGTGCCATTAGCTATACTGTATATATATATACAGTAGATATACCCCAGTAGTGTCATTAGCTATACTGTATATATATATACAGTAGATATACCCCAGTAGTGTCATTAGCTATACTGTATATATATACAGTAGATATACCCCAGTAGTGCCATTAGCTATACTGTATATATATACAGTAGATATACCCCAGTAGCAGGCGCGCCTGAGCCATGGAGCAAACGGAGCAGCTGCGACACCACATTCATGCTTTTTTATAAATGATAGAATACAAATTATTTTAGTCTTACTCGATGACTAAAGCAAACTGCCTATATATTTAGTTATACGATGTCTCTAATGCAGACATTTTTTTTTCTTCGACTTGTTACTTTCCTTAGTATATAATTAAAATGTACACTTGATCTGTGTAGTGACACATTATTTTGTGTTTATTCCTTTATGTCTTTGTTAAATGTAAATAATGGTTGTGCAGGTTGTGCAGTCACAAATAAAGATACACATTCAAAGTCAAGAGGTGTTTTGTGAGCTTTTTTTAATAACATGAAATACCCATTGGAAGGCAATAACACACCATGTAATGTAGGAGTAGCATAACAGTTTTGAAAGATCAATTAAGATGCTGCTATGAACACACAATATCACAAACAACTGTTCCTTAACCAAAGCTGAAAGGATGTCACCCCCCACCCCCTAAACCGGGAATATGCACTACTGCCTTCCGGCCAGTGGTTAAAGACCCCTGTCACTGCCCGGACGGTTAGCGCAACCGTCTGGGCACCTAGGCTGCTGAGCCAGCCTGACGGCGTGACTCCCGATCCCGACGGCCTTTGCCGCGTGTCACCCCCCCCCCCCATCTCTCTCCCCATTTCCTGTTGGCCTTATGTCATAAGTAGTCCTTATGATCCTATATACATGGTTGCCATATGACGTAATGTTCTACAGCTATGCATAGGAAACAGGGCCACAAAGAGCTCATGACACTGCACCACCACCACCTATCCTCATCTTCTCCAGCCACTCCTGAACAGACATGCCCCCCGCTTAGAGCAGAGGTGTAATATCTGGGTGGGGCATGCATTTCCAACTTGCAACGTTACAAGGAGGCCAGTGCCCAACAGGCTGTAGAGGAACCGCTGTAGTGTTGTCTAAAGCCACAGAGAGCTCATGAATCCTCACCACCACCTTTCCTCATCTTCTCCAGCCACTCCTGAACAGACATGCCCTCCGCCTTAGAGCAAAAGTGTACTTTCCTGCCATTTTGGGTAAACTGACTGTGGCCAAATTCCTTTGTCTTTGGCTGGTTACACCTTGAGCAGGAGTGGAAATGTACACTTTTTTTGGCCTGTACAGGAGTGAGGAGTCCCTTGAGCTGCTGCAGCCTCCACCTCCTTCCTGCGCCACAAAGTGGTTCGGGACATGTGTGGGAGGGACAAGTGGCGCATGGAGCTGGGGAGCGATGGGCTGGAGTCCTGGCTGGATAGGAGGAAGAGGTGTGGGTGTAGCAGGAGGCAGCACAAGGCTAGGCTGGTGGATGGTGAGCGGAGGGAGAGATATGGCAGCCATTGGACGGTGCTGGTGTTGCGGCAGCTGCACTGGCTTGCTCATAGCAGCTGTGAGAGGCGAGACACTGGGCTGGTCCACAGTCGGGTGAAGGACATCCCGCTCCTGTCTCTTCTCCCTGACTTAATTTGTACCTGCAGGTGAAATGCAGACAGGAATTATTACTCCATTTTTCTTTTTACTTTAAAAAAAAGTTATTTCAGCAGTTTTAAAATAATGTGTTAAAATTCACCTCTGCCTCAGTGTCACTTCATTAAGCTCATACAGCTGGATGTTGGTCTGGGCCTTGAGGGTGGGGTTGGCCAGGACTAAGTCCCTGGCCTTACAGTAGTGGTCCCTCTTCACCAAACCCCACCGGTTCGCCCTTACACCGCAGATAGTCCTGCCAGCAGGGTAAATGCGGCTCAGCTCTATGCATTGTGGCCTCAACTAGGCGGCTACAGTCGGGCCATTGAGCATGACTCCCAGAAATATAAACAACCAAAGAAAAGCACAAGTAATTAGAGACCTAATCCTTATACATATCGGCAGTAGAGTGTCGATCATGGCTATGCAGATGTAACCCGGTTGGGTATATAATATGTTTTGGTTTCATGTTTACTGTTTAAAAAAGAAAGAAAAAATAAATATACCTACCATGTATTTATCTGTAATGTTTTATTTTACCTGTTATTGTAAAGGGTTTTATTTTACTTACTTGAAGGAATTGTGTGTGTGTGAGTGTGAGTGTGTGAGGGATGGAGTGAGTAGATTGGGCACAGGTGTGGGGCATTGAGTAATGAGGAGTGGAGAGAGCAGAGCAGCACAGAGGGACAGAGTGAAGAGAGGAGAAATGTTTGTGAAGAGAAATTAATGTAACACACATTGTTTTATAAATCTTGACCAGATTAGTGAAACGGTAATCTGTAGAGTTGAGTTGCAAGTGTTGGACTGGTTGATGGACAGTGATTTCAACAAGGAGTTACAAGGATGTTTTCCAGCTTCACTGTGACTGCATGTGTATGCTGTTAGCATGCTAGTTGGCTAAGCTAGTTGGACAGTGTATCATGATAGTGGGAGGAGGAGGTAGCCTGTTTAGCTAAAGCAGTCAACTCATAAGCTACTAAACCTTCCTGAAGACGTCGCCTGAAGCAAGACATCCCAGATAGCGGGTTGATCTACCAGGCAGCGCTCTAACCTTCCTCTGGCAACGTGGGACCTGCCCCTCATCTCTTCTTCATCTCTGCCCAGCTAAGTCCATTGTTCACCATCCACCTGCATGTGTAGGCCGCACATGCATCAAAGACTTCTTCTTCTTTTAGGGTTTCCGGCAGTGTAGACGCTACTAGGCGTATTACTGCCCTCCACAGTTCGGTGCTCTATATCCTCTTATAGCCACTGTAAAGTTAGAATAATTCCCCTCTTTGTACACCAGAAAGTGACGTGCCCCCATTCCCTCATTATTCTTCCCTTTATTGCCTTTCACCCGGGCCCAGTTGCCTGGGTAGGGCGAATCCTTCCCTCAGGGTGTTGTCCAGTTCTTCTCCAGTTACATCCATCACATTCAGGAACCTCCTGGCTGCGTCTAGCACCATCTTGATTCTCTCAGATTTTGTTTTGATCTCTGCCGCACAGTTAATGACCATCGCCACGAATGCTAAGAATTGTCTCTTGTCCATGAATAGCACGTTCTTATCTGCCGACCTTTCTGTGTTCTCCCCTTCTGGATGTGCTGGTTGTGCTGTCACTCTCTCGTTCACTCTCTTAACCGCTTCCGCGTACGACATTCCCCTGGATTCTTCTCTCATTCTCTTCACCTTAACCTCCGTCTCTTTCCTTGGGCACTGTGGTGCCCCTGCATAGTGCTCACCACTGCAGTGAAAACACCTAACTCCTTCCTCTTGTTCTTTACACCCTCCCTCACAATTGTCTTTCCCACACCTCCCACATCTTCTGATTCCCCCACACACCGCAGCAACATGCCCGTACTCCTGGCATTTGAAGCACCTCAGTGGCGCCCTTTCGAATGGCCTAACCCTGTAACACAAATAGTCAACATATATTCTCTCTGGCAAAACACTTCCCTCGAACGTCAGTCACACTGACTTCGTTTCCTCCCGCTCTCCTTCTCGGTACCTGCTTAGCCTTCTTACTTCATTTATCCCCCCCACCTCAAGGAATACCTTTGTGTCCGTTGTCAGAGGGACCCACTGATTACTCCCCTCCTTATTTCTCTTTCTCCTAGCCCGAAGCACCTTACTGGGCACCCCTCAAAGTCGACCATCTTTACTGCCCTTCCCTTCTGGTCCTTATCCCTGCACTCAATGATGACCATCCCAGTCCTTGTTACCCTTACCAACTTCACCTTCCCAATTTGTCTCTCTACAAACTGCCCCACTTCACTTGCATTGCTAAAGACGCCATCCTTCTGTCCTTCAGCAATCATCCCCACAGCAAACTTTTCTATTCCCCCGACTGACCCACTTGACTCGCTCTCTTTCTGTTGCTTTTCACTTCCCGAGCTATTCTTGTCAACTCCTCTCTTGTCTTCTTCCATTCCCCGTCTTCGTATCTCGCGCTCCGTCTCCGACTCGTCAGATACGGTCGGGTTGTAATACGGATTAATTGTTCTCATTTGTCCCAGATCCTCGTCGGTTATAGTCGGGTTGTAGAACGGACTCCTGGACCTCGACGGCTGGGGGCTGGATGGGTTGTACCCCCCCTCGTTCTCCGCCACCTTCCTCGATCGCCCCTTCTTCCTCTCTTTTCGCCTACCTCCTGTGTCCTCCGCCATCCCTTCGTATCAGCCTCACTATTATTAATATCACGCTTGACATGCTATGACCAAATTCAATTTTCCCGCAAGACGCAGCGTCACATGACAGCAGCTGCTCTCTGGACGCATAAAGCAACAACCGAAATGAGACTCCTGCATCAAAGACAGTGCTCTCACAACAACAACACCACCACCATTCTTCGGAACTGTAAGTTGCCCTTTGACTCACAAGAGTGAAGACACAGGCCTGCAACGGGGGGTTTTGAGTACTCATTTTATTTTGTTTATTTTTACATGCCGGCTTAGATAGTTGTGTTAAAGATTATAAGGTTTTATAATGTGAATACACAAGAGTTATCTGAAATTGTATTGTAAAGTGCATTTGCTGAGTGAAACTAAGTATCATCTACTGTACCAGTGAGAACTTTATTCTGTTTTTTATTTTAAGATCATTTTATTTGAATCCATATTTTTAAGTAAAATTATAAAAGACATCTGATTGTTTTTTCTATTTGCTTAGATAAGGATTTCATAATAAGGTGTGCATTTAAAAAGGTTTAAGCTAAAAAGGTTAAAGACGAGTGATTTCATGGTAATTAGTTAATAAGGGAACTCAAGTTTATATTTAAAAGATTAAAACTGCTAGGTAATTTTAAGTTAAAATAACTTAGGGGCCCTGCCCATAATTCATAAGGGGTAAAAGGGGCTACACAGACATTAAGCACATGTCTGTGATTGGGGCCGCCCAGTGTGAAGTCGACGTAATGACTGGCCAAGTACAAGAAATCCTGGTATACTGCCCGGGGGAGGCATAACATCTGCTGGCTGCCGATCACTAGACAACGGATGTCATATTCGGGTTCCTGCAACCTGCTGGATCTGGCCCAATAATAATCGTAATAATAATAATCGTCCATTTGTTCATTCATCTATTAGCTTATTGGAATAACCCAAGGCTCCATCAGGGCCCACGGCATCCTAAACAAAAATAGCAACAAAAAAAGGAAATTCTAAAATTGTTAAGATGTTCCACATATGAACTCGTTCCTATACTCATCAATTATGATGCTGTGTACATACATCGTCCGGCTCCCCGGCTCGCTCCTGGGGAGCGGCCTGGCTGTCAGGGACAGTGTTCTGCTCGGCTGGCCCAGACCGTGGCACGTCGGCACGATCCGATTGGGTCGGCGTAGGTGCTTCCTTGGTGGAAGACTGCGCTGCCTGGCGGGCAATGGGTGGCAGCGATTCCTCCAGGCTGTAGAGGGACAGGGTGGGGTCGTCGTCCACCAACGCAGCGTCCTCAAAGCCCTTGTCCTCCACCTCGCAGTCCTCGTCGCCGATCCCATCCGGAACATCGGGATCCCTGCCGATGTGCATTTGCAGCACTGCCACAACATCATTTCCTTCCTTTCCTACTAGGCTGAGGAATATATCCCACCCCACAAATGCACCCAAACGGCCAAATGTCCAAGTTACAGTAGTAGTGCTGACTTAACTTCAGTAGCTAGAGTAGTTAGAGCTTGAATTTTAACAATTTGTTTGTATCAGGCAGGAGCTCTGCACTCACACGTCCTCACATGTCGTAGCTCCCCCTTTCACCATGGCTGCGTCTCTGCATCCTTTGCCTAGAGAGTACACAAGGTCCAGCTGGTCTAAAATGTCCTGTGTCCAGGCTGCCCACTTCCCTTTACACCGGTGGCACTCGAGGCACTCCGTTCCCATGAAATACCAGCCATTGGTGTCCAGGAACCTCCACGTAGTGGTCCTCGTCTCCGATCCCATCCGGAACATCAGGATCCCTGCCGACGTCCATGTGCAGCACTGCCTGTGTCTGGGAGTACAGGTACTCCAGCCCCAACAGTTCACCTGTGTACTCTCCAGGCAAAGGGTAGTCAATCTTCCAGCTTGAGTCCCAGGACCTCCTGACTCAGCTGGTTGTGGAAGTGCTGCATTTGGCCACTGTAGCAGATCTCAGAAACGCCATCCACATCCAATGCTGCTGCCATGCGGTCGTCATTCCACTGGGGCCAACCCCTCTAACAGGTACGCCTGGAAGTGCATGGCGATTGCACTTGTCCCTAAAACATGACAGGCGTGAGGGTAAAACAAATAGTGTAAGACATGCACGCACGCACACATTTCGATTTCTTTATTTGAATCCACAAATTACAATTAATTTGACAAGGAAACAAATGTAACGGTGTTGACAGTTCATGTTCACTTAAGGATACACATGGCACCTCCTCCTCCACACAGACAAACTGCCTATAACAGCCGAAACAGAACAGTATTTGGCAAGTTGTTTGCCTTTCCTTTTTGTCATGCCAGCTATTCTTAGGCCACTCATGGTCAATTTATGCACATGGCCCAGGCTTCCGCTTATCAGTATGGCAAATCTACAGCGATACCCCAGGTTTGCCATACTTCCAAGTAATGGTTGATACTTAGAATGTTTATCTTGGAATGCCTGGTCCATGTACAGATCAAAGACACAGCCCACCTCCAGAATCAGGACCTCCTTGTGCCTGGTGTCAAGTCAACAAAGACAACATCAGGTGTATTTGGGATGTTATTGGCAAAGACATCGCATGCACAGCTAAACCAATCTGGTAACACTCTTGAATGTTTATACATTACTGCACTAGATTCACATACTTTCGAACTGCATCAGACACTAGGTCAACAATCCGGTCGTGGCGAGCAATATACAGATTTTTACACACACACACACACACACACACACACACACACACACACACACACACACACACACACACACACACACACACACACACACACACACACACACACACACAATGCCTCGATTCAGCCAGCCAAAGCTCCACTAATTTGCAGACATACATTGCACAAAAGCGCCCAGTGCCACGCTGGTTGCTTTACCCATATAGTCTCTCTGTTTGGGCTGTCTGCACAGCTGGCAGGCACAGCTATCAGCGTTGCTCTTCCCCATTTTCTTTCTCCAGGCGGCAGGCGGTGGTCCTAGAAAGCCTAGCGTCGTCAAATGTTCCTCGTTCCTGCAGCCACTTCACGGTGCCTCTCTGAAGCATGTCCGTGTTCTTGCAGTAAAACTCGCCCTTGTAGTAGTCTCTGCCCTCCTAGGAAGGCCACATTTGTCGCAGGGGTCAGCGGCCTTCAGCTCTGCACGGTTTGGGTGCTGAGCGAGGACCGCCCTGTCCTTCTCCTCCCTCTTCTTCCTCCTGTAGATGGTGCATCTGGTGGGGAGAGCAGAGGAGGTGGGGAGAGCAGAGGACGACGAATGTTAAATTGACGGACCAGCCTCTTCCTTGGTGGCAGGGCGAGGCAGGTGGCAGCGGGGAGATGGAAGACGCTACCTCTTATCTAAGAGGACGGCGGTACCTAGAGTAGAGAGATGACAATAAGATTACATAAGGCTAAAATAAAATTTGTTCTGACCGAGTTTAATAGAAATAAATGCAGTTACTTCTGTCAACTTCATTCACAGCTTGACTGTGTCCAGATATACACACCTTTGTTTTCCTATATTATATATTATTTTTTTATTGAATGTTGTATGATGACAAGAGCGCCCCTCACTCCACAGGTGGGATTTTTAAATTCAACAAACCAGAAACATAGCAAAAAAAAAAAACATAACTTTGCGGGAAGAACTCCTCCACGTGGGGGGGGGGGGGGGGTTCCCAAACGTCCAACTCCTCCACATTGCATCTTCAATCTTGTGCTAGGTGTTCCTGACAGGCATCCACCATACCCATGAGCGCTCCATGAATCCTGCCATCGGCATGGACATAGCCTCTGAGTTCAGCCCAGAGCGGCCCCTCGTTGCCTGAGCCAGCGGCAGCAATGCCCTTGGCAATGGTGGCATGTGCACTTTGCATAAACTGCACTATCTGGGCATAGTTGTTCAACTGCTGGTTCGCCTGCAGGACCTGATTGACCAAAGTCGTCATATTAGGGGGCATTCGAGCATGGGGCTAAATATGTATTTTTTTACAACATTTTATAGCGATTTATTTTTTAATTATTTACTATAGTCCTAATAAACCCCAGGAAATTCCATCTGGCCACAAAACATCACAAGATCTACTGAATGTGTCAAACTGACATTGAGCCTATGACACACAGTGTGGCTTCCCCCCAGTGTGAATGTGAAGTACCTTCACATTCAGTAGATCCTGTGATTTTTTTTGTGGACAGATGTAATTTCCTGGGGTTTATTAGGACTATAGTAAATAATAAAAAAATAAATCGCCATCATATTTTGTAAAAAAAATACATATTTAGCCCCATGCTCGAATGCCCCCGCCCCCCTGTCAAAAACAGCTAAAATCCCTAAAACGAAAGAAAGCAGCAAATGAAAAAAAAATGACACGAATCTTTTACTTTCTCTAATAACATCCTAAAACATGAACCTTGGTTGAAAAAAACTAAAGTTGTCCTTTAACTTTGATTACACAGAATAAGTCAACGCGTGCTTTGTTGACCGTGGTGGACCGCTGTCTGTACCTGCATCCCCTTCTCCCCCACACCGCCAACCACATGTCTTTTTGCCGAAAATAGCCGGTCTACAAGCTCTCGACGCAACAGATTCTGAGCGTGTAGATTGGCTATTTTTGCTAGGGTGTCAGGCTTAACGTGAGTGATAATAAATGCTGTTATAATGAAAGCTTGCCTTCTTGGTGGAGTCCATATTCAGGTTCTTCAGGCTGGTGCAGGCCTCTCTGACGTAGGCAGAGAGGAGCCAGGCCACGCAGGGAACCGGGTGCATGGGAGGTAGGGCCACCGTCCCCTGACGGACACACAATCCCTCCGGAAAGAGAGGTAGACTCTCTGTACTTCATTCTGAATGAATGAATGGATTTGGTGCTAACAGGAAAGAGCAGAGCAGCACTTCCATACATTCAACAGCAGACACAATATATGGCCCTTTCTGAAACCAGTCCCTTGACTTGAAGTGCTCTCGGGAGGTTCCCTCTCGGGAGGTTCCCTCCAGCTGAATCAAGTTCCCTTGATTAGGGTGCTGGGTATAAAAAACAGTTTGAAATACACTCGCCCTCCTTGTGCAGAAACAGGAAACAGACACCATTCGTTGCCATGGTTACCTGTTATGTGGATTTCATTAATATGGAAAAAGGAAATACAGCTTGACTGTCAAAAATGACATGTCATATACATCCATGGTGTTTATAAATCATTGTGTTAAAAGTTGTTTTGTTTGTGTGGTTTCATTTATAGTTTTTCACGGTGGGGTAAATAAAGAGCCCTTGTGAACATCAGTTGGAGCGTTGTCTATTCTGCATCAGATGAAGATTGTTTAGGAGCAGTTTATTTATCATTTATTTGTGGTGGTACTTACATTTGTAGGTCGCGGTTTCCATGCGGACAGAGAGCAGGGCTGCACAAGGCAATCGAGTCTAGATCGGCACAGACTCGCTCTTGAGGGCTTTATAAGCCACTTCCACTCAAGGCTGCTTGGTTTCGGACGACACTTAATATGGCGCAGCCTCGCGTGAATGCGCATATCGAGGGAAAGTGTGTAGAGCGAGTGGCGAGGAGCTGGTTTCAGAAAGGGGGTAAGGGTTATTCCCATTGAGGGCCCTCTGTGCCCTGATGATATTCCATGTTATTAAAAGATATTCATCATTTGTGGGAAGATCTGGGCATAGAACCGGAGGGCGTCATTATTGGCCATGAGGGGAGAGTGAGATCACTATGATGATCATCATCATCATAATCATCATCATCATCATCATCATGCAGAGGAGAGTATATAGTCCGATAGGGAGAGGTGGGAGAGTTGTCTTGTGACAGGTAGGCACGAGGAAGAGGATCAATGTCAGGAACATGAAGCTTTTAGCAAAAGGCCGATGCACACCTCAAGGCTATTGACAGGTGCGTAGGGCAATAAAGTATACTTAAAAGGGTATCTTTGAAAAACAAAGAAGGGTCCCGCACACTGTCAGAAAACTATTCGACCTTCGTCACCTCGTCGCCTGAGCCAGCGGCAGCAATGCCCTTGGCAATGGTGGCATATGCACTTTGCATAAACTGCACTATCTGGGCATAGTTGTTCAACTGCTGGTTCGCCTGCAGGACCTGGTTGACCAAAGTCGTCATATTAGCCCAGTCGCTCATTCTCGTTTGCCGAAAATAGACGATCTACAAGCTCTCGACGCAACGGATTCTGAGCGTGTAGATTGGCTATTTTTGCTAGGGTGTCAGGCTTAACGTGAGTGATAATAAATGCTGTTATGATATAATGAAAGCTTGCCTTCTTGGTGGAGTCCATATTCAGGTTCTTCAGGCTGGAGTCTCCTCCAGCCTGGTGCAGGCCTCCCTGAGAGGAGCCAGGCCACGCAGGGAACCGGGTGCATGGGAGGTAGGGCCACCGTCCCCTGACGGACACACAAGCCGAGAGAGGTAGACTCTCGGTACTTCATTCTGAATGAATGGATTTGGTGCTAACAGGAAAGAGCAGAGCAGCACTTCCATACATACAACAGCAGACACAATATAAGTGTTATTCCCATTGTGTTCTCAAACTTACGTTCAACACTCTTTGTCGGTGGACTCGTACAGTGATTGAAGGTGTGATGTCTGTCCTTTCACTGTGCCTGGTTGACCACCTCCCCATCATCGGCCCTCGCTGGCAAAGAGCCCTCCAGGGCCCTCTGTGCCCTGATGATATTCATCATTTGTGGGAAGATCTGGGCATAGGACCAGAGGGCGTCATTATTGGCCATGAGGGGAGAGTGAGATCACTCTGATAGGGAGAGGTGGGAGAGTTGTCTTGTGACAGGTAGGCAGGATCAATGTCAGGAACATGATGCTGAAACAACAACATGGCATCACGTATTTCAGTCAGTCAGCACACACTACATGTTTCTATTCAGATTCTCTGGGTTGACGGAACGCAGGACATCATTTCCGCTCATAACATTACTTGCTACCATACCCCGCTTAACCAACAATTTACCGCAAGTCATGACACTGATCTATAGCTCCTGTATGTGGAATACTGTACCAACTGTATGTAACAACAGAGACATTCTAGGGCTAGGTTGTGTACAGTTTCTAGTAGTACACAATGTCGCTTTACTTACGGTAACTGCTGCTCTATCTTTCTCCCGTGCAGCGTTCATATTTTGTTTTACACCTGCACTCCACTCACAGCTGAACTTCTCCAGTTTGGCTTGTTGTTTGACTTTTGTAGGGAGGCTTCCTTTGCACTTAAAACAGGTTTTTCTGTTTGCCACGTTTGGTTCCTGGCATTGTGGACAGGGCTTTTTTGTCATGGCGACAACTTGACAAGATCTGCAAGATAGAGACAACTATTACGATTTTAACACCCTACATTGACAAGAGCTGCTTCCCAAGAGCTGCATATGTGACACTTACAAGTGTGGACTTCCTACACCCACACTTTCTGATATGAACAATAATGCCATCACACGGCTAGCACTTTCGATATCAAATGACACTGATCATCCCCTGTATCGCTTCTTTAACCTCATGCCATCTGGACAAAGATACAGAACCTTGCCATGGAAAAAGGTCCGTTTTAGTAGGAGCTTTGTCCCCTCAGCCATCGCGGCTTTAAACAAACTGCCCCGCCGATAGGATGGTTCTGTACACAGTGGGGACCTCATGTTATTGTTTTTGTATTGTCTTGGTGTTATGTGCTCTGTGTTGTTTTGATGTGGGTGTTGAACAGATTGTGAAGACAAATATCCTTCGGGACAATAAAGATTATTATTATTATGTGCACAATTTTTATTGTGTTTTTATTTTATTTTATGTATTTGTATAGAGCGTCGCAGTCCCGCCTCCTACCCTGGACCAGGAAATGAAACCCAATGCATTATTCTCAAATTAAAGTATTTATTTAAAGACGGTTACGCCGCGGACAAAGCCAACTCGAGTCGTGACAACTCATGACAACACAAACAATATTTTGGACCAAACAAATAATTAGAAAGAAGAAAAAAACGGCAGGTTACAACACTTTTTTTGTTGTTTTTCTTCTTTGTAATTATTTGTTTGGTCCAAAATATTGTTTGTGTTGTCATGAGTTGTCACGACTCGAGTTGGCTTTGTCCGCGGCGTAACCGTCTTTAAATAAATACTTTAAGAAATGTCTATGAGAATAATGCATTGGGTTTCATTTCCTGGTCCAGGGTAGGAGGCGCTCTATTGAGAGAGGCCAATTCCAGTTGTGTGTTGTGTTCAAACTATACTAATAGTAGTTACTGAGTCACGCCACCAGGGGGAGATCGCCCTAGGGTGAGCCTGGTTTGTGTGGTATATGGACCACGGAAGCTTCCGTTCCTCAGACAGATTTGCAGCCTGCTCTGATGAACGCAACATAAATCTCCTGTCTATATTTTCAGGTTAGCAAAGTGTGCAAAAGCATCATAACTTATAACTTATATCAAAGGACTCATAAGCCTTTCTTCTTTTGTTTGGTCTAAGACTGATACAGAAATGTTGTGTTTTGGTTTAGTTTGAGACTTGGGAAATGTACAAGTGAATGAGTGACTGATTCTAAAATGGAGGCCTTGTTTATTGTCTGTAAAAAACGGAGCTTACTGACATATGTGTCTTAACACCACAGTTTAGCATAGGGTTTGGTGTGATAATGTACAAATGTTTATTGAATGTTTTGTGATATTTTGTGAACAAGTGTTTTGATTAATTCAGAGCATTGTGTGTTTTATAAAAAACGTTCTGTATGCAGTAAGACTGACTAAAAAAGTAAACAAAGCAAGGTTTAAACAGTATTACAGTATTGACTGGAAAGGTAAAGTACAGAGACTGGTTAAAGTAACAGTATTATAAATGTGAGTTTTGGAGCACATACAGTACAAATGTATTTTATACAGTATTTGTGAAATGTGACAACAGAAAAGACCAAATGTGTAAAGTTGTATTATTCTACAGTAACAGTTTATTGTGAATTGTGAAATATGAATGTGAATATGTGATTATTGAATGTGATATGAATATGATGGTTGAATTCAAAGAGAGAAAAAGAGAGAATATGAAAATAAGATTCTGTGAATAAAGACAGATTTGCAGCCTGCTCTGATGAACGCAACATAAATCTCCTGTCTATATTTTCCCTGTACAACAGGACTTATCTTCTGCCATCAGGCAACTCAATCGTGAGGCCTGTAACAGAATTTTGGAGGCACTGCTGGAGATCAGCACCAGAACAGAGGGAATGCTGATCTAACCTACAAACCCAGGACAGACATCACAGTACCAGCGTGGTGGAGTACCAGCGTGGTGGAGTGACGGGTGTGCGACTGAGGCAGCTAAGGGACCACGTGTGAGAGGGACCCTAGCAGGAAGAGTGCAGCACAGCTCGTCCAACATCACAGAACCAGAATGCTGGAGCGGCAGACATGCGACTGAGGCAGCCACGGGACCACTGCGTGTGAGATGGATCCCAGCTGGAGGAGTGCAGCGTGCCTCTCCCTACAGTACTGAACTGTGTAACGTGCCGGAGAGCTGGACGAAGACTACTGAACTGTGTAACGTGCCGGAGAGCTGGACGAAGACTACTGAACTGTGTAACGTGCCGGAGAGCTGGACGAAGACTACTGAACTGTGTAACGTGCCGGAGAGCTGGACGAAGACTACTGAACTGTGTAACGTGCCGGAGAGCTGGACGAGACTACTGAACTGTGTAACGTGCCGGAGAGCTGGACGAAGACTACTGAACTGTGTAACGTGCCGGAGAGCTGGACGAAGACTACTGAACTGTGTAACGTGCCGGAGAGCTGGACGAAGACTACTGAACTGTGTAACGTGCCGGAGAGCTGGACGAAGACTACTGAACTGTGTAACGTGCCGGAGAGCTGGACGAGACTACTGAACTGTGTAACGTGCCGGAGAGCTGGACGAAGACTACTGAACTGTGTAACGTGCCGGAGAGCTGGACGAAGACTACTGAACTGTGTAACGTGCCGGAGAGCTGGACGAAGACTACTGAACTGTGTAACGTGCCGGAGAGCTGGACGAAGACTACTGAACTGTGTAACGTGCCGGAGAGCTGGACGAAGACTACTGAACTGTGTAACGTGTCGGAGAGCTGGACGAAGACTACTGAACTGTGTAACGTGCCGGAGAGCTGGACGAAGACTACTGAACTGTTTAACGTGCCGGAGAGCTGGACGAAGACTACTGAACTGTGTAACGTGCCGGAGAGCTGGACGAAGACTACTGAACTGTGTAACGTGCCGGAGAGCTGGACGAAGACTACTGAACTGTGTCGAAAAGCGAAACAAGGAAAGACCTGACATGGAAGATAAAGAAACGGCTTCACAAGCTGACAGCAGCGGAACTCTTTGATGTTGTCGAGAACATCACACCAGTATCAGATGTTGACCCTACAAAGGTAACTGAGGGTGATGAGGAGAGTTGTTTTGATTATATCTGTACCTACTTGAATTGTAAAACACTGCTTGATTCTGAGGATCAGGGTCTTTCACATTTACTTGCTTTGAGAGATCTAGTTAATGAGATCATTGCTCTTCGTTTCACAATAGCTACACCTGCTAAATTAATTAATCAGGGTACGGGGGTAAAAGTGCTGACACATCTCCTACTGAGCCTGCTGATCCACAGGCAGCCGAGTACCAAATGCTAATGGGTAATTATGAGGCTTTGGGCAAGAAATTAGCTGAACATAGGACCACATCAGCCCAACACACACCTACCTCCACTGTTTCACCACAGCCAGACCTCAGTGCAGGGACTAACTATTCTACCACAGACCCAGCACACAGACAGCCATACTATCAGTATGGTTTCCCTTAGAAACCTAGAGAATTTAAAGTTCACGGGGGTCAGGTGGGAGACAGCACGTCAGACATCAGCTACCATGGGTTGTGTAAGCAGATTGATGGGGGGCTGAAAGCAAAGCATTCAGAGAGTGAGATTATCCATGGGGTTCTACGTATTGTCAAGCCAGGACAGTTTAAGGACATGCTTATTAATAAGGATGACTTAACCCTTAGTGAGCTCAAGAGCTTCATGCATTCACACCTGAGTGAAAAGAGTGGAAGTGAGTTATTTCAGGAGTTGATGAGCACTAAACAGTATGAACAGGAGAGTCCCCAACAGTTTCTGTACAGAATGATAGGACTGAAGCAGAAAGTCATGTTTGCATCCAGACAGGGTAACATGGACATTGAATTTTGAGCCCCGCACAGTCCAGAATGTGTTCTTGCGTACAGTTCACCAGGGCCTTCTCCCCAAGTACAGTGATATCCGCACTGAACTCAAACACCTTTTGTCTGACAATGCTGTGTCAGATGAGTCACTGATAAGGCAGGTGAACAAAGTGTGCAGTGAAGAGAGTGAGAGACAGCGAAGACTGGGACATGGCTCTCGTCAAAAGGTAACACATGCTCACAGTGCTCAACTCGAGAATAATGACACTGAAAAACAACCGGAAAACAAGACAAAGAGTAAGAATAATGTAATCGAGGAACTGAATGCCAAGGTTGATGCGCTAACTAAATTGGTTGAATCTCTCGCAGCTGTTAAGACCCCAGGACACCCCTGTGAGTGTGCTTATCCAAAGCCAAAACCCAAACCAACAGCAAGGCAATACGGATGTCCAAATTGTATTGAGAAAGGCTCAAGCTCATGCAACCATTGTTTCATATGTGGGGAAGCACATTTTTGTGAAGTTTGTTTTTTGTGAAGTACCTCTAAACAATATGTCCCTCTTTGTTTCCAATTCAGTTATGGAGGTGAATGAACAAAGGAGCTTGTCTAAACAAAAAGGCCACTGCTGTGATCAGTGTGGTAAATGCTTCCCTAAAATGTCCAAACTTAAAACACACCAGAGAATTCACACAGGAGAGAAACCCTATGGATGTGATACGTGTGGACAACACTTCTCTCAATTGGCCCACCTTAAAACCCACCAGAGAATCCACACAGGAGAGAAACCCTATGGATGTGATACGTGTGGACAACACTTCTCTCAATTGGCCCACCTTAAAATACACCGGAGAATTCACACAGGAGAGAAACCCTATGGGTGTGATCAGTGTGGAAAGCTCTTCTCAGTAATGTCCAAACTTAAAACCCACCAGAGAATTCACACAGGAGAGAAACCCTATGGGTGTGATCAGTGTGGACAACACTTCTCTGAAATGTTCACCCTTAAAACCCACCAGAGAATCCACACAGGAGAGAAACCCTATGGATGTGATACGTGTGGACAACACTTCTCTGTATTGTCCAACCTTAAAAGCCACCAGAAAGTTCACACTGGAGAGAAACCCTATGGGTGTGATCAGTGTGGACAACACTTCTCTCAAATGAACACCCTTAAAAGTCACAAGAAAGTTCACACCGGAGAGAAACCCTATGGATGTGATCAGTGTGGACAACACTTCTCTGTATTGTCCAGCCTTAAAACTCACCAGAGAATCCACACTGGAGAGAAACCATATGGATGTGATGAGTGTGGACAACACTTCTCTCGAATGAACACCCTTAAAAGACACAAGAAAGTTCACACCGGAGAGAAACCCTAAGGATGTGATCATTGTGGACGACACTTCTCTCAAATATCCAGCTTTAAAAAACACCAGCAAATTCACACTGGAGAGAAACCCTATGGATGTGATCAGTGTGGACAACACTTCTCTGTATTGTCCAGCCTTAAAAGTCACCAGATAATCCACACTGGAGAGAAACCCTATGGATGTGATCAGTGTGGACAACACTTCTCTGTATTGTCCAACCTTAAAAGCCACCAGGAGGTTCACACTGGAGAGAAACCGTATTGATGTGATACGTGTGGACAACACTTCTCCCACATGGACAACCTTAAAAGCCACCAGAAAGTTCACACTGGAGAGAAACCCTATGGATGTGATCAGTGTGGACAACACTCCTCTCAGCTGAATAAACTCAGATAAATAATTAGGAAATTATTAGGTATTGTGTAGCCTACATTTTGCAGATTTCCCACTACATATTTCCATCTAGTTTCTATATTTCTCTTTAATTAAATCTGACCATATTATTATCATCCTATTGTCTTAGTGGAATCTTAGCTGCAGGCACACATCACAATCACAACATTCCTTTTATTCTCAATCTTATTCTTTGTTTCGCTGTAATTTAACCAGCAGATTTGCCTTTTTTGTGCATCAGTTTGTTCATGCTTTTTTATAAATGCTAGAATACAAATTATTTTAGTCTTACTCGATGACTAAAGCAAACTGCCTATATATTTAGTTATACGATGTCTATAATGCAGACATTTTTTTTTCTTCGGCTTGTTACTTTCCTTAGTATATAATTAAAATGTACACTTGATCTGTGTAGTGACACATTATTTTGTGTTTATTCCTTTATTTCTTTGTTAAATGTAAATAATGGTTGTGCAGGTTGTGCAGTCACAAATAAAGACACACATTCAAAGTCAAGAGGTGTTTTGTGAGCTTTTGTTAATAACATGAAATACCCATTGGAAGGCAATAACACACCATGTAATGTAGGAGTAGCATAACAGTTTTGAAAGATGAATTAAGATGCTGCTATGAACACACAATATCACAAACAACTGTTCCTTAACCAAAGCTAAAAGGATGTCACCCCCCAAAACCGGGAATATGCACTACTGCCTTCCGGCCAGTGGTTAAAGACCCCTGTCACTGCCCAGACGGTTAGCGCAACCGTCTGGGCACCTAGGCTGCTGAGCCAGCCTGACGGCGTGACTCCCGATCCCGACGGCCTTTGCCGCGTGTCACCCCCCCCCCCCCCATCTCTCTCCCCATTTCCTGTTGGCCTTATGTCATAAGTAGTCCTTATGATCCTATATACATGGTTGCCATATGACGTAATGTTCTACAGCTATGCATAGGAAACAGGGCCACAAAGAGCTCATGACACCGCACCACCACCACCTATCCTCATCTTCTCCAGCCACTCCTGAACAGACATGCCCCCCGCTTAGAGCAGAGGTGTAATATCTGGGTGGGGCATGCATTTCCAACTTGCAACGTTACAAGGAGGCCAGTGCCCAACAGGCTGTAGAGGAACCGCTGTAGTGTTGTCTAAAGCCACAGAGAGCTCATGAATCCTCACCACCACCTTTCCTCATCTTCTCCAGCCACTCCTGAACAGACATGCCCTCCGCCTTAGAGCAAAAGTGTACTTTCCTGCCATTTTGGGTAAACTGACTGTGGCCAACTTCCTTTGTCTTTGGCTGGTTACACCTTGAGCAGGAGTGGAAATGTACACTTTTTTTGGCCTGTACAGGAGTGAGGAGTCCCTTGAGCTGCTGCAGCCTCCACCTCATTCCTGCGCCACAAAGTTGTCCGGGACATGTGTGGGAGGGACAAGTGGCGCATGGAGCTGGGGAGCGATGGGCTGGAGTCCTGGCTGGATAGGAGGAAGAGGTGTGGGTGTAGCAGGAGGCAGCACAAGGCTAGGCTGGTGGATGGTGAGCGGAGGGAGAGATATGGCAGCCATTGGACGGTGTTGCGGCAGCTGCACTGGCTTGCTCATAGCAGCTGTGAGAGGCGAGACACTGGGCTGGTCCACAGTCGGGTGAAGGACATCCCGCTCCTGTCTCTTCTCCCTGACTTAATTTGTACCTGCAGGTGAAATGCAGACAGGAATTATTACTCCATTTTTCTTTTTACTTTAAAAAAAAGTTATTTCAGCAGTTTTAAAATAATGTGTTAAAATTCACCTCTGCCTCAGTGTCACTTCATTAAGCTCATACAGCTGGATGTTGGTCTGGGCCTTGAGGGTGGGGTTGGCCAGGACTAAGTCCCTGGCCTTACAGTAGTGGTCCCTCTTCACCAAACCCCACCGGTTCGCCCTTACACCGCAGATAGTCCTGCCAGCAGGGTAAATGCGGCTCAGCTCTATGCATTGTGGCCTCAACTAGGCGGCTACAGTCGGGCCATTGAGCATGACTCCCAGAAATATAAACAACCAAAGAAAAGCACAAGTAATTAGAGACCTAATCCTTATACATATCGGCAGTAGAGCATCGATCATGGCTATGCAGATGTAACCCGGTTGGGTATATAATATGTTTTGGTTTCATGTTTACTGTTTAAAAAAGAAAGAAAAAAGAAATATACCTACCATGTATTTATCTGTAATGTTTTATTTTACCTGTTATTGTAAAGGGTTTTATTTTACTTACTTGAAGGAATTGTGTGTGTGTGAGTGTGAGTGTGTGAGGGATGGAGTGAGTAGATTGGGCACAGGTGTGGGGCATTGAGTAATGAGGAGTGGAGAGAGCAGAGCAGCACAGAGGGACAGAGTGAAGAGAGGAGAAATGTTTGTGAAGAGAAATTAATGTAACACACGTTGTTTTATAAGTCTTGACCAGATTAGTGAAAAGGTAATCTGTAGAGTTGAGTTGCAAGTGTTGGACTGGTTGATGGGCAGTGATTTCAACAAGGAGTTACAAGGACGTTTTCCAGCTTCACTGTGACTGCATGTGTATGCTGTTAGCATGCTAGTTGGCTAAGCTAGTTGGACAGTGTATCATGATAGTGGGAGGATGAGGTAGCCTGTTTAGCTAAAGCAGTCAACTCATAAGCTACTAAACCTTCCTGAAGACGTCAACTGAAGCAAGACATCCCAGATAGCGGGTTGAGCTACCAGGCAGCGCTCTAACCTTCCTCTGGCAACGTGGGACCTGCCCCTCATCTCTTCTTCATCTCTGCCCAGCTAAGTCCATTGTTCACCATCCACCTGCATGTGTAGGCCGCACATGCATCAAAGACAGTGCTCTCACAACAACAACACCACCACCATTCTTCTGAACTGTAAGTTGCCCTTTGACTCACAAGAGTGAAGACACAGGCCTGCAACGGGGGGTTTTGAGTACTCATTTTATTTTGTTTATTTTTACATGCCGGCTTAGATAGTTGTGTTAAAGATTATAAGGTTTTATAATGTGAATACACAAGAGTTATCTGAAATTGTATTGTAAAGTGCATTTGCTGAGTGAAACTGAGTATCATCTACTGTACCAGTGAGAACTTTATTCTGTTTTTTATTTTAAGATAATTTTATTTGAATCCATATTTTTAAGTAAAATTATAAAAGACATCTGATTGTTTTTTCTATTTGCTTACGGCCGGGCTCCACCGGGAGCGTCAGCGTCGCGTCTCCGTCACCGTCAGGGAATGTTCCCTTTTTAATCAATGAAGGGTGGCTCCACTGCCCGCGTTGCGTTGCGTCGACGCGTGCATTAAAATTGAACCGGCGCGTTTTTTGACGCACGCGACGGAGACGCAACGCGCCCGGTGGAGCCCCGGTGTAAGATAAGGATTTCATAAGGTGTGCATTTAAAAAGGTTTAAGCTAAAAAGGTTAAAGACGAGTGATTTCATGGTAATTAGTTAATAAGGGAACTCAAGTTTATATTTAAAAGATAAAAACTGCTAGGTACTTTTAAGTTAAAATAACTTAGGGGCCCTGCCCATAATTCATAAGGGGTAACACAGACATTAATCACATGTCTGTGATTGGGGCCGCCCAGTGTGAAGTCGACGTAATGACTGGCCAAGTACAAGAAATCCTGGTATACTGCCCGGGGGAGGCATAACATCTGCTGGCTGCCGATCACTAGACAACGGATGTCATATTCGGGTTCCTGCAACCTGCTGGATCTGGCCCAATAATAATCGTAATAATAATAATCGTCCATTTATTCATTCATCTATTAGCTTATTGGAATAACCCAAGGCTCCATCAGGGCCCATGGCATCCTAAACAAAAATAGCAACAAAAAAAGGAAATTCTAAAATTGTTAAGATGTTCCACATATGAACTCGTTCCTATACTCATCAATTATGATGCTGTGTACATACATCGTCCGGCTCCCCGGCTCGCTCCTGGGGAGCGGCCTGGCTGTCAGGGACAGTGCTCTGCTCGGCTGGCCCAGACCGTGGCACGTCGGCACGGTCAGGGTGGGGTCGTCGTCCACCGACGCAGCGTCCTCAAAGTCCTCGTCCTCCACCTCACAGTCCTCGTCGCCGATCCCATCCGGAACATCGGGATCCCTGCCGATGTGCATTTGCAGCACTGCCACAACATAATTTCCTTCCTTTCCTACTAGGCTGAGGAATATATCCCACCCCACAAATGCACCCAAACGGCCAAATGTCCAAGTTACAGTAGTAGTGCTGACTTAACTTCAGTAGCATAAGAGTAGTTAGAGCTTGAATTTTAACAATTTGTTTATCAGGCAGGAGCTCTGCACTCACACGTCCTCACATGTCGTAGCTCCCCCTTTCACCATGGCTGCTTCTCTGCATCCTTTGCCTAGAGAGTACACAAGGTCCAGCTGGTCTAAAATGTCCTGTGTCCAGGCTGCCCACTTCCCTTTACACCGGTGGCACTCAAGGCACTCCGCTCCCATGAAATACCAGCCATTGGTGTCCAGGAACCTCCACGTAGTGGTCCTCGTCTCCGATCCCATCCGGAACATCAGGATCCCTGCCGACGTCCATGTGCAGCACTGCCTGTGTCTGGGAGTACAGGTACTCCAGCCCCAACAGTTCACCTGTGTACTCTCCAGGCAAAGGGTAGTCAATCTTCCAGCTTGAGTCCCAGGACCTCCTGACTCAGCTGGTTGTGGAAGTGCTGCATTTGGCCACTGTAGCAGATCTCAGAAACGCCATCCACATCCAATGCTGCTGCCATGCGGTCGTCATTCCACTGGGGCCAACCCCTCTAACAGGTACGCCTGGAAGTGCATGGCGATTGCACCTAAAACATGACAGGCGTGAGGGTAAAAAAAATAGTGTAAGACGTGCACGCACGCACGCACACACACACACATTTCGATTTCTTTATTTGAATCCACAAATTACAATTAATTTTACAAGGAAACAAATGTAACGGTGTTGACAGTTCATGTTCACTTAAGGATACACATGGCACCTCCTCCTCCACACAGACAAACTGCCTATAACAGCCGAAACAGACAAGTTGTTTGGCTTTCCTTTTTGTCATGCCAGCTATTGTTAGGCCACTCATGGTAATTTGCAGACATACATTGCACAAAAGCGCCCAGTGCCACGCTGGTTGCTTTACCCATATAGTCTCTCTGTTTGGGCTGTCTGCACAGCTGGCAGGCACAGCTATCAGCGTTGCTCTTCCCCATTTTCTTTCTCCAGGCGGCAGGCGGTGGTCCTAGAAAGCCTAGCGTCGTCACATGTTCCTCGTTCCTGCAGCCACTTCACGGTGCCTCTCTGAAGCATGTCCGTGTTCTTGCAGTAAAACTCGCCTTTGTAGTAGTCTCTGCCCTCCTGGGAAGGCCACATTTGTCGCAGGGGTCACCGGCCTTCAGCTCTGCACGGTTTGGGTGCTGAGCGAAGACCGCCCTGTCCTTCTCCTCCCTCTTCTTCCTCCTGTAGATGGTGCATCTGGTGGGGAGAGCAGAGGAGGTGGGGAGAGCAGAGGACGACGAATGTTAAATTGACGGACCAGCCTCTTCCTTGGTGGCAGGGCGAGGCAGGTGGCAGCGGGGAGACGGAAGACGCTACCTCTTATCTAAGAGGACGGCGGTACCTAGAGTAGAGAGATGACAATAAGATTACATAAGGCTAAAATAAAATATACTTTGAGTCATCAGCACTTTGTTCTGACCGAGTTTAATAGAAATAAATGCAGTTACTTCTGTCAACTTCATTCACAGCTTGACTGTGTCCAGATAGATAGATTTTTTTCCTTTTTAAAAAAAAAGAAGTATATTATTTTTGTATTGAATGTTGTATGATGACAAGAGCGCCCCTCACTCCCCCTCAAAACGTGGCAAACAGAAAAACCTGTTTTAAGTGCAAAGGAAGCCTCCCTACAAAAGTCAAACAACAAGCCAAACTGGAGAAGTTCAGCTGTGAGTGGAGTGCAGGTGTAAAACAAAATATGAACGCTGCACGGGAGAAAGATAGAGCAGCAGTTACCGTACGTAAAGCGACATTGTGTACTACTAGAAACTGTACACGACCTAGCCCTAGAATGTCTCTGTTGTTACATACAGTTGGTACAGTATTCCACATACAGGAGCTATAGATCAGTGTCATGACTTGCGGTAAATTGTTGGTTAAGCGGGGTATGGTAGCAAGTAATGTTATGAGCGGAAATGATGTCCTGCGTTCCGTCAACCCAGAGAATCTGAATAGAAACATGTAGTGTGTGCTGACTGACTGAAATACGTGATGCCATGTTGTTGTTTCAGCATCATGTTCCTGACATTGATCATGCCTACCTGTCACAAGACAACTCTCCCACCTCTCCCTATCAGACTATACTCTCCTCTGCATGATGATGATGATCATCATAGTGATCTCACTCTCCCCTCATGGCCAATAATGACTAGCCTGGCTAATAAGCCAGACTCAAATCACACTGTCGTGTGGTATTTGAGTCAATTGGTCAGAGCTACTGTCAGTCAAAGGTCTCAAGCATTGAACGTCACTGTACCAAAGCCCGCCCATATTGCATACCGTGTCCCGATTGGCCACACCAGTTCTCTGGTGTAGGAAATGGGCGTCCAATTGAGCCTCTCCAGACCGTAATCGGCCGGCAGGCAATTTTTTTTTTGCCAACGGCTGATTTGGTCTGGTTTATTAGCCAGGCTAAATAATGACGCCCTCTGGTCCTATGCCCAGATCTTCCCACAAATGATGAATATCATCAGGGCACAGAGGGCCCTGGAGGGCTCTTTGCCAGCGAGGGCCGATGATGGGGAGGTGGTCAACCTGGCACAGTGGAAGGACAGACATCACACCTTCAATCACTGTACGAGTCCACCGACAAAGAGTGTCGAACGTAAGTTTGAGAACACAATGGGAATAACACTTATATTGTGTCTGCTGTTGTATGTATGGAAGTGCTGCTCTGCTCTTTCCTGTTAGCATCAAATCCATTCATTCAGAATGAAGTACAGAGAGTCTACCTCTCTTTCCGGAGGGCTTGTGTGTCCGTCAGGGGACGGTGGCCCTACCTCCCATGCACCCGGTTCCCTGCGTGGCCTGGCTCCTCTCTGCCTACGTCAGAGAGGCCTGCACCAGGCTGGAGAAGCCTGGTGCAGGCCTGAAGAACCTGAATATGGACTCCACCAAGAAGGCAAGCTTTCATTATAACAGCATTTATTATCACTCACGTTAAGCCTGACACCCTAGCAAAAATAGCCAATCTACACGCTCAGAATCTGTTGCGTCGAGAGCTTGTAGACCGGCTATTTTCGGCAAAAAGACATGTGGTTGGCGGTGTGGGGGAGAAGGGGATGCAGGTACAGACAGTGGTCCACCACGGTCAACAAAGCACGCGTTGACTTATTCTGTGTAATCAAAGTTAAAGGACAACTTTAGTTTTTTTCAACCAAGGTTCATGTTTTAGGATGTTATTAGAGAAAGTAAAAGATTAGTGTCATTTTTTTTTCATTTGCTGCTTTCTTTCGTTTTAGGGATTTTAGCTGTTTTTGACAGGGGGGCGGGGGCATTCGAGCATGGGGCTAAATATGTATTTTTTTACAAAATATTATGGCGATTTATTTTTGTATTATTTACTATAGTCCTAATAAACCCACAGGAAATTACATCTGTCCACAAAAAAAATCACAGGATCTACTGAATGTGAAGGTACTTCACATTCACACTGGGGGGGAAGCCACACTGTGTGTCATAGGCTCAATGTCAGTTTGACACATTCAGTAGATCTTGTGATGTTTTGTGGCCAGATGGAATTTCCTGGGGTTTATTAGGACTATAGTAAATAATTAAAAAATAAATCGCTATAAAATGTGGGCTAATATGACGACTTTGGTCAACCAGGTCCTGCAGGCGAACCAGCAGTTGAACAACTATGCCCAGATAGTGCAGGTTATGCAAAGTGCACATGCCACCATTGTCAAGGGCATTGCTGCCGCTGGCTCAGGCAACGAGGGGCCGCTCTGGGCTGAACTCAGAGGCTATGTCCATGCCGATGGCAGGATTCATGGAGCGCTCATGGGTATGGTGGATGCCTGTCAGGAACACCTAGCACAAGATTGAAGACGCAATTTGGAGGAGTTGGACGTTTGGGACCCCCCCCCCCACCTGTGGACATCAGTCTGATGTTCCATTGGAAATGCATTGGGGCAAGATGTAAACAAACCCTTTGTTTACATCTAGCATGCATCAATGTTGTATGCTAGATCGAAAGGTGTGAGTGAAGCCTTATACAGTTAAACCCGACATGTATGGTACAGAAACAGAATACAGATTCAAGATGTATTTGTATTTTGTATATAAACGGACGCAAGGACGCAATTGCATTGTTCTTCTTCTTCGTGGGGTTTTATGGCGGCGCAATGCATTGTTCTTCTTCTTCTTCTTCTTTTAGGGTTTCCTGCAGTGTAGACGCTACTAGGCGTATTACTGCCCTCCACTGGTTTATTTGTTCACCTACTCAAATCCTCTTATATACACCAGTACTATGCAGGAACTGCAGTACTGCCTTTGTAATCAGCTGGTGATTCTCACTGTGGCCAATTAAAGAGCAAATAGAAAGAGCCTCTATTCCTACCTCTGTCATCCTCGAGAAGAGCACCTGTCTTTCTGTGTTAAACATCCTACACTCTAAAAAGATGTGCCGCACTGTCTCCGGCTGCCCACACTGGCATAACCCGGTGTCGTGTTTCCCTATTAGCCGTAGGTTTTTGTTTAGGCCACAGTGCCCCAGCCTCATTCTACACACTTTAACCGCATCCCTGCGTGGCGCAAAGTTACACCCACACTCTCTGTTTACAGCTGGCTGGACATGGTGAAAATGCCTACCCCTGCCCTCCTTCTCCCACCCCGCCTGCCACTCCTTCACCAAACCCTCTTTGCTTAGCCCCCTAAGCTCCACCCTCCCCAGGGGTAGTCGGACGTCTACTTCACTGCCCAGGCCTCCCTTAGCAAGGAGGTCCACCCTCTTGTTCCCTCCTACCCCCGCATGCCCTGGGACCCAGCAAAAGGTGACCTCACTCCCCCCCCCCCCCCCTACTCTACACATGACATTTACTATTTCTCTGACTAGGTCTGGGCGGGCCTTGCTTCTGCTCCCTTTCAGGGCTTCTAGTGCTGCTGCAGAGTCGGAGCAAATGACCACCTCTTTTGGCCTCCCCTGTTCCACCCATCTAACCGCCCACAATATTGACATAAGTTCTGATGTGAACACCGAGCTGTTGTCTGAAATGCGGACACTGTACTCTAGCTCCAGCGCAATGCATTGTTGCCAACTCTCGTGAGAGATATAGGCCAACCCACCTCGGAAAAACAAGCCAAAACCAGCCCTATAATATGGCCATATAGTTGTAATAAAATAAAATCACACCCGTGTGAACTGAGTGGTGTAAGGTCTGTCTGACGTAATGAAATCATGTCTGACGTAATGAAATCACACCCGGGTGTGATTTCATTACCTGGCTTTGTTTGTGCAGAAAAAATGAGCATGGTTGCTATGTTCACCCTGTTCACCCGGGTGTGATTTCATTACGTCATTACAACAGGGTGAACATAGCAACCATGCTCATTTTTTTCTGCACAAAAAAGCCAGTTGTAGGAGTGGTTTACACCAGACAATTGCACGAGTCTCTCCGATCCGAGTCCGAGTCGAGTAGCAAGTCATTTGGTCCAAGTCTCAAGCAAGTCTCAAGTTTTTCTGTTGTTGGCAAGTCAAGTCAAGTCGAGTCTCAAGTTTTTACCCTCAAGTCCAAGTCGAGTTGCAAGTCGTCAAATCAATGACTCGAGTCGGACTCGAGTCGAGTCATCGAGTCTCGAGTCCAATACTCTGCCGGACAGGCCGGTTACTTAAGTTGTCCGAGTCAGCTTGTCTCAAGTCGAGTCGAGTCTGGAGTCATTGTCTTCCAAGTCAAGTCGAGTCTCAAGTTTTTACCCTCAAGTCCAAGTCGAGTTGCAAGTCGTCAAATCAATGACTCGAGTCGGACTCGAGTCGAGTCATCGAGTCTCGAGTCCAATACTCTGGTTTACACCACTCAAAAAGATTTGATGCAAATCAAATATAAGTCATTATAAATACTATGACTATACTAATGAATGTTTTTGTCATTTATTATACTATTACACACATACTAATAGCCATGGCTTAATAAGTAGAGACAACAGGCCTGTTCTGTCACTCAATGTGATTCACACTCTCCCAAACCAATGGCAATTTGTAGTATAGGCATCAAAGAAGGCATCAAAGAATCGAGCGGCTTAATCTCAAACGCAACCACGTTTAAATAAACGTCAGAGCGTGACCTTTTTACATTGAAGTCACGCCATGACGTAATATTTATCCGATATTACGTCAATAGGTGAGGTAATGAATGTTCCTGCCAAACCTCACAAGTGGACGTAATATTATGAGACTGTGTTGTTAATATCGCTGAGCTGCCATTAATTAATACTAATAGGCAGCTGTAGCTGTACCACAGCTACAGCTGCTGTACCACAGCTACAGCTGCTGTACCACAGCTACAGCTGCTGTAGGCTACTACTGTAGGCTCAGCATCAAACTTACATTAGGCTATGCCAAGTGCCAACTAACGCCAAATGTCCCGCGAATCATTTTAATAATGACGACATCATCAAAGTAATTATTAACCATTCATGAGACCAACTTGAATACCTCTGACGAGGAAGCATATCCGTACGTATGGTTGAAATAGCTTGAAGAAAAATAATTCTGCTCCCCGTCCTCTTTATTTCAACCTATAAAGCCCTTGCCACACCTAAGCGCAAAACGGTCGACAGCTACGCACTTCTTAAGCTCTGCGCAGCTTAAATTCCGAGTTTTTAGACAGCTGGTGGATGGAAATGAAGCTCCACCTCCGCGGACTTTTTGCGCGGAGGAGAGCGTTTCCGGGAATCTGGCCGTCGCGCAAAAAGTCAGCGGAGGTGGAGCCTCTTTTCCATCCACCAGCTGTCTAAAAACTCAGAATTTAAGCTGCGCGCAGCCGAGAACGTGCGCGGCTCTTTCCATAGTGTGGCAGCACCTTCTAACAAACAACAAGCCCGGAGGGGCGGAACGTTGTTGAGCAGAATTATATCCTGTGCTGACATTCCACTGTTTTCTTCATTAATTGTGATCGCTTTTTGGGTCCAACACCGTATTAAAAAACTGGCATGTGCATAATCGTTTTCCTTCTTTACTTATGAAATAGACCTACTGTCCAGAACAAATTAATTCCCCAGGCATGATTCAGATATTAATCAGAGCTTCGTTAATCAATGCAGCTCAGATAAAAATATCCGATATATTTTTTACCTCTGCAAAGGCGAGTGTGCAATTGTTCAATAGAATATAATATAATTGCCAAGTAGGCCTAGGCTATAGCCTTGAGCTTGAACTTAAATCAATAAATGAACGAGTTGGTTATGAGAGTATAGCCTATACTTTATCACGTTCAGTCCGTTGATATTGCTGTCAAAATCAACTGCTCTACAAGTTCATGCATCACGGAGCACCGCGTTCACTGTTGTGTATAACTTATAAGCTTGGGGATCTGTGCATTTTGCAGGCTGTAATGAGGGAAAGTGGCCAAAAAGTGCATTTTATACATGCAGTGGGGCACTGGGGGGCTCAGAGTGCGTCCACACAAACCGCCTTTGTATTGGTGAGTGGTAAAACGTTTTTTTTTATATTTCCGCTACAGACGAGAGGCTAGTCTGCATTTCATGCGAGGGCTAGAAGCAAAGAGTGGCAGAGCCGGCAGCAAAGGGCATTAGGGCTATGTCTGATCATCCTACTGTTAACATGACATGAAATGAAAGCAGTCATTGCAGAACGGCTTAGCTGAAGTTTAAACTATTTGCTGCCATTTGTGTAGCTTTTGCAGCAGCTACAAACATTGGATGCATCTTTGCATCTTCATGTTGCTGGCTTCCATTGACAATGATCAATGAATGGTAGACTGCATCTTTGCATCTTCATGTTGCTGGCTTCCATTGACAATGAATGGTAGACTGCATCTTTGCATCTGCCCCGGGGCATGTGAACGCCAGCATTACACTACAAAAAAATAACAACCACCATCAACACAGATATATCAAAGAGTGAGTTTTAATGCAGTAAAAGCAACAAGGTACAGCAATCAAACTCTCTGAGGTACGTTGAGAGCTCCGTCGCCCTGAGTCCAACAGGTCAATAACAGGACATCATACAAAACTAAAGTATTATCAACAATGTTGACAGGGACAGATGGTACACAATGCAGTGAATACTGTAAAGCAAGCAATAAACAGTGAAGGGTATATCGTCGCCGTCGAGCAGAATCTCCGTATTTTAACCTTTTGTGGGGTTGTTCCCCCCCATAAATTAACGCTCTACTTCAGTGGTTTTCAACCAGTGGTCTGGGGACCACCGGTGGTCCCTGAGGGGGTTCCAGGTGGTCCCCAGCTAAATGATGGGAGGGTTGGTAACCAAATGTACCCTTGGATCTTTAACTCTTGAGAGTGTAAAATGAAACCAAATGGAACCATAATACAGGTCCATTTGGTTTCATTTTTTTTCAAGAGTTACATTATTGTTAAACAGCCGCATTACCAAAGTCTACACAATTAGATAATGTAGAATAATTATTAGTTTGATCAACGTTTGCCAACAGCGTGGACAAAATATTCTTTGTTTTTGGGTCTGAGGCTAAATGTCATCAAATGGTGGTCTGTGGATCAAATGGCATATAAATAAATAATGGGCCTTGATATGAAAATGGTTGAAAACCCATGCTCTACTTGATCTACTTTTGCATAACACAAAAGCAGCAGATCCACAAGCTCAAGGAGGCAGCGGTGGCCGAACGGATTGTGGAGCAGTCTTGATACCGGAAGGTCGCCAGTTCGAATCAGCGGTCCGACACGTTAAAATTACCACCGCTGAAGTGCCCTTGAGCAAGGCATTGAACCACTACCATGAAATGTTCTATGAGCAGGGCCTGGCTGGAAACAAGTTCTTGAGCTTAGCCCAGATACCCTGGGTAAATATAGTAACTTTGCTTTGCTTCAAAACGTGTCGCTACGTGCTACGTTTTGAGCTTGTAGATCTGCTACTTTTGCTACGTTTTTTTTAATTTGAATCCTGAAAAGTAACTTTAGACTTAACTTAATTTTAGAGTTATGAGGTTTCCACCCGACAGAGACGATATATCAAATGTATACGAAAACCATGTTAGAGATTTAAAGAAAAGTCCTCCTGATCAATGTGGATGGTCAGTTATTCTTGTCATATACAAGGCTTAGGCAGGTGCGCCTATTCAGTGTAAACAACAAGAAAATTAGTCCCTTTCTATAAACAATAATCCATCATGATCATCTCGATTACATCAACTTGTGAGTGTGTGTGGCTGTGTGTGTGTGTGTGTGTGTGTGTGTGTGTGTGTGTGTGTGTGTGTGTGTGTGTGTGTGTGTGTGTGTGTGTGTGTGTGTGTGTGTGTGTGTGTGTGTGTGTGTGTGTGTGTGTGTGTGTGTGTGTGTGTGTGTGACAAAATAACGTTTTAGGTACAAAAACTGTGTGTTATACGATAGTACTGCCGCATTCTATGCACATTTTGTAAACAGCTACCAATGAGCCTTATTTTAGCCAGTGGCATTGTTAAGATAAAGTCGTACAAATAATTTCTGAGCAATAAACTAAAGTAACAAACTAAATTCAATTTATATATAGAAAGGTACTCTTCAAGTAGTGTAGAAATCAAATTAATATATAGTTTTCATATAAATGTAATTTTTAGAAAAGAAAGAAATATAAAATAAATCCCCCTTTCACAGATGTCTTCAGCATGGCTTTGGTGTTGGTTTCCAGCACCGTTTTACGCAAGCAGAGAGACCCCAAAAGCGAGAACCATGAGAAGGCAAGGCCTGCCACAAATTACACTAAATGGGGGGTCTTCAACAGGGGGTCCGGGACCCCTACCTAGGGCGTCCTCAGAGTTACTACAAGGGGTGGGGGGGCAGCCAAAAGTTTGCCTGATGGGAACTTGCCTCATTTCATTTTTTCTACATTAACCACTTCAACCCCATATTCTGAGGGGAACATTAGCCGAAAATGTTTCTCTGAAGAGGTTTGGTGTAGAGGGGAAAAACCACAGAGCCAACTGTCACGTTAACCGAGTATCACGGATTTAAGCTAAATCCAACATAGAAAAGAAAGTGTGTAAAAAAAATAAACAAAGACAATAATTTACACAACACTGACGTCAAACAAGTATGAAACAGTCTATGAAAAAGTTTAATCTGCGATGCAATTCTATACAATAAAGTGGGGGAGGGGGTGGGGTGGTGGGGGGTTCCGGCCTCGGTCTCTCGGCTAAAGGGGTGTCCTTTAATAGTCTGAAGAACGTTTAGGACCCCCGGCCTGCACTATTAAATAAAAGCACTCTCCCTCTTGGACAGGCTTCAACAACACAAGGCGCTGACTCT
Organism: Electrona antarctica; assembly: GCF_951216825.1. Lineage (NCBI taxonomy): Eukaryota > Metazoa > Chordata > Actinopteri > Myctophiformes > Myctophidae > Electrona > Electrona antarctica. Next base: position 3,689,277 of record NC_136796.1, read on the forward strand.
CAAGTTCCGCTGTAACCCCCATACTGCTGTGCCAGGGATTCCAGGAGGGCCATTCCAAACACAGCCTGACAGCATGCCCCCCCCCAACCCTAACTATCCCCAACTATCCACACCTGCTTAGGAAGAACCCTCATTGATCTCCTGAGTTCATGCTCTGGAGCTTTGGTGTTGAACCGGGGTCACAGTGTGGGGGGTGGGGTAGGTTTAATCCCCCGGGGGGGGTTTGACAAAGAAAACATTTTGTTGCATGAGGAGGTGTATTTTGTGCCTCCAATGCAGGCAGCGAGCGCTCAGAGCGAGCACAGGAAGTCCTTCAGGCTGCTCTTCTTGCGCCCCGGCTCGTCCTCTCGGACCAGGATCTTGCTGAGGCGCTGGACCACCCACTTCTTCACCTTGGACGACGACGACGATGAGGAGGAGGCAGAGGCCGGGGTACTGGAGGAGGAAGAGGTGGAGGCCCTGCAGAGGGGGAGAGAGAGAGAGAGTGTTGATTTCGTTGATTAAAAACTATGACAAAATGTTCATCGACTACCTTTTTTCACAGACAAAAACTAAATAATAACTAAGCTATCATGACTACCAGTCGGAACTCCTTGCAACAGTTTTAAGGTCAACCACACCAATGCAACTCCTTGCAACTGCCATTGGGGACAATGGTTGCAAGTTGCGTGTTGCAAGGAGTTGCCTAAATTGTAATCATTGGTTTCACACGTCTGTGTCTTCTGCAGACAGATGCTCGAGTTGCATGGAGAATCATTGGTGCGGTTTGGGCTTGAGACTAAATATACTGACAATTTTGTCAACAAATAAAAACTACACTAAAATCTTAGGGAGGAGACTAGTGGAGAAGAGATCCGGTAGAACTAAAAGACGAGTCATTTCATGTTTGGTTGCACTCGGGTCTTGCGCTCTGAAAATAGAAGATCTACAAGCTGTGACGCGTTGTGAGCTTGTAGATGGGCTATTTTCAGCATGCAATCAAGTGTAAAATTTGCCATTATGACGCCATCAAGGCCTGCCACAGCAGCAGGATTTGTGAGCTGCTGTGATAGGAGCATATCAAATGGAACACAACCACCTTAAAGACTACTAATCATTGTGTGTATCTGCATCGAGCGACCTCTGTACATACTGTAGAAATAGATTCATCGGATATTCTGACTTTTGTACATACATTTCGTTTTGATTGTATCGTTCCACTTTTGCTTTGGCAATGTAAACGTATGTTTTCTCATGCTAATAAAGACCTTTGCTTTTATTATATATCCTAAACATGTATTCTGCAATTTCTGTTGCTAGTTTGGCCACTTAAAATACACTTTAATCTTCAAATAACTAACAACCCCTCACAATACGCACTGCGACGCATTGAGAGCTTGTAGATCGGACATTTTCGCTGCACACAAAATGCTTCCATAGAAGACACGCTGGCTTGAGGATTCTATGAAATCCAAATGACTGAAATGAGCCGTGGCGACCGAGAACCTCAGGAGGGGAGGAGGAACAGTGGGGAACGAGATGGAGTTCGGGAAAGTACAGTAATTTGATATTCTGCTGCTTGGTAGAAAAACGTTTCCGACCGACAACATGTTGTCCAATGTTGACCGACCGCGCCTCTCTGGCTGCGAGAGCGTGCATTGGTTAGAGCAGATAGGCTGAGGTAAACAAGTAAAGCGATACGGCAAGCACGAATACCAACACGTACACGTAACGTAAGGACCGCGTGACGCAAGAATAAATTGAAACCCAGCAGTTTGTGTGCCAAGCTGTTACGGAGACACGCCTATCGTTTGGCTCCGACTAGTAGGGCCTGTCACACAGCTACTTGTTACATAATAATCTCCAGCTCAGTGGCCTTGCGGTTAGAGTGTCAGCCCTGAGATTTGGAGGTCGGGGGTTCGATTCCCGGCCGGGTCATACCAAAGACTATAAAAATGGGGCCAACTCAGCATTAAGGGCTGGATTGGGGTTAGGTTTCTGTGACATACTGTACTAGAATGATGTCCAAGGGTGTACTTGTACATCATGTCCAGGGGGTGTGCTTGTGACATAAAGCCGCCTGACGCAACAGAAACAGGCGCTATAGGCTCCTGCCCTATATGGGCCTCATGGCAAATAGAATATAAATATAATATAAAATGTTAATTATTTGAGAGTGTCAGAATTATTCAATTCGTTGTACATACTCTTTTAACCACTTTCGTACCCATTTTGGATGGCGATACTATTTATATCACCCTGTATCTATCCGTAAAATCATGTTTATATAAGCCTAAACGGCAAAACAAAAATGTTCTCGATGTTCACTGCCAAGAACACTATTAAATCAGTCATTTCAGGAACATTCATCGTTGACCAATATATTTCATAACAGTGACAGCCGTAAATAGAAACACCAGCAATGTGTATGCGACGCTGTTACGGATATGTTATGGTCTCCCGCTTGCTCTCCGACGCCCCGGACAGTGACAGCAGCTTCATCTACTGAAACCCAGCCTTGGTCATTATAGTGAGCTTAACCCACGAAGACCTGAGGGCCATTCTACAAAGGCCTTCTAAATCAGTAGTTCTCAAACTTGTTCATGCCCCAAGGACCCCCCCCCCCCCCCCCCCCCCCCCTCCAAATGATGATGCATTTGGGTGCGGAGTGGACCCCCCCCCCTCCAAATGATGATGTATTTGGGTGCGGAGTGGACCCCCCCCCCCCCCCCCCCCCCTCCAAATGATGATGCATTTGGGTGCGGAAAATGACAGATGCTTTCGCGGTTTTAACCCATTCTGGTGTTTTAAGCATTATGTTATACTTTAGCCATTGAAAATAGCAGATCTACAAGCTCAGAGCGGGATTATGTTGAATATATACAGCAAACGTTTTGAACTCATATCGTTAATTCTGGGGGGGGGGTCCCTGGAACAACATATTTTCAGATTGGGGTCGGCGGCCAAATAGATATATTTGTTGGGGTTCCTTGACATGAAAAGGTTTGAGCACCACTAATATAGAAACATAGCAGATCTACAAGCTCGTAGCACGGCACTCGGTGCCACGCTATGAGCTTGTAGATCTGCTATTTCTTTTTAATCGTGAAAATGTGGTGCAAATATTTGAATATATATTCTTTCAGAGCTTTCTAACTCAAATCTTTGCTTCTGGGGGTGGGTCCCTGGAACAACATATTTTCAGATGGGGGTCGGCGACCAATTACATAATAATTGTGGAGGTCCTTGACATGAAAATGGTTGAGCACCACTGACACAGAAACATGGGGCGTTTCAGTAAACTTTTAGGAGACATTTGTATAGAATCGTCCTCAGGTCTAAATGGGTTTTCAATTCAAAGCAGCTCGTACCTGGGCGTGCGAGTAGGGGTCTTGTCCTTGCGTAGCGACTTGGGCGTGGAGGAGGAGGTGGAGGTGGAGGTGACCCTGCCGGCCGCCTGCGGGGTCTTCTGGCGTCGTGCGGCGCTGCACCCGCCTCCTCCCGGCGTGCTCTGGTTCCTGGAGAACGGAGACGTGTAGTCCCGGTTGGCTCCGCTGTACCGGCTGGTGGTGTTGCACGTGTGACACGTGGCCATCTGGGGGGGGGGGGGGGGGGGGGGGAGACAACAGAACGGACGCGGTCAGGAATACTGAGTGGCCTACTTGGAGTTGGAAAGATGCCTGGGGTTTATTTTTGTTTCGTTTGTTTTCTTCTCATGTCGAGTTTAGACAATATTTTTCCCCTTAACCCATTTTGACCTGAGATCAGATTCTAAAAATGTCTACATGTTCAAGTACAATGTTCTACATCCTGACAGTTTTCTGAAAAAGCTATGTTTCTATATCAGTCGTTCTTCGATTTTTCAAAAATAGCAGACCTACAAGCTCGTAGCGCGCCACTCGGTGGCGCGCTATGAGCTTGTAGATCTGCTATTTTTCAATAGCTAAAGCATAGCATAAAGCTAACACCAACAGGGGTTCCCGCCCAAAATGAGTTAAAAAAAAAACCTGTTTGATTTTGCATTCAAATCACTCACCAAAATGCTAATTTGTTTTGTTCTCTAGTACGATGACAATAAAGCAGTGAAAGCACCTATTGATTATTGATTGACTGTATTGATCAGGCCATATGACGTCGTTGGCACACTGTGACCGAGTTGTCATTGTTTGTTGATCATTTCTCACTGTTTCTGATTTATTTGTGGTAAGCTACGACTACGTTCCATCTGGCATCGTTGGCGTAGTTTGGGCATGTTACTGTAGGCGAAAACCTTCCAAACCTTTACAAAATGTTGAATAAAATAGCAAAAATAGCGCATCTACAAGGCAATGGGAAATTTTCACTATTTGTCGTAGGACAAATGGGGCTTAAGTGCTTAAGTGTCACTTAAAGGTACATTCAGTGATTTCACTTAATTCAACTATCACTTATTTTTTGGATAATCCTCCCTACTATAAAGTGTGCTGACCATATAAGGAGTTCCTCCCTGTCCCCAGTGAGCCCCTGGAGTCAAAAAACCCTAGTTTCGGTTTGGGCTTCGGGTGGCAAAGCCTTCATCCAATCAGGATGAGAGGAGCCTTCCTCCAATCATGATCGAGTGGGGCGTGCCTTGGTGCACGTGCTGTTGGTCTGTTGTACTTCCCCCACTGTAGAGCGTGTGCATGTGCACATCTTGTTACCGGGTGGACCGGGTTTTTTTTCCAAATCACCCAATCACTGAATGCTCCTTTAAACGGGTTCAATATTTGTATTGTTACATAATATGTAACAATACCTATTCTGTTGAGCAGAAACCTCTTATCTCTACATTCAAACCTTTACGTGAATCAACACCTACTTGATCACACTACGGCGTCACTCACTGAATTAACACCTACTTGATCACACTACGGCGTCACTCACTGAATTAACACCTACTTGATCACACTACGGCGTCACTCACTGAATTAACACCTACTTGATCACACTACGGCGTCACTCACTGAATTAACACCTACTTGATCACACTACGGCGTCACTCACAAGAATTAACACCCTACTTGATCACACTACGATAAATTAACACCCTACTTGAATTAACACCCTACTTGAATTAACACCTACTTGATCACACTACGATAAATTAACACCCTACTTGAATTAACACCCTACTTGAATTAACACCTACTTGATCACACTACGATAAATTAACACCCTACTTGAATTAACACCCTACTTGAATTAACACCTACTTGATCACACTACGATAAATTAACACCCTACTTGAATTAACACCCTACTTGAATTAACACCTACTTGAATTAACACCCTACTTGAATTAACACCTACTTGATCCCACTACGGCGTCACTCAATTAACACCCTACTTGATCACACTACGGCGTCACTCAACAGCATCGGGAATAGCAGATCTACAAGCTTGAAATGCAGCTTGAAGCGACACGTTTCCAGCTTGTAGATCTGCTACTTTTGAATTTGGTTCAAAGTCAGAGTTTTTGACATAATGATGTTTCCACACGGCAGAGACGATAATATACAGTATATAGCAATACACAAAAAATATAACGGAAAATAATTAAGAAATAACTAAGAATAGCCGAGACAAAATAACAACTAAGACATACAAATAGCACAGCAGTGCATTAGTCATGGCACACGACACGTCGTCGACTGGTCTCGGCAGTCAAAGTGTTAAGACAAGAGTATCCAAGGCACTTCACCGAAGCACATCGGTCAGAGGAAGCAGCAATCTCTACTAAGCCTTTATGCCATTCCGATTATTTGACTCGATGTGACCCGGTTTGAGCATGGCGGCTGCTGCTGTGACAAAGTAGCCTGGCTAATAAGCCAGACCGAATCAGCCTGCCCGACGAGTCTGGCTTATTAGCCAGGCTAGTGACAAAGTGGCCCCCTGGGACGAGGGCAGAGAGGGTCTGAAATGAGCCGGTCTCTTATGCCCTGGGTGACGCAAAGGCCTCGCATGAGAGGTCAGGCCTGTCTCTCAAAGTTGAGAAATACCTCAGTGCTCTATCTGTCTCACTACTCAGTACTCAACCACACAGTACTTGAGTCATAGTATAGACACTCCTGGAATATCATTCAACTACAAGTGACAATTGCTCCGTCAAATTTGTATTTAGCACTGGAGTACTTTCAGATCTGAAAGTATTCAAAAGTAGAAATGTGTTGCTGTCGGGTATACAACTCTGATCACCATATTTGAACTTTTTTTCCCTCCATAAATGAACACCCTACTTGATCGTACCACAGCGTCACACAAAAGTAACCAAAGTAGCAGATCTAACGAGCTCCACGGGGAGAACAGATTGATAAAGAGATCTGTTGATCCTGCTTTATCTCCTTCAGTACAGGATGTAATTCTGCAGCTCCAGCCTATTCCTCTCTCTCAGCAGAGGTGGAGAGTTCTGGAGGCTCTTTGGGAGCAACCTATTCCCTCGTTTTCAGTGTGAAAATGACCTCACAAAGCCTCTTGCTTCTCCTTAAGATCGAGGTGGGACAGAGAGGGAATGACAGGTAAAGCCATGTTGATCCTATCTTCGACATGTAGCCGTCAGCAGAAATTGCCAAAGACATCGTCACAAGTATCTGGATGGCATGGTGATGATGTGGGCCGGCCGTCGATGACACCGAGCCTATCACAGGAGGGCATGGTGATGATGTGGGCCGGCCGTCGATGACACCGAGCCTATCACAGGAGGGCATGGTGATGATGTGGGCCGGGCGTCGATGACACCGAGCCTATCACAGGAGGGCATGGTGATGATGTGGGCCGGCCGTCGATGACACCGAGCCTATCACAGCAGGGCATGGCGGTACGGTCCGTTGCTGTGCAACTTTTTACCCGTCAAAGTTACTGCCTTTTTTTTTTCACCAACAGAAATACGTTGACGGTTTTACAGCTACGGATCGTTTTTGCATTTTACTTTCATGCACCAGGTCGTTTTTTAGTGTTCTTAAGCACTTTAAGCACCCATTTTATATTTTCAAACATTTTCAAAAATGCGGGTAGCAAAACATAGCCAATCTACAAGCTCTTTATAAGCAAGGTGCGACATCTTATGAGCGTGTAGAGTGCCATTTTCCTGAATTCTTTGAGGCAAGATTTGTGTTGCCTATGACGACATGATGCCTGGGTTGGAAACGGAAACAACTGGACGATACATTGCATGTTTAAAACCTGCAACGAGTGAAAGCTTATATGAACCCATTTTGGGCGGGAACCCCTTTTGGTGTTTTAAACATTATGTTATAATTTAGCTATTGAAAAATAGCAGATCTACAAGCTCATAGCGCGCCACCGAGTGGCGCGCTACGAGCTTGTAGGTCTGCTATTTTTGAAAAATGGTAAAAATGCGGCACAAATCTTTGAATAGCCTATAACGTTTTTTTCAGGCCTAAATGGGTTAAGAGCATATTGTCTCTGTCTGGTGCTGCTACTTTTTAATTTGAAACCTGAATGACGTGATATGCACGCACGTTAATTTTGTTGCATTGTCCTGATTCAAGACAAAGACACCTGGCATCCCAAGGACCTCATCGTCCGATGACAAAGTGAGAAACGATCAACAAACAATGACAACTCGGTCTCCGCGTGCCAACGACACGCACCGTCATATGGCCAGATCAATACAGTCAATCAATAATCAATAGGTGCTAAAAGAAACAAACCCACAATTAAACTGAAGCCACCTGGACTTAGACAACAAACTACAGAACAAGCTGTTGACAGTTGCTGCACAGTCGCATGCACGCACGCACACACACACGCGCACGCACACACACGTGCACGCACGCACGCACGCACGCACACACACGCACACACACGCACGCACACACACAGTGAAAGGCCTGCATTCAAACTTTTACAGTAAAGTACGAAAGCATTGGCATCAAAATATATGCAAAGAATACTCAAACGACGGGTCACTTCGTTCTGTGAGCTTGTTGTACATCTGCTACTTTTGATCATATTTAAAAGAATACAAATAAAGTGTGAGAAGAACCACAGATTTTTAGAAGGCATTCGTAGAATCAACCTCAGGTCTTAGTAATGGGCTACTGTATTATTGCCGTTTATATTTCTGACTAATACAAGTATTCAAAGAGCATAAAAATATGATGCGAACAACTCACCGAGACGAAGGTAGTCATGTTTGTTTGTTGCGACAGTTGTCTACTCTGTGAGGTCTGCTTTCAGTGGAGTACAAGTCTCAGTTGTCTACTCTGTGAGGTTCTGCTTTCAGTGGTGTATAAGTCTCAGTTGTCTACTCTGTGAGGTCTGCTTTCAGTAGAGTATAAGTCTCAGTTGTCTACTCTGTGAGGTTCTGCTTTCAGTGGTGTATAATAAGTCTCAGTCCTTAGCTAGTGAAACGTGAATGTTTACTATGTGCCCCCTTAGCTTGGCCCTTCCTTTATATAACCACTGACCCTCCCACCCTGGGGGGGGGGGGGGGGGGGGGGGGGGGGGGGGTGGGCAAGGGGGGGAGCCTCACCAATAACAATCAGCCACCAGAGAGAGAGAGAGAGAGAGAGAGAGAGAGAGAGAGAGAGAGTAACTGTCAGGAGCAGCTCTGTTGCTGGGTGCTGTGGACGGACGGATGAACGGACGGACGGCGGTGAATCAACCTTGTTCCCCCCGCCGCCTTCTCACCCGAAATAGGGCTTAATCCAGACACACGCACGCAAAAAATAACGGCATCTGTTTAGGCTTAATGCACATACTGTCGCATTGGGTTTGGATCAAAAGCCTGTGTAAAATACTATAGCCTACATACAGTAGTAGTAGTAGTTAGTAGTAGTGCCCAGCAAACTATTCTGGACCAGGGCCCATGCACTTGTTGGAAAATCTTTAAAAAGTGCAGATGTACAAGCTTGCAGAGCGGCAAGAAGTGACACGCTGTGAGCTTTGACATCTGCTATTTTTGAAACATTTTAGAAAAGTAAAAAAGATGTATGGAAACATTTTTCTTTTTTTAATCTCTAATTAATTACTTAATTTAATTATTTTCATTTCCTCCAAAAAAATATTAAAAATAAATGAAAAATGTAAAAAAAAAAAAAACACACACCCCACACACCCCTCTCACAATGGGCGTGTTCGGAAATAGCACACTGAGCGCACTGTGCATTGCAAACTAATAGGCGAGTGCGCTCCAGTGCGGTATTTCCGAACGCGCCCAATATCAGTCACCTGGCAGAAACAAGGACGGGTGTTTTCACTGAATCTAACATTGTTATATAATGGAGTTAAAATGGGTTCGTACAGGAAAGGGGCCGTGTCTGATAAAATTAATAACAAGCATAACATAATGCTAACAGGGGTTCCCGCCCAAAATGGGTTGTAAAAGTATCAATACTGCAATGCAGATATACTCTTACAAGAAAAAGTCTGGAATTCAAAAAGTAGCTTGTAGATCGGCTATTCTCAAATGGCCAAGATGTATATAGGGCTTAAGTGGTCAATGTATGTTTTGTAAAAAAAAAAAGAATACCTCAAAACTGTACTTAAGTACAGTACTTGAGTAAATGTACTAGGTTTCTTTACACCAAAGTGGGGTCCGGGATCCCGAGGGGCACTTGAGGGAGTTTCTGGGGTCCCCACTTAAATGATAGTTAGGAACCAAATGGACCCTTATGGGTCTGTAACCCAGAGTGTACAAATGGACCCTAACAGGTCCATTTGGTTCCAATTGTACACACTCAGTACACAATCAGAGTTAAATTAATCGAGGTCCCAGTGATAGAAATGCCATTAAATTGGGGTCCGTAGCTCAATACATGTCAAACTGGAGGTCCTTGAAATGAAAATGGTTGAGAATCACTGCTACAACCGTAAAAAAAAAAATCTTCTTTTATGGGGGTCCCTGGCATGTCTTTTCAAATGGGGGCCTGCATGGTAATAGATGTCAATTTAGGGCTCCTTTAGAATCCAAAGGAAAGTACGCACATCTCTAAAAAACGTTCAGGTGCTGAACAAAAAGATACGTACAGAAGAATGTCCGCACACTGTTGAGTATCTCCCACTGGAATTTGATTTAATAATAAAGGATGACAACGTTTCGACCCCTTGTGGGTCTTCGTCAGGTATGAGGACAACAACATAATAGGCGTGTTATATACAGATAGGGGCAAGTTTAAAGGACAACTTTAGTTTTTTTCAACCAAGGTTCATGTTTTAGGTTGTTATTAGAGAAAGTAAAAGATGAGTGTTCATTTTTTTCATTTGCTGCTTTCTTTCGTTTTAGGGATTTTAGCTGTTTTTGTTAGGGGGGCGGGGGCATTCGAGCATGGGGCTAAATATGTATTTCTTTAAAACAAATTATAGCGATTTCTTTTTTTATTATTTACTATAGTCCTACTAGACCCCAAGAAATTACATCTGGCCACAGAAGATCACAGGATCTACTGAATGTGAAGGTAGCCTACTGGGGGGAAGCCACACTGTGTGTCATAGGCTCAATATGCCAGTTTGACACATTCAGTAGATCCCGTGATCTGTTGTGGCCAAATGTAATTTCTTGGGGTCTAGTAGGACTATAGTAAAGAATAAAAAAAGAAATCGCTATAACATTTTGTAAAGAAATACATATTTAGCCCCATGCTCGAATGCCCCGGCCCCCTGTCAAAAACAGCTAAAATCCCTAAAACGAAAGAAAGCAGCAAATGAAAAAAAAATTACACTCACCTTTTACTTTCTCTAATAACAACCTAAAACATGAACCTTGGTTGAAAAAAACTAAAGTTGTCCTTTAACAATGAACAAACCGCTGTTTGCAATGATGATAATTACCATGACACACACCCCACATCTATGAAGTCAGGCTGAGTAGTGTCAAGCCAAGAGCACATAGAATAAATACAACTTACTAGAGGCACTTAAGGCCAACTGTTGGTTGTATGTATAAATATCAAGGGTAAGGTGATACAGACTGAGTTACAGAACAACTGATAAATGAACTGTAACCAAACACAATATAACACTGCAAAAAAAATAATAGGGCTCCTTGACATGAAAAGGTTTGAGAAGCACTGCTTTACACCACTGAGGGGAAGTTACTGATACCGTGTGCTGGTTGTTGTTATTTCCTGCAGCGACACGATTGGATTTGCTTTCCAGTTCAATCTACTGTACCGTCATTCAGAACCAGCTCAGAGCAGCTCAGAGCAGCTCCAACTACTGAGCAATCAATAGAAGTTAGCAAAATGTTGGCTTTATACTGGAAAACCTTTGGTGAAATGTCTCCAATGTCCCCCGAAAACCATCACAAGATAATGAAATCACGTCCAAAATGAAATCCTAATTTGCCCCGGGGAAGCTATTTATTTTTTTGCATCACCCCACCCCACCCCAAATGGAGCCAGACAGACCTATGCAGCTTTCTGGGAAACTTTCTCTTTGGTTTTAGGGACAGAAAGCAGAGCTTTCACAGATGACCTGAGAGGTCTAGAATGGTTCATGATATCGCACAAGATCAGACTTGTATTTTTCGGGCCTATAAACCATTCAAAGCTTTAAAACCGGGAAACAGTGTCCATGTCATTTTAGGTCTTTAGCGTTGGCTAATCAAAACATAGCAGATAGAAATACAGTCCAGGCTCACACGCTGCGAGCTTGTACATCAGCTCTTAATGGAGTGTGAGAGCTATTGATTTAGAAGGCTTTATTCTTTTTTTAATTAACCCATTCTGGACGGGAACCCCTTTTGGTGTTTCAAGCATTATGTTATGCTTTAGCTATTCAAAAATAGCAGATCTACAAGCTCATAGCACGGCACCGAGTGTCGCGCTACGAGCTTGTAGATCTGTCAGTGAACGTTTTTAACTCAAATCCTTGCCTCTGGGGGTCCCTGGAACAACATATTTTCAGATGGGGGTCAGCGGCCAATTACACACATATATATTTTGTGATTGGCCGCTGACGTATTTTCTTTCCAAAAAATAGTCATAATTTTGAAGACATCTGTAGATCTTTTTTTTATAGATCTAAATGGGTTAATGGAGTGTGAGAGCTATTGATTTAGAAGCCTTTTTTTTTTAATTAATGGGCTATTAGACCAACCGTAGTATTTTGAAATCAATATTGTGGCAGTCTAACTGTAAGAGGAGACCCAGGAGGGAGACTCTAGGGAGGAGAGCAACATGTTGTTCCAGAGAGGAGTGTCTGTTCTCAACTGCCAGCCGGGGCAAACAAACCTCATCACGCTGGGATTGGTTTTCAACCAGTGGTCCCTGAGGGAGTTCCAGGTGGTCCCCAGGCAGCTAAATGATGGGAGAGTTGGTAACCAAATGGACCCTGATAGATCTTTAACTCTTTTGAGAGCGTAAAATGAAACCATATGGACCCGTACGTTAATGCTAACCATCTGCATTACTTAATTTACATGAAGTCTACACAATTACAGAAATAGCAGATCTACAAGCTCACAGCAAACGTTTTTAACTCATATCGTTGATTCTGGGGGGACCCTGGAACAACATACATTATTTTAAGATTGGGGTTGGCGGCCAAATAGATTAGATAGTTAATAGATCATTTTTGGGGGTCCTTGACATTAAAAGGTTTGAACACCACTAATATAGAAACATAGTTTTTTCAGAAAACTGTCATGATTTAGAATACATTTATAGAATCTATTATCAGGTCTTAATGGTTTAAGTACTGTGCTTAAATACAATTTAGATTTTTAGTTTTTTACATTTGTTTGCATTTGTTTGCAATACTTCTAATCCACTACATCTCAGAGGAAAATATTGTACTTTTACTCCACTACACTTATTTGATAACTTTAGTTAATAGTTACTTTGTAGTGTATACATTTCGTCCGTTTGAAAATAGCCAATCAATTTTTCAAATGATTTTCATACATTAGAAGACTTTTGTTTATTAGTCAGCTACTAAAATGAACATTTCATTGAACAACGCAGAGAGAAACAGAAGAGTCCCAATAGAATCACAGACACGGTCTTGTTGTGATGACGTGCACGCATGCCATGCATGGCTGCACCGCGCGCACACACGCGCACGCAAGCACACATTGCTTTCCAGACCCAAAATAGACTAGGCTATAGCCTTGCAGTGGATTAGGCTGAGACAGTGAGTGAGAGGTGCCAGTAAAAGCCTGTCAATTTCATCCTTGCAACACGGCTCCAAATAAACCCGAGCCTCTCCTGAACCTGCACGGCAACAGCCTGAGCCTGTTGACAACTCGTCTTCGTCGGGTGGAAACCTCACGAGTGTTGATTTTCACAGCACATTTTGACGTCTTTTGAATGCAATTCCGTTTAGTTTTAGTCACATTCTAGTCATCTGAAATGTTTTAGTTTTAGTCTAGTTTTAAATCTACAGTTGATTTTGTCGACCAAAAGTTTTTTTTGGGGGTCCCTGTTGGTGTCGTGATGCCCGATTTTTACACTTGGTTACGTGCTGAAAATAGCCGATCTACAAGCTTACAATGCTTTGTAGCGCGACACGTTGTGAGCTTGTAGATCTGCTATTTTCAAAGTGCAACACCCGGGTGTAGTCAAAATATACAATGACTTGTCTTTTAGTTCTACTGGATCTCTTCTCCACTCGTCCCTCCATTTAGACATTTTAGTCTAGTTTTTCTAGACGAAATTGTCAATATATTTAGCGTTAGTTTTAATCATAGCTTAGTTTTTATTGGGTTAGGGTGAAAAAAGGTAGTCAACGAACATTCTTCGTCCTAGTTTTAGTCCACAAAGTCAACACGAGTCCAAAAACGGTTACTTTTCAGGATTCAAATTCAAAAGCATCAAAAGTAGCAGATCTACAAGCTCGAAACGCGCCGCGTTTCTACTTTTGATGCGTTTGTGGTGACGCCGTGGTGCGGTCAAGTCGGGGCGTCCATATTACGAGGAAAACACAAGTTAAAATATGGAGATAAGAGGTTGCTGGGCCGCCGACAACGGATTGATCTATAAAAAGGGGCGGTCGTAAAACAGCGAGGAGCGGATATGTCCTTAATGAAGACACAGCTGCTTCATTGTTGTGGGTTAACAGGGATAAAGATTGCGATCGGTTATGGGGGGGGGGGGGGGGGGGGGGGGTGGGGAGGGGGGGCTGAAAGCAGGGGCTATAAAACAATGGGACAAGTTGGGGACACGGTGTCTGCGATGCACGCTCTCCGTTTCAGCAGCTAAATATGTGCCGACATCACAATGATATTCATTTCACAAGTGGCTGTGTTATTGAATTATTACGTGCACTGCACATTTGAAAATGGCACATTTTTGGAGAGTGCTGCTTTAAAACGAGCTATCCTTCCATGGCTACTGGGGATACGAATTATAAATAAACACAGGTGGAAACTATAATAGCACTAAATGGGTACATGTGTTATACGACAGATTCAAGGATAAAATGTACCGCCTTTAGCCAATGCTTTCTTTGTCAGACATTGCACACACACAGGTTCGGATTGTTGCTTTAATTCGCCTTTGATGTGACCTCAAACGATCAGGCCCTGCTTATTGTGGACACACATGCTTGAGATATTAACTTATAATAAAACTTTGGCACCAAGTACAGCAGCCTTTACAGACTGCTGACTAGGGGCTGTGCGTGTTTATGTGTATATTTACGTGTGTATGCGATACTATGCGTGCACGAGTGTGTGTGTATGACACACACTCTTCGACACCAACTGCATGAGTGTGAGAGTGTGAGTGTGAGTGTGAGTGTATGTGTGTGTGTGTGTGTGTGTGTGCGCGTGCAAGGTGCACATAACTGTGGGGAAGAGAGTGAGTATGAACTCCACTGACCCTTGGCTCTCTCTCGGCTCTAACCTGGCCTAGATCCACCCCCCCTCCCCTCCCCTCCCCCCCCACCACCCCTCCCTCACTAGGGGTGCAAAATACCGAAACGTGCCATCCATCGTCAGCCTCCTTCCCTGAAGACGCTCTCGGTGACAATCGCTAATTGCATAGTGACAAGAAATCGCCCTGACCCCACTCGAAAGTTAATCCCCGCCGAGCCACACACGTACGTGTCCGTTTTCTAATTCATTCTAATCCTGGATGTGGGCAGGATCGCACGGATGATGATGATGATCGTGAAGTCACCGGACGTACTGGCTCCGCTCCCTCGTGAGTCACGGTTACTTCTTCTGGTTTCTAAATACTACCGTCGGTCAGTGGTTTTCAACCAGTGGTCCGGGGACCACCGGTGTACCTTGAGGGGATTCCAGGTGGTCCCCAGCTAAATGATGGAGAGTTGACTTTAACTCTTCAGAGCGTACAATGAAACAAATGGACCCGTTCAATGAATCAATGGTACATTTTATAGGCAAAGGAAGCCATGCAAGGCACCAACCTGCACATGAGGAGCAATTAGGGGTTCAGAGTCTTGCTCAAGGACACTTCCACACTAACTCTGGGGGAGCCCGGGATCGAACTGGAAACCTCACGGTTTTCCCCATCCGGCACGTTCTACCGGCCACTCTACCCCTGAACCACTGCTGTCAGACAGATCAATCAAACAATCAGAGTACTGTGGCAGGGCCACTGACCCAGGGCAGGCACGGCCAGCATGTGGCTAAGGCAACGAATCTTACGCATGGGGGCGTAATAAACACCTTGCTATAAGCAGGTCAGAGAGGCCACAGGACAGACATTCACCAACAGATATCCCAGCCGCTATAGAGCGTCGCAGTCCCGCCCCCCTCGAGAGACCCGGAAAATAAATCCCCGTTCATTTTCCTCATACTTTTCAGAAAGTATTTATTTAAAGATGTTTACGCCGTGGACACAGCCAACTCTTGTCGTGACAAATCATGACAACAAACACAATGTTTCAGGCTGAACAAATAATTAGAAAGAAGAAGAAAACAACACTTTTTTTGTTGTTTTTCTTCTTTGTAATTATTTGTTTGGTCCAAAATATTGTGTTTGTTGTCATGATTTGTCACGACAAGAGTTGGCTTTGTACGACGCTTATAATATAAGGTCTTTAAATAAATACGTTTTGAAATGTCTATGGGAAAAATGCATTGGGAACTATTTCCTGGGCCTGGCGTCGTCATGAAAGGGGGCGGGACTGCAACGCTCTATAGACTCTAGACTCAAAAGTGAACTCTTGGGAAAAGGTCTGGCTGGGCTTCAGCGTCATTATGTCAAGTCACGACAAAAAACCTGACTCGTCGCACATACACAATTAAAACTATAATCCTCCATGCACCTAGCTCTGTGAATATGAATCTAATATTGCGTGTGCCAGCAGCACACACGCGTACCAGGTAGGGAGAAGTAGGTCAACTTGTATTAAGTGCCTGTATCCTGCTCAGGGCTGTGGCATCAGGGCTGTGGTCAAACTAAGGCCCAAATCATACCAATGTGGTCAAACTAAGGCCCAAACCATACCAATGTAACTAGTCACAACTCCTTGCAACTAAACAGTTTTAAGGACATGTCACACCAATGCAACTAAACAGTTTTAAGGACATGTCACACCAATGCAACTAAACAGTTTTAAGGACATGTCACACCAATGCAACTAAACAGTTTTAAGGACATGTCACACCATTGCAACTAAACAGTTTTAAGGGCATGTCACACCAATGCAACTAAACAGTTTTAAGGACATGTCACACCAATGCAACTCCTTGCAACTAAACAGTTTTAAGGACATGTCACACCAATGCAACTCCTTGCAACTAAACAGTTTTAAGGACATGTCACACCAATGCAACTCCTTGCAACTAAACCGTTTTAAGGACATGTCACACCAATGCAACTCCTTGCAACAAAACAGTTTTAAGGACATGTCACACCAATGCAACTCCTTGCAACAAAACAGTTTTAAGGACATGTCACACCAATGCAACTCCTTGCAACAAAACAGTTTTAAGGACATGTCACACCAATGCAACTCCTTGCAACGAAACAGTTTTAACTCAATTTGCGCCAGCATTAATGAATCCCTCGATAGCGTTTTATCGAGGTTTTATCGCGCGTAACACTTACTTTGAAGAGCCAAATATCCGTAACCGAATGTTACAATGACAAACTGCTGTGTGGTGTGATGCCCGGATGATGTTGTCTAGTTCGGCGGTGCGAAAAAGCAGACCGCGAGTGTCAGCCCACCTGGTACAGCCCGTTGAAAACCCTTGTATTCACCAGAAACGGCCCCCTCAATGTCCTTTCTGAGATACAGAGGTGTGAATAATGTTTGCATGCCACCACAATGCAACTACTCACAACCGTTTGCATGGCGAATCATTGGTGTGGTTTGGCTCTAAAGCAGTTCACCTAGTAAGCAGTGCTTCTCAAAGTGGGGTCCTGCACGCATTGCGTTGAGGAAACATGACTCACTAGGGACTATTTGGAGGAGCAGGCTAATAGGTGTTAATGAGCAGGTAAATGAGCAGGTGGGGGGGTCGCTTGCCAAAATCAATGTATACGTTGGCTATTCAAAATGTCTGCTGGTTGGAAGATGCAGGTGCGATATAAACAATGGCAAAAGCAAGTGAAAAATCTTCATACAAAAAGACAAGAGAACGGAGACTGTAACTGCCATTCGCGATTGAATTTCCCCCTTTAAAACGGACACTTCGACCGGTCATAATTATTACTCAACACAATATGAGAACCAAGTACTGGTCTACTCTACACTAGCCTCGCATAGCCAGCCTTCATCTGCCTTTGCCATGCATTCTACATTCTCTAATTGTGTAGATTTCTTGTAAATGAAGTCATGCAGATGTTTAACAAAGATTTAACTCTTGGGGTCCATTTAGTTTAATTTTACACTCTAAACAGTTCAAATATCTATAAGGGTCCATTAGGTTACCAACTCTCCATCATTTAGCTGGGGACCACCTGGAACCCCCCTCAAGGACCACTGGTGGACCACTGGTGGTCCTTATCGCCACTCGATTTGCCATTGACTTTATGCATGCACATACCCTCTATTCCGACTTGAAGAAGAAGTCTTCATTCCCCGAAGAAGACCTCACAGGTCTTCATTCCCCGAAGAAGACCTCACAGGTCTTCATTCCCCGAAGAAGACCTCACAGGTCGAAACGTTGGTTTCTGTCAAATAAATGTCCTGCATCGTGGCTACGAGTGTGCTGCCTTTTTCTTCTTTTTCATGTTCAGTGCCTTTGGCCTTTAGCACCTCCTCAATTATGACATGCGCCCTTCTCCTGCTTGTTTTACAAATCCGACTTGAGACACAGTTGGTTTGGTCAGATTTCTGAATATACGATTAATACGTCTCAGTCTGAACGTTCCAATCACCCACGTCACATATCTTAACTGTCCAAAACGTCACTTGCAGCGCGACCCAAGCGAAGCGCCCACTGACGTCATTAGAGAGCGCGAGAATTGATCTTTGATCTAAGAGTGCGAGGGGTACTCGTGACGAAAAACAAAACGATACATACATACAAGAAATTGCGAGTCTTCTGTTGTCGCTTGAACGTAAGCAAGCAAGAAGCACCTAAGTCATTTCCGCTGTTAACCACAGCAACCAAAGCCGATAGCTCACACAGGGCCGCTTTGAGTTGACGTAGTTTCATTCAGTCTGAAAACACACAGATCTGATCTGATCACTTGCAAATAACAGTTCAATTTCAATTCAATTTGATTAAAGTGTCAAATCACAAGTTGTCTCTTTTGTTGTTTCCCATTGCCCCCCCATGTAAAGCGTCTTTGGGTACTCAGAAAAGCGCTAAGTAAGTGCTAAGTGTGAGATATTATTATTATTATTATTAAGACACTTTAAATGTAGAGCAGAGACCCGACAGAGATCCCATCGTGAGCAAGCAATTTTGGGACAGTGGTAACAAAAAACTCCCCCCTTAACTGGAAGAAACGTCAAGCAGAACCCGACTCTATGGTGGGCGTCCATCTGTCTCGACCGAGGCGGTGTGAACAGTCGACTCTATGGTGGGCATCCATCTGTCTCGACCGAGGCGGTGTGAACAGTCTGTCCTAAAGATCAGATTTGAGAAATAAATGGGATATGGGAACTGAACCCCTCTCGACCCTGTGTGCATCCTCCACGTATTGCGTTGCGGAAATGTGACTCACTACTGACTATTCGGAGGAGAAGGCTATATATGCTAATGAGCAGGTGAACCCAATATAATCAGTGTAGGTTTACACCAGTGCTTCTCAACCAGTGGTCCGTGGACCACCAGTGGTCCTTGAGGGGGGTTCCAGGTGGTCCCCAGCTAAATGATGGAGAGTTGGTAACCTAATGGACCCTTATAGATATTTGAACGCCAAATCTTGACTTTTTTTCCACAATACTTGTAGTGGAGTAAAAGTACAATATATTCCTCAGAGATGTAGTGGAGCAGAAGTAAAAGTAAGTAACAAAAATAAGTAATAAAGTAATAGATACCTCAACATTGTACTCCAGTACTACCGTGCATTTAGTTACTTTATACCACTGGCTATAAAAGGGACAAACAAATCCTATTCTGGGTGTATAATTATTAAATTACGAGCAAACAGTAATTTACGAGCGACAAATGAGTTTGAGAGAGGCAAAGGGCGGTTGCATAAACGAGAGGAGATGAAAGAATGATTTACTGCACCCTCTTGCAGCTGCAGTGTGTGTGTGTGTGTGTGTGTGTGTGTGTGTGTGTGTGTGCGCGCGCGCGCGCGCGCGCGACTGGCACGTCTGTGCCATCCGAGACGGCCTCAATTCAACGGGCTGAAAGTGGTGACATTTAGACCTGAGGCCGATTCTAAAAAGAAAAAGGCTTTTTATATGTTTCTATATCAGTGGTTCTCAAACTATTTCATGTCAAGGAGCCTCCAAATTATATGTAATTGGTCGCCAATACAACGCCCCATCTGAAAATATGTTGTTTCAGAGACCCCCCAGAAGCAAAGATGCGAGTTCAAAACGTTCACCGTGAAGATTTGCGCCACGTTTTTGCGATTTTTCAATAGATAAAAACACCAAAAGGGGTTTCTAATTGAAAAAAGGATCATGCTGATCCCGCAACCTTTTAGTAAAAGTAGAGTGTGACTTAGGCCACAATAGGCATTTTTTTAGGCAAGTCAATGGTTTTTTGACCTAGTCAGGAGTAAGTACTGTTAATTGGCCTAAGTCTATGGTTTATATATGCAACTACACAACTGCACGAAACACACACAGATAACGCTTTGTTGCATGCATGTACCAATGCATGCATGTACCAATGCCATTTCAATACTGCAGAAATTATGTACATTGAATGACCACTTTCCACACACTCTCTATTTCTCTCTCTCACACACACACGCACGCACACACACACAAATCAATTCTGCAGATGGGCTCTTTGGCTTCTATTAATACCCATCTCCATAAATACCTCCATGATGTGCACACGCCCCCACCCCCCCTGTCCTGGCTCAAGCGAGCCTGGGTCAGTTTACGGTGACCTTGGCAGTAAAGACTGCCACCTACTGAGAGAGAGAGAGAGAGAGAGAGAGATAGAGAGAGGGCGATAAGAGTGTGAGGGGAGGGATGGAGTAATAAGAGACCGATAGGGGGGAGGGGGAGGTAGGGGTAGACACAGGGTGGGAGGTTGGGGGAGGCATGTGAGAGATCACATTCTATGCGAGTAATGCATTTACATTGGAGGGTAGGGGTGCGTTAACCACTTTGCAGTGTGCGTGCGCCAGAACATTTTCTCCGTATTCTGTGTGCGATCAATTGTGCATCTCTCTCTCTCTCTCTCTCTCTCTAGGTCGTCCTCAGACAAGCCCTCCATCGTCGCCTCCAGTTCACTCTTGCTGATGTTAATTACTGCACTTGACATTCTGGTGTAGCACCCAGTCTAGAGACTTATGCAGGGTTGGGCTTCAGGGTCCAGCATTCACTGCCGTTTAGGAGAACAGACTCTACTATACAATTTAGGCATTTAGCAGACACTCTTAATCCAGAGCGATTTACATTAAGCAAGAACAAAAAACATGGCAATACATCACATACATGAAAAGTAGTTATCATGAAACATGCGTAAGCTAAGAACGTAACAGTGGAATATCTATATAATTTAACTACATATAAACTATACATATATACTATACATATGTACTATGAAGTGCTATGACTACATACAATGCAATTCTAGTGCTGTCTACATAACATGCTATAAGTCTGTATCAAATGCTATCTTAAGTCTACAAAAAGTGCTATCTAAGGAGGTAGGGTAAGTGCTACGGGCCATGATGGAGTCTGAAAAGGTGGGTTTTCAGACTACGGCGGAAGATTGGGAGTGATGCTGCGGTTCTGACTGCAATGGAAAGTGCATTCCACAGTTTTGGAGCCAGAAGGGAGAAGAGTTTGGGACGTGTGGAGCGTTGTCCCGGCGTTTTTTAAGTGAGGGTACTTCCAGCTTCCCTGCGTTAACTGATCTGAGTGCGCGGGAGGGTTTGTAGGGTTCTATACCGTTGCATAGAAGAAGCTGAGTTTGATCTGTCGGGGCGAGGTTGGGGGTTCCACACACTGGCCATACCGATCAGGGCCCTTCCCAATGGACGTGTGTACCGAGTGTCTGTACTGAGTCACAGAACAAGCATTTACTGTGATAGACCCATTAGAGTGCATCAATACAACACTATAAACTCCCAAAGCAGACAGGGTCAGGGCCAGGCGCGGGGAGGGGGTGGAGCGGTATCGATCGAGACCGACCCGGCCGTGTACACTTTCCCCAGGAACGCATATGTGACTTAGCACAGTCACACTGGTATGGAGAGAGAGAGAGAGAGAGAGAGAGAGAGAGAGAGAGAAATGGGAGGGAGAGGAGGGGAGGGAGGGAGGGAGGGAGGAAATCTGTCACGTTCATGAAAGTTTATATTTCCGTTTTGCTCTTTAAGCTTTGAAAACAAACATTAATCAGGACAAATAAGTTAGTAAAATATACAAAGAATAATTGTATCCTTTCAATCTTTCTGAATCTACAATCTCACAATGTGTCTTGTATTGGATTGTATCATCGAATCTTCACTATTTATTTTCCCACTAACATTTGAAAATGCATGAATGTTTTTCAAAATACATATACATATACAATACGTTGTTTAAACAAGAGAGAGATAGAGAGAAACGCTGCTCGTACCAACATCTGCGACCACGACTTTTTTCAAAATAAAGGCGCTAGAGTGCCCAGCAGATGAGGCAGATTTTACTCTGAAAAGGCCCTGCCTTCCATTTCCCCCCCCCAAACAAACCGGGAGGTATCATTTTCCATCAATACCTGGCGCTACCTCGTCGGATCTCTCTTTAGAAGGGTTAATATTCCAAACGAGATACTTTTAAGTCAGAAATCAGGACAGAACATCGACGTTCTGATCAAAACCATGGACAGCGACGCAGCTTCAGAGAGAATAGACAGTTTTGTCGGCCCGTAAATAAGGAAGTGAACGGCTGCACACATGCGTGAAACATGATGCTGAGCGCTGCACAGGCCATTTAACGGCCCTGTCAACAAAATAGATTTTAGCGATCCGGTTTTATATCAATAAAAAAAGACCCCAAGACATACATGGGCAACATGCGGCCCCCACCATCACTTAATGCAGGTTAATATCAGAATAATGACATTGTTTATTTCAGCTAATTACTAGTATTACCAGTAATATGCCTTAAAGGCGATAAAGCAACCGCTAGGGCAGAGACTCTATACCGGAATAATGTCAAGAATGGGTCAAATTAATTCAGTAATTAATTAATTAATATCAATTCAACTTTACTGTCACAGCGATATTGTCAGGGAGTTGTCTTTGTGTCGACTGTAAATAAGCTGTCTCAGAAATTTGATGCATTTGAAATTAAATACAAATTTTCAGGATTCCAATTTAAAAAATAGCAAAAAGATATTCAGCATTTCAATTCAAATATAGCAAAAATATCCGATCTACAAGATCAAAACGCGTCGCACCGCGGCACGTTTTGAGCTTGTAGATCGGCTATTTTTGCTACGACAGTAATATGTGGAGTGAGTGTGGAAATATAGTGGCCCTCTCCATCGTCAAAGTTGCCAAGACATCCTCCCACGTCCTGGGCCCTCTACGGGTGTAATTATAAAGACGTTTGGAGAGACGTCTGGAGCACTTAAGCTTTTTAATGGGGTTCAACGTTGCATGGAGCGCCGACGACATCAATGGCTGTGCCTCGAAAAGAGACGGACGACAGCAGCAGACGATGACGGGGGACACAAACCCAAAGTAAATCCAATGAAAAATGTGAAAGACGTGACAAGTGACGCGGGACGCTTGGCATCATTTGTCATATTAAAAGGCCGGTATAGCTGCTGCTGATGGATTTGGCAGGGCAGCCAAGGCGGGCCGAACCGAGGCGCCGTCATTATATGAAAGTGACACTTGACAAGTTATTTCAGACGAGACTCCAGTGAAATTATTATTGGGTTTGGCTGAAGCAATATGGGCGGCTTCGGGGGGGGGGGGGGGGGACATTGGGAGTCGTAAACAGCCTTGTAATTGGAGTTGTAAACAGCTATATAGAGGTCTAGCGGTTTTCTCTCTCTAACTGCCAAATGGAGATTAATGGGAGGAGGCATGGATTAAAGCTACATAAAATATCACGACTGAAAACATTTGTTAGGCCAAGTCCTAATGTGTGAAACAGTGTGAAAAGAGCCCCTCAACACACTTGTTTTTAAGAAATATGATTATGTTGGGACCACCCAACATAATCATATTTGATTTGTTGGGTGGTCCCCAGTGGGGACCCCACCCAACATAATCATATTTGAACTGGGGACCACCCAACATAATCATATTTGAACTGAAATATGATTATTTTGGGGGGGGGGGGGGGGGGGGGGGGGGGTCTGGGCCTGAAAAGGTTGAGAACCACTGGCCCATGGTCAGTATGGTGCATACCACATAAACAGGCTCAAATGCAAAAACAATCTTTGCCGTGTGTCACTCTCTGACTGTCTCTCCCGTATCCTGTCCATCTCAACTGCAGTGTGTCGACTAAAACAATGACACAAAATGTGTGTTGACTACCTACCGGTATTTTCTCTGACAAAAAACGAAATTAAAACTAAATATAAACTAAGCTATGGTGACTAAAACTATGACTAGATGTACTGATAATTTTGCCCACAAATAATGTTAACTGGTGGACGACGAGATCCGGTAGAACAACAAGACAAGTCACTTCAAAAAGCCCTTGAGCACAACAGTAGGTGAGCTAGAAATGAAATCTGAGCCCAGCTGTGTTTCATCTGGGAAGCCGTTTCAGTCCAGCTGTTTTTCAGTCCAGCTGTTTTTCCAATCGAGCTGTTTTTCAGAACCAGATGATTTTCAGCCCATAGTCCAGCTGTTTTCCCACTCAAACTGTTTTCATTCCAGCTGTTTTCCCAGTCAAACTGTTTTCAGTCAAGCTGTTTTTCCATTTCATTTCATCTGTTTTTCACTTCACGTGTGTTTCAGTTGGTAACCGTAAAGCTCACCCCAAAACACTCGATTCTTGTATTCAATTACCGAGGTTAAGGTTAGGAACAAGGTTTAGGTATAGTTTTAGTGAGGCTATGTTTAGGAATAGTGGAATTGCTTCTCCTCAAAGTATAGAACAATTTGAGAAATAGACATTTTATGAGGACCATTTTCCTGGTTCTCACAAGAAAGAAAATGTTGTTTTATGGTTGAATTTTTTTTTTTTTATAATTAGGAACAGATTTAGGTTGGGGTTAGTGTTGGGACTAGACATTTGGATTAGGGGTTAGAATTAGAGTTAAACATGATTTATACTTGCGTGCCAGTGTTGTACAGTGTTGTGCACCAAAAAATATCTAAAAGCTTGTAGCTCTGCTATTTTTCTGCCTTAGGGATAGGGTTTAAAATAGCTCAAGTTTTGTCTTAACAAGATGTTCTCACAAGTACAGTAATACAGAACTGTGTGTGTGTGTGTGTGTGTGTGTGTGTGTGTGTGTGTGTGTGCGTGCGTGATAATAATAAATAATACAACATGCTTAAATAGATGCCGTTGGCTTTGAACCCCGTGCCAACGTGATGTGGTATGGCAGAGGGTTGCCAAAGCATGCGCCACTTTGCGCCAGGGATCTAATATGTGATCTAATGCTGGAGCGCGAACAGCAGCATGGCGGCGGCGGTGGCTCAGGGGTAGAGTGGCTGGATGGTAACCGCAAGGTCGCCAGTTCGAATCCGGGCTCCCCCAGAGTCGGTGTCGAAGTGTCCTTGAGCAAGACACTGAACCACTAATTGCTCCTGATGTGCTGGTTGGTACCTTGCATGGTTTCCGTGACAATCATGACAGTTTTCTGGAGAGAAAAAAACGTATGTTTCTATTTCGGTGGTGCTCAAACTATTTCATGTTAAGGACCCCAAACCTATTTTTTTTCTATATCAGTGGTTCTCAAAACTATTGAATGTTAAGGACCGCAAAAATGTATTCGGCAGCCGACCACCCATCTGAATATACTGTATATTGTTCCAGGGACTCCCAGAAGCAAAGATATGAGTTAAAAACGTTTGCTGTAAAATCATATATATTCAAAGATTTGCACACATTTTCATGATTTTTGAAAAACAGCAGATCTACAAGCTCATAGCATCTCAGGTGGAAGAGCGTATCACTGCATGCCTGGCTGACATCTCACATTGGATGTCTTCTCACCACCTCAAGCTGAACCCTGACAAGACTGAGCTTCTCTTCTTCCCAGCTAAGTCCTGCCCCATCATGCGGGAGCTAAGTAGACACTGGTCTTCAACCAGCCAAAATTCTCACGTCTCCCCCTTCTCCGCTCCCTCCATTGGCTCCCGGTCGCTGCCCGCACAAAGTACTAAAATCTGATGCTGGCCTTCAAAGCAACCAAAAGGTATGGCACTACCATATCTTCCATGTCTGATCACAGCCTACAAAACCTCCCGCTCGCTCAGATCAGCCGACGCAGGGAGGCTGGAAGTACCTTCGCTAAAAACGCCGGGACAACGCTCCACACGTCCCAAACTCTTCTTCCTTCTGGCTCCAACGCCGGGACAACGCTCCACACGTCCCAAACTCTTCTCCCTTCTGGCTCCAAAACGCCGGGACAATTCTCCACACGTCCCAAACTCTTCTCCCTTCTGGCTCCAAAACTATGGAATGCACTTTTCATTGTAATCAGAACTAGTGCAGACTCACTCCCAATCGTCCACCATAGTCTGAATAATACCCACCTCTCCATCTTAGCCCGTAGCACTTGCCCTAGCCTTGACGACCTTACAGGCTCAACTTGTGTTACTTAGAAAGCATTGTATGCAGACATGTGTCCAGTGCCTACTAGGGCATTAACCAAACGTGATTTTTGATAGTCGACACGAATACCATCAAAATCGATTAGTAGTCGATTAGTCGGCGGTAAAATATGATATTTTTTTCCATCCAATCAAGCATTAAAACATCGTGTTCTGAAACGGCCAGCGCGAGTGAAGGATTAACTGCAAAACAGAGCGAGTGAATGCAGGCCGAGTGGAATAGTAAGAGAGTGGCGACACGCTTTGATCTCACCACAAAGCGGGGTGCTATGGGCTATAGTTCCAAACATTGGAACTATCCCATTGAGATAGAATGAGCACTTCCGCATTCCATTGTTACAATGGCAGTCAACGCTAGTGTCGCCACTCTCTTACTAGATTACGCTGAATGCCGCTCTGATTGGCCGAAATTCACATCAGCTGTTAAAAGTCAAGTCAAAGTTGCAAGTCCACAATGACTCACGGATGGACACGCTGTGAGCTTGTAGATCTGCTATTTTTGATGCGCAAGACCTTTCTACGGCGCAGCATAGCATGTTACGTTGTTGAAAATGTTTGTTGAGACGGAGGAGGAGGAGGAGGTGGAATAAATGATGCGATGTTTTTCATACAACCCTAAATGTTCAACAACAAGTTACAACCACAGTTCCTTTGGTTTTTAGAAGGAGCTACAAGCTAGGAGGAGGTTATGATTACATACTAGGCTTGCTACCGTAGCTAGCAGGCTTACCAGGCTATGAATCAGATGATCTATGATCGCGCGGCATAGCTGTTTGTTTTTAATAATGCCGCACGCCTGCACTTTTGTTGGATAAGCATGAAGAAAGATGAATAAGAAAAAGAAACATGAAATCACGGCAAGAGCTACTGTAGTTTGACTGGCACCAAACTGGATATTATTGGGCAGAGTGAGGAGGGACAGGCTGCTATACTACTGTACCGGACGAAACGACGACACGTCTCCAATCTAACTTGTTGAACAAACTACAGTAATATTGTAATAAACTCACCAATAGTAAAAGTATTTATACACTGTAGTTGTCCCCATTGAGCTCACAGCTGCATGTCTGCTGTAAAAAAAAAAAAAAAATCATAAAAAATATTAAAAATAATATTAACGATTACTCGATTTTTGATTTACAGTGTCGACTACCGTTTTGCTAGTCGACTAGTCGACTAATCGATTTTTATGTTAATGCCCTAGTGCCTACCACGCCGGCACTGGACACTGCTAAACCGCCTCCGTACTGGGGTCGGACGCTTCAAATCGTCTATGAAGGAGTGGGGCCTGGCAGACAGCACAGCATGCGAGTGTGGCGAGCCTGAGCAGACTGCCGACCACATAATTACCACCTGTCCTCTGTACAGACCTCCTTCAGAGGCCTCTTCCAGAGGCCTCTTCCACGTGGGACCAGAGACAATGGCGTGGCTTTCTGACACTGAGCTGGACATATGACGATGATACACGAAAGAAGCACTCTATAGTGTATACTCATAGTTTCATTATATAGATATTCCACTGATGACTATTTTATGCATTTGATGTATGACCATGTTTTTGTTCTTGCTTACTGTAATCTACAAGCTCGAAATGCTCAAAAAGCTGTTCCTGAACTTGAAACCTGAAAAGTAGCAGTGTTGGACATACGAGGTTTCCACACGACAGGGACGATGTATCTGGAGTCATGTATCGCGTCACATCTCTCCTCTCTCTCTACGCCCTTGGTTTTCCTATCTCTCTGTACTTTCATCACATCTCTCCTCTCTCTCTACGCCCTTGGTTTTCCTATCTCTCTGTACTCCACATCTCTGTACTCCACATCTCTCCTCTCTACGCCCTTGGTTTTCCTATCTCTCTGTACTTCCCCCTTGCTAAATAAAGCAATACACGGCCCAAGGTTTTTGTTTTTGTGTGTGAATAAAACATAATTTCTGTCCAGTCTTGTTGTTGTCAAGATAACCTTGTACAGAGTTGTTGCTAAACCAAAAAATAAATAGACCTCCGCCCAATTAGCTCAAAAAGTACACATTTCAGCACTTGCATGAGAGACCCTAATTAGGATCCTGGGTAGACAAGACAAGGACGGTATGGACTGCAGACAGAAAGATTCAGGCATGCAAACAGGCCCAGGGTGAAAAAGGTGACAGTGTGCGCGGCCCGACACTGTGCCACGAGAAGCAGGTGTGTGTGTGTGTGTGTGTGTGTGTGTGTGTTTGTGTGTGTGTGTGCGTGCGTGCGTACTTTCTCACCAAGGTCTCCTGAGGGTGAACTAGTAATCCTGTGAGCTGCCAGAGGCTTACTGTACTCTTGACTGCTGTTTGTTTGTATATAGAGATAATACGTACAGTATGCGTGCGTGCGTGTGTGTGTGTGTGTGTGTGTGTGCGTGCGCGTGTGCGTGTGTGTGTGTACGCACGCGTGCATAGTCCGAATCATTAACAGGACCCCACAGACAGTGACGAGTGGTGGAAAGTAACTAAGTACATTTACTCAAGTAATGTACTTGAGTACAAGTGTGAGTTATTTTTTTCCCCCTTTTTTACTGGAGTATTTCCAATTTTCAGAACTTACTCCACTACATGTAATTGAAAACTTTAGATTATTAATTATCATTAAAAAAAAACATACATTAACCGCTTCAGCCCTATATACATTTCGGCCGTTTGAAAATAGCAGCTCTACAAGCTCACAATGCACACGCGATGCGCCACATTGTGAGCTTGTAGATCGGCTATTTTCAAAAGAATTCTATACATTTGAAAACTTGTGAAATGGGACATTTCTGCATAACGACAAGTACTTTCCTCTTGTGTGTCTCTACATTAGCCTGGCTAATAAGCCAGACCGAATCAGCCGTTGGCAAAAAAACAAATTGCCTGCCGGCGGATTACGGTCTGGAGAGGCTCAATTGTACGCCCATTTCCTACACCAGAGAACTGGTGTGGCCAATCGGGACACGGTATGCAATATGGGCGCGCTTTGGTACAGTGACGTTCAATGATTGAGACCTTTGACTGACAGTAGCTCTGACCAATTGCGTCAAAGAGAAAATGTTTGAACCCGCCCCCCCCGGGAAACAAGATCCATACACAGCATCTCCAGATTCAAATACCACACGACGTGTGATTTGAGTCTGGCTTATTAGCCAGGCTATCTCTACATTGCAGTATAGATTATGACTTCAGTAAAAATGAAATGAGAGTACCTTTCCCCAGTGAGATAAGATCCAAAATGGAAGCACGCACATCTCCGAAAAGGTTGGCGGGTGCTGAACAAAAAAAAATTACATACAGAAAGAAGGTAGGATGTCCGCACACCGTTCCTTAAAGGACCACTTCACCACTTTTCAACCTATGTTCATATAATTGGTCCTCACTAATAATCATGATAAAATGAGGGCTGTGGGCAGTTCAGAAACCCGTCCACCAGTGACATCATCGATGGGGAATCCAAGCTAATCCTGAAAAGTTGCAATGCAAAAATGGAAGCCATCGTTCTCACGATAATAAAAATCAAAACATTTTTGTAAATGAAAATGAAAAAATCTGCCTAACAATGATGTCACTGGTGGACACTGGACAGGTTTCTAAACTGCCCACTGCCCTCCTATGAGACACAGACTGAGTAGAAAAAAATTGTGCCATTTTATCATGATTATTAGTGAGGACATATTATATGAAGATAGGTTGAAATGTGTTGAAGTGGTCCTTTAAGCTCCCAGTAGTAAGGATAGAATCAAATTTGATTCCTGATGAAGACCCGATAGGGTCAAAACGTTGATTCTATCCTTAATAAACTACTGGGAGCTTAACCCATTCTGTACGGGAACTCCTTTTGGTGTTTTGAGCATTATGTTACACTTTAGCTATTGAAAAATAGCATATCTACAAACTCATAGCTTGTACTTGTAGCTCTGCTACTTTTGAAAAATTGTGAAAATGTGTCGCAAATCTTTGAATATATATTCTTTCAGAGCGAACGTTTTGAACTCAAATCTTTGCTTCTGGGGGGTCCCTGGAACAACATATTTTCAGATGGGGGACGGCGGCCAATTACATATCATTTTTGGGGGCCAATATTGAGCACCACTGATACAGAAACTTAAGGTTTTTCAGAAAACAGATTTAGAAGCCATTTTTTAAATTTCGACGTCAGGCCTATGGGTTAAGAACGGTGTGCGGACATCCTATCTTCTTACTTTTCCGCAGTACCACTGCCTAACGACCACATCCACAATACATCCCTGGCACGCCGCGGATCAGTCGAGTCAACCATCCCTCACGTCCTTTGCACGTGAGGAGGGTTCCACTACATGACTCACGACGCCTCAAGGCCGTCGCTGTTTCTGTCTGCCTGCCATGTATCCCCTCCAGCATGTGTCCCTGTATAGTTGTTGTTGTTGTCATCATGCCATGTATCCCCTCCAGCATGTGTCCCTGTATAGTTGTTGTTGTTGTCATCATGCCATGTATCCCCTCCAGCATGTGTCCCTGTATAGTTGTTGTTGTTGTCATCATGCCATGTATCCCCTCCAGCATGTGTCCCTGTATAGTTGTTGTTGTTGTCATCATGCCATGTATCCCCTCCATCATGTGTCCCTGTATAGTTGTTGTTGTTGTCATCATGCCATGTATCCCCTCCAGCATGTGTCCCTGTATAGTTGTTGTTGTTGTCATCATGCCATGTATCCCCTCCAGCATGTGTCCCTGTATAGTTGTTGTTGTTGTTGTCATCATGCCATGTATCCCCTCCAGCATGTGTCCCTGTATAGTTGTTGTTGTTGTCATCATGCCATGTATCCCCTCCAGCATGTGTCCCTGTATAGTTGTTGTTGTTGTTGTCATCATGCCATGTATCCCCTCCATCATGTGTCCCTGTATAGTTGTTGTTGTTGTTGTCATCATGCCATGTATCCCCTCCAGCATGTGTCCCTGTATAGTTGTTGTTGTTGTCATCATGCCATGTATCCCCTCCAGCATGTGTCCCTGTATAGTTGTTGTTGTTGTTGTCATCATGCCATGTATCCCCTCCAGCATGTGTCCCTGTATAGTTGTTGTTGTTGTCATCATGCCATGTATCCCCTCCAGCATGTGTCCCTGTATAGTTGTTGTTGTTGTCATCATGCCATGTATCCCCTCCAGCATGTGTCCCTGTATAGTTGTTGTTGTTGTTGTCATCATGCCATGTATCCCCTCCATCATGTGTCCCTGTATAGTTGTTGTTGTTGTTGTCATCATGCCATGTATCCCCTCCAGCATGTGTCCCTGTATAGTTGTTGTTGTCATCATGCCATGTATCCCCTCCAGCATGTGTCCCTGTATAGTTGTTGTTGTTGTCATCATGCCATGTATCCCCTCCAGCATGTGTCCCTGTATAGTTGTTGTTGTTGTTGTCATCATGCCATGTATCCCCTCCATCATGTGTCCCTGTATAGTTGTTGTTGTTGTTGTCATCATGCCATGTATCCCCTCCAGCATGTGTCCCTGTATAGTTGTTGTTGTTGTCATCATGCCATGTATCCCCTCCAGCATGTGTCCCTGTATAGTTGTTGTTGTTGTTGTCATCATGCCATGTATCCCCTCCAGCATGTGTCCCTGTATAGTTGTTGTTGTTGTCATCATGCCATGTATCCCCTCCAGCATGTGTCCCTGTATAGTTGTTGTTGTTGTCATCATGCCATGTATCCCCTCCAGCATGTGTCCCTGTATAGTTGTTGTTGTTGTTGTCATCATGCCATGTATCCCCTCCATCATGTGTCCCTGTATAGTTGTTGTTGTTGTTGTCATCATGCCATGTATCCCCTCCAGCATGTGTCCCTGTATAGTTGTTGTTGTTGTTGTCATCATGCCATGTATCCCCTCCAGCATGTGTCCCTGTATAGTTGTTGTTGTTGTCATCATGCCATGTATCCCCTCCAGCATGTGTCCCTGTATAGTTGTTGTTGTTGTCATCATGCCATGTATCCCCTCCAGCATGTGTCCCTGTATAGTTGTTGTTGTTGTTGTCATCATGCCATGTATCCCCTCCAGCATGTGTCCCTGTATAGTTGTTGTTGTTGTTGTCATCATGCCATGTATCCCCTCCAGCATGTGTCCCTGTATAGTTGTTGTTGTTGTCATCATGCCATGTATCCCCTCCAGCATGTGTCCCTGTATAGTTGTTGTTGTTGTTGTCATCATGCCATGTATCCCCTCCAGCATGTGTCCCTGTATAGTTGTTGTTGTTGTTGTCATCATGCCATGTATCCCCTCCAGCATGTGTCCCTGTATAGTTGTTGTTGTTGTTGTCATCATGCCATGTATCCCCTCCAGCATGTGTCCCTGTATAGTTGTTGTTGTTGTCATCATGCCATGTATCCCCTCCAGCATGTGTCCCTGTATAGTTGTTGTTGTTGTCATCATGCCATGTATCCCCTCCAGCATGTGTCCCTGTATAGTTGTTGTTGTTGTTGTCATCATGCCATGTATCCCCTCCATCATGTGTCCCTGTATAGTTGTTGTTGTTGTTGTCATCATGCCATGTATCCCCTCCAGCATGTGTCCCTGTATAGTTGTTGTTGTTGTCATCATGCCATGTATCCCCTCCAGCATGTGTCCCTGTATAGTTGTTGTTGTTGTTGTCATCATGCCATGTATCCCCTCCAGCATGTGTCCCTGTATAGTTGTTGTTGTTGTCATCATGCCATGTATCCCCTCCAGCATGTGTCCCTGTATAGTTGTTGTTGTTGTCATCATGCCATGTATCCCCTCCAGCATGTGTCCCTGTATAGTTGTTGTTGTTGTCATCATGCCATGTATCCCCTCCAGCATGTGTCCCTGTATAGTTGTTGTTGTTGTCATCATGCCATGTATCCCCTCCAGCATGTGTCCCTGTATAGTTGTTGTTGTTGTCATCATGCCATGTATCCCCTCCAGCATGTGTCCCTGTATAGTTGTTGTTGTTGTCATCATGCCATGTATCCCCTCCAGCATGTGTCCCTGTATAGTTGTTGTTGTTGTCATCATGCCATGTATCCCCTCCAGCATGTGTCCCTGTATAGTTGTTGTTGTTGTCATCATGCCGTGCCAAACACCCCGTCTGTCATCGTACCCCTCCGGCCCCCGCTCCCTCTAAAGCCGTAAACAAGGAAGGTAGCGCTATAGCCAAACTCTTGCCCTGTCATCGTGTTAAAGTGGCAGGTGTTTAAGAAACAACACGAACCGCACCGTGGAAAGCACGGTTGGGGGGGATGGAGAGGTGGAGAGAGAGAGAGAGAGCGAGAGAGAGAGAGAGAGGGGATGGCAGAGCGAGGAAAGGACAGGAGAAAGAGGAGTTGAGAGAAACAGAGAGTGGTGGGGGTGCTATGTTTACGTTGTGACAGATAGATAGATAGATAGATAGATAGATAGATAGATAGATAGATAGATAGATAGATAGATAGATGGACAGGGCGACCTCCCAGATAGATAGATAGATCTAGTCTAGTCGATCAGTGAGTCATAATAAAGTGTATTACTACGTCTTCTATCATAAGAAAAACAAGACAAAAATAGTCAACAGTGCAAAGCCAAACCAAAAAAAGTGTCCATGGTCAGTGCAAGAAAGCGTGGGATGTGAAAAAAAACTGCACAAGATACACTCAGAAATGTCTTAAGAGGTCAGAGTCATGACTCATGACCCTCCCAAAGGTCCCCCGACTGATACGAGACCGTTTCATATCCCATCCTCCCAAAGGTCCCCCGACTGATACGAGACTGTTTCATATCCCAGCCACAATATCTACAGTTGGAGGCCATCGATATTGTCCTTTTCTTTTTGCTGAGGTTTGCGTGATCTGCGCAAAAGGACAGTTAACCCATTTTGGGCGGGAACCCCTTTTGGTGTTTTAAACATTATAATTTAGCTATTGAAAAATAGCAGATCTACAAGCTCATAGCGCGCCACCGAGTGGTGCGCTACAAGCTTTGTAGGTCTGCTATTTTTGAAAAATCGTGAAAATATTTATTTTTAGGATTTAGGATTTTTTTTTAATTTTGAGGTCAGGCCTAAATGGGTCAAATGATAAGGGACAATATCGGTGGCACCCAACTGTATCTATCTATCTATAAAGTTACTACTACATCGTCACACAAAGGCATCACATTTCACATTTCAGATCTACAAGCCGTCTCTCAAGTCTCAGCACACCGAAACAAATGACAAAGCAAATGCAAGCAGGTGTTGGAATAAATGATTGAATGCTGTTCACATCTGCCCTGTGATATTTGTGATTACGATTAAAAAGCCAAACTGAAAATGTAATTCCATTCATGATGTTCCAATGTTCGATGCCAACAAAACACAATTAAATCGTCAATCGCAATTACTTCGTTGTGTGACGATTAATCGGCAACTTAAAATGTGTGCGCACGCACACACGCACACGCACACACACACCCCAACAAGTAAAAGGGGACTCATTATCATTCCAACAGCGTCCGTCTCTGATTTATGGTGAAATTCCACCCTGTCCGACCAGGGTCAGGGTTCTGGGGTCCAGGGTCAGGGTTCTGGGGTCATGGACGTAAAGAGATCCATTTTCTCTCTCTCTATTTTTGAACCATGACTACAAGAACTTGTTTTTCGAGGGATTGTTAGACAGACAAACATTGAACCTTATTTCGATAGGTACAGTGTATAGAGCGCTAGTTCCTGAACTGGGGGGGGGGGGGGGGTCGGGAAGCCCAGATGATTAGCTTAAAAACCTTATGACAGGGATGGGCAACTGGCGGCCCGGGGGCCACATACGGCCCCCCACCTTCACTTAATGCGGCCAGTATATATTTTTATTTCAGCTGCTAAAAATAATTCCAAACAACATGCAAACATGACCCGCTTCAATTACTTCAATCTGTAGATTAGTATCTTAATGAGTAGTATTAAAATGTTAAGTCTGTTTTATGTCCAATGTATTTGTATTTTGTTCATAAAGTCAACATAACTATAACTAAATTATATAAAAACGGTTACTTTTAAGGATACCAATTCCAAAATAGCCAAAAATTTATCAGGATTTCAATTCAAATATATAGCAAAAATAGCTGATCTACAAGCTCAAAACACGTCACGTTGCGACGTGTTTTGAGCTTGTAGATCGGCTATTTTTGCTACCACAGTATGCAAAGTGGCTCTCTGGAGTGAGTGTGGAAATAACAGTGGCCCTCTCCATCGTCAAAGTTGCCCACCCCTGCCTTATGACATGCAAAAAAAGGGTAATCCGGCTATGCATTTTATATGATACAATACCTCCCCGCATTTCTAATGTAGTCCTATTGTATAGAGCGTCGCAGTCCCGCCTCCTGCATTTTCCTCATAGACATTTCCAAAAGTATTT
Organism: Electrona antarctica; assembly: GCF_951216825.1. NCBI lineage: Eukaryota > Metazoa > Chordata > Actinopteri > Myctophiformes > Myctophidae > Electrona > Electrona antarctica. Next base: position 3,724,879 of record NC_136796.1, read on the forward strand.
ATTTAAAGACGGTTACGCCGCGGACAAAGCCAACTCGAGTCGTGACAACTCATGACAACACAAACAATATTTTGGACCAAACAAATAATTACAAAGAAGAAAAACAACAAAAAAAGTGTTGTAACCTGCCGTTTTTTTCTTCTTTCTAATTATTCGTTTGGTCCAAAATATTGTTTGTGTTGTCATGAGTTGTCACAACTCGAGTTGGCTTTGTCCGCGGCGTAACCGTCTTTAAATAAATACTTTAAGAAATGTCTATGAGGAAAATGCATTGGGTTTCATTTCCTGGTCCAGGGTAGGAGGCGGGACTGCGACGCTCTATTGACTGTCCCCATGTAATCTCTCCTCCCTGCGGCCCCGCCCACCACAGAGTCTTGCTGCTCCCTGGGTTTCAAACATTAAATTAGAGCTGCACAATTTATTAATAGAAAAAAAAAAGATCGCAATCTAGATTCAGACACCTATGCAATCTCATTCTGTGAAGAATGGCGCAGCACTGGTTGGCTGTCCAATTGTCATGTTTTTGGCTCTTGCTACAAGAGAGATACTTTTGGGCGGGAACCCCTTTTGGTGTTAGCATTATGTTATGCTTTAGCTATTGAAAAATAGCAGATCTACAAGCTCATAGCACGCCACCGAGTGCCGCGCTATGAGCTAGTAGGTCTGCTATTTTTGAAAAATCTAAGAACGACTGACATAGAAACATAGCTTTTTTCAGAAAACTGTCAGGATGTAGAAGACATTTTTAGAATCTGATCTCAGGTAAAAATGGGTTAATAAAAAATAAAAAAAGATCGCAATCTAGATTCAGACACCTACTGTATGCAATCTCATTCTGTGAAGAACGGCGCAGCACTGGTTGGCTGTCCAATTCCTTTTAGTTACTCATGTTTTTGGCTTTTGCTACGAGAGAGACATTAACACAGTCTGTGCCAGGAACGCCAGGTTACGTTTTAAGCAGTAAAACCCCCTGTGCCAAGATGTAATTTTACGTTATAAAAAAAAACCGCGATGTGCACATGGATACGCCCACGGTTATTTATTCTTTCAATTGTCCCCATATCTCTGGCAACTGTTTAAGTCAAGCTGTTTCGGGTTTAAAGCCACAGTCGTTTGCCACATTTTGAATGTAGTCATGTTCAGCAACTACAGACTAAAGACAATAAACATTTTGAATATAGTCATGATGTTCAGCAACTACAGACTAAAGACAATAAACATTTTGAATGTAGTCATGATGTTCAGCAACTACAGACTAAAGACAATAAACATTTTCATGGGAAAAACAAAATGAGAATCGTGTGGAGATCGTGATCTCAATTCGTGAGAATTCGTGAATTCATGAGCTCAAAGGAAATTTGAGCAAGAATCGTGCAGCACTACAGTAACATTTAGTGTAGTGCTGCACGATTCTTGCTCAAACTTCTAAAGTATTTTTTTCCATCCATTGTACATTTAATGTACAAAATGGATGGAAGAAAATAAATTTTGGACCATTTTGAAAGCAGGATGTAATGGATGCTGTTCAGGGCATTCCACGTTTTGGTGCCAGAACACTAGAATGAGAATGTTTCCATGTTGGTTCTAAATGTGGGTGGTATCACAATCAGATCATGGTGGCTCCCCCTAGTGTTGTGACTGTGTAGGTGCCACTCACTTAGGAGACAGGTGTACAGTATGAAGGTTACTGGTGCGTTTGACTATCTTTATGTCAGGCTCGTTTGCATAGACCTGGCTGCCTGTTTGACTATCTTTATGTCAGGCTCGTTTGCATAGACCTGGCTGCCTGTTTGACTATCTTTATGTCAGGCTCGTTTGCATAGACCTGGCTGCCTGTTTGACTATCTTTATGTCAGGCTCGTTTGCATAGACCTGGCTGCCTGTTTGACTATCTTTATGTCAGGCTCGTTTGCATAGACCTGGCTGCCTGTTTGACTATCTTTATGTCAGGCTCGTTTGCATAGACCTGGCTGCCTGTTTGACTATCTTTATGTCAGGCTCGTTTGCATAGACCTGGCTGCCTGTTTGACTATCTTTATGTCAGGCTCGTTTGCATAGACCTGGCTGCCTGGTTGACTATCTTTATGTCAGGCTCGTTTGCATAGACCTGGCTGCCTGGTTGACTATCTTTATGTCAGGCTCGTTTGCATAGACCTGGCTGCCTGTTTGACTATCTTTATGTCAGGCTCGTTTGCATAGACCTGGCTGCCTGGTTGACTATCTTTATGTCAGGCTCGTTTGCATAGACCTGGCTGCCTGGTTGACTATCTTTATGTCAGGCTCGTTTGCATAGACCTGGCTGCCTGTTTGACTATCTTTATGTCAGGCTCGTTTGCATAGACCTGGCTGCCTGGTTGACTATCTTTATGTCAGGCTCGTTTGCATAGACCTGGCTGCCTGTTTGACTATCTTTATGTCAGGCTCGTTTGCATAGACCTGGCTGCCTGTTTGACTATCTTTATGTCAGGCTCGTTTGCATAGACCTGGCTGCCTGTTTGACTATCTTTATGTCAGGCTCGTTTGCATAGACCTGGCTGCCTGTTTGACTATCTTTATGTCAGGCTCGTTTGCATAGACCTGGCTGCCTGTTTGACTATCTTTATGTCAGGCTGGTTTGCATAGACCTGGCTGCCTGTTTGACTATCTTTATGTCAGGCTGGTTTGCATAGACCTGGCTGCCTGTTTGACTATCTTTATGTCAGGCTGGTTTGCATAGACCTGGCTGCCTGTTTGACTATCTTTATGTCAGGCTCGTTTGCACAGACCTGGCTGCCTGTTTGACTATCTTTATGTCAGGCTCGTTTGCATAGACCTGGCTGCCTGTTTGACTATCTTTATGTCAGGCTCGTTTGCATAGACCTGGCTGCCTGTTTGACTATCTTTATGTCAGGCTCGTTTGCATAGACCTGGCTGCCTGTTTGACTATCTTTATGTCAGGCTCGTTTGCATAGACCTGGCTGCCTGTTTGACTATCTTTATGTCAGGCTCGTTTGCATAGACCTGGCTGCCTGTTTGACTATCTTTATGTCAGGCTCGTTTGCATAGACCTGGCTGCCTGTTTGACTATCTTTATGTCAGGCTCGTTTGCATAGACCTGGCTGCCTGTTTGACTATCTTTATGTCAGGCTCGTTTGCATAGACCTGGCTGCCTGTTTGACTATCTTTATGTCAGGCTCGTTTGCATAGACCTGGCTGCCTGTTTGACTATCTTTATGTCAGGCTCGTTTGCATAGACCTGGCTGCCTGTTTGACTATCTTTATGTCAGGCTCGTTTGCATAGACCTGGCTGCCTGTTTGACTATCTTTATGTCAGGCTGGTTTGCATAGACCTGGCTGCCTGTTTGACTATCTTTATGTCAGGCTGGTTTGCATAGACCTGGCTGCCTGTTTGACTATCTTTATGTCAGGCTCGTTTGCATAGACCTGGCTGCCTGTTTGACTATCTTTATGTCAGGCTGGTTTGCATAGACCTGGCTGCCTGTTTGACTATCTTTATGTCAGGCTCGTTTGCATAGACCTGGCTGCCTGTTTGACTATCTTTATGTCAGGCTGGTTTGCATAGACCTGGCTGCCTGTTTGACTATCTTTATGTCAGGCTCGTTTGCATAGACCTGGCTGCCTGTTGGACTATCTTTATGTCAGGCTCGTTTGCATAGACCTGGCTGCCTGTTGGACTATCTTTATGTCAGGCTCGTTTGCATAGACCTGGCTGCCTGTTGGACTATCTTTATGTCAGGCTCGTTTGCATAGACCTGGCTGCCTGTTTGACTATCTTTATGTCAGGCTCGTTTGCATAGACCTGGCTGCCTGTTGGACTATCTTTATGTCAGGCTCGTTTGCATAGACCTGGCTGCCTGTTTGACTATCTTTACGTCAGGCTCGTTTGCATAGACCTGGCTGCCTGTTTGACTATCTTTATGTCAGGCTCGTTTGCATAGACCTGGCTGCCTGTTTGACTATCTTTATGTCAGGCTCGTTTGCATAGACCTGGCTGCCTGGTTGACTATCTTTATGTCAGGCTCGTTTGCATAGACCTGGCTGCCTGGTTGACTATCTTTATGTCAGGCTCGTTTGCATAGACCTGGCTGCCTGTTTGACTATCTTTATGTCAGGCTCGTTTGCATAGACCTGGCTGCCTGTTTGACTATCTTTATGTCAGGCTCGTTTGCATAGACCTGGCTGCCTGTTTGACTATCTTTACGTCAGGCTCGTTTGCATAGACCTGGCTGCCTGTTTGACTATCTTTATGTCAGGCTCGTTTGCATAGACCTGGCTGCCTGTTTGACTATCTTTATGTCAGGCTCGTTTGCATAGACCTGGCTGCCTGTTTGACTATCTTTATGTCAGGCTCGTTTGCATAGACCTGGCTGCCTGGTTGACTATCTTTATGTCAGGCTCGTTTGCATAGACCTGGCTGCCTGTTTGACTATCTTTATGTCAGGCTCGTTTGCATAGACCTGGCTGCCTGTTTGACTATCTTTATGTCAGGCTCGTTTGCATAGACCTGGCTGCCTGTTTGACTATCTTTACGTCAGGCTCGTTTGCATAGACCTGGCTGCCTGTTTGACTATCTTTATGTCAGGCTCGTTTGCATAGACCTGGCTGCCTGTTTGACTATCTTTATGTCAGGCTCGTTTGCATAGACCTGGCTGCCTGTTTGACTATCTTTATGTCAGGCTCGTTTGCATAGACCTGGCTGCCTGTTTGACTATCTTTATGTCAGGCTGGTTTGCATAGACCTGGCTGCCTGTTTGACTATCTTTATGTCAGGCTGGTTTGCATAGACCTGGCTGCCTGTTTGACTATCTTTATGTCAGGCTCGTTTGCATAGACCTGGCTGCCTGTTTGACTATCTTTATGTCAGGCTCGTTTGCATAGACCTGGCTGCCTGTTTGACTATCTTTACGTCAGGCTCGTTTGCATAGACCTGGCTGCCTGTTTGACTATCTTTATGTCAGGCTCGTTTGCATAGACCTGGCTGCCTGTTTGACTATCTTTATGTCAGGCTCGTTTGCATAGACCTGGCTGCCTGTTTGACTATCTTTATGTCAGGCTCGTTTGCATAGACGTGGCTGCCTGTTTGACTATCTTTATGTCAGGCTCGTTTGCATAGACCTGGCTGCCTGTTTGACTATCTTTATGTCAGGCTCGTTTGCATAGACCTGGCTGCCTGTTTGACTATCTTTATGTCAGGCTCGTTTGCATAGACCTGGCTGCCTGTTTGACTATCTTTATGTCAGGCTCGTTTGCATAGACCTGGCTGCCTGTTTGACTATCTTTATGTCAGGCTCGTTTGCATAGACCTGGCTGCCTGTTTGACTATCTTTATGTCAGGCTCGTTTGCATAGACCTGGCTGCCTGTTTGACTATCTTTATGTCAGGCTCGTTTGCATAGACCTGGCTGCCTGTTTGACTATCTTTATGTCAGGCTCGTTTGCACAGACCTGGCTGCCTGTTTGACTATCTTTATGTCAGGCTCGTTTGCACAGACCTGGCTGCCTGTTTGACTATCTTTATGTCAGGCTCGTTTGCATAGACCTGGCTGCCTGTTTGACTATCTTTATGTCAGGCTCGTTTGCACAGACCTGGCTGCCTGTTTGACTATCTTTATGTCAGGCTCGTTTGCATAGACCTGGCTGCCTGGTTGACTATCTTTATGTCAGGCTCGTTTGCACAGACCTGGCTGCCTGTTTGACTATCTTTATGTCAGGCTCGTTTGCATAGACCTGGCTGCCTGGTTGACTATCTTTATGTCAGGCTCGTTTGCATAGACCTGGCTGCCTGTCTCTCTCTCTCTCTCAGGCTCGTTTGCATAGACCTGGCTGCCTGTTTCTCTCTCTCTCTCTCTGGCTCATTTGCATAGACCTGGCTGCCTGTTTCCCTCTCTCTCTCTCTGGCTCATTTGCATAGACCTGGCTGCCTGTTTCCCTCTCTCTCTTCTCTCTCTCTCTCGCAAACCCTGGAAGCAGAGTGATCCACAGTGGACTGAACTACCTCCTGCTGAGCAGCGGTCACACTCACAGCATGCCGCGCATAAACACACCTGACACACAACAACACCCACAGCGATCAACAGCACACACACACACACGCGCACACACATTTTAAGTGTGTTTTTTACTTTTTTTTAAAAACACACTTGCCGTGTCCCTGCAGGGTGGGGGTGGAGGTGCAGCTTTGATCCTCAAAGGGAGTTTGTTGTTCCACAACTTCAGGTCCAAGAACCACGGTCACCTGTCCTTAACCCATCTGAGACCTGAGACCAGATTCTACAAAATGACTTCTAAATCATTAGAAGACCTACATTTCTATGATAGAATTCTGATAGACATTCTGTTCTCATTCTGGTGTTCAGAGAAGTAGAATGAGAACTTTCCCATGCATGTTTGTTGGAAAATTGGGTGCTACCAGATCACATATGTTCCCCCTAGTTTGTATATATATATGGCTCTCACAAGTATAGGAGTGCGAGCACGCACGCACGCACGCACGCACACACGCACACACACAGTCTTGAGCACGTATGCACATATGTATGGAAGTACGGCACGTGCACACACTCCCCTATGGCGACACATACATTAATGCCGCTTATTTAACTGCTATGATTAATAATGAATAGGCTTTACACCCTCGGCTAAACTTACGCAGCCTAAATGCGAGTGTGCATGTTTGAAATGGCCTCGTTCCTCTGATGATGTCTGATGAGTTCTGTTTTAAGTATGCATGCATTCTGCCTTCCCACAGTTCAACACGCGGACACACCAAGACCAGGTAGGAACTCACATATACTGATGATGACACACCAAGCCCAGTAGGAACTCACATATACTGATGATGACACACCAAGCCCAGTAGGAACTCACATATACTGATGATGACACACCAAGCCCAGTAGGAACTCACATATACTGATGATGACACACCAAGCCCAGTAGGAACTCACATATACTGATGATGACACACCAAGCCCAGTAGGAACTCACATATACTGATGATGACACACCAAGCCCAGTAGGAACTCACATATACTGATGATGACACACCAAGCCCAGTAGGAACTCACATATACGGATGATGACACACCAAGCCCAGTAGGAACTCACATATACTGATGATGACACACCAAGCCCAGTAGGAACTCACATATACTGATGATGACACACCAAGCCCAGTAGGAACTCACATATACTGATGATGACACACCAAGCCCAGTAGGAACTCACATATACTGATGATGACACACCAAGCCCAGTAGGAACTCACATATACTGATGATGACACACCAAGCCCAGTAGGAACTCACATATACTGATGACATCCACAAATAATATATATATATATCGTTGCTGTCGGGCAGATTCTAACTTCTTGCGTTTTTCTTTTTCGAAAATTAACGCCCTACTTGATCACACTACAACGTCACGCAAAAAGCATCAAAAGTAACAGATCTACAAGCTTGAAAATGCGGCGCGATGAGCCACGTTTTGAGCTTGTAGATCTGCTACTTCCTCTATTTTTGAGTGGTGTAAACCACTCCTACAACTGGCTTTGTTAGTCTGTCTGTCTGTCTGTCTGTGCACCAAAAAATGAGCATGGTGCATTGTGATTGGCCGGAATGAGACATTGCGTCACTGACATTACGTCAGACCACAGCTGATCAGTCTATATAAGACCTTACACCACTCAGTTCACACGGGTGTGATTTTTTTTATTTGAATCGTGAAAAGAAACTGTTCTGGACTTTTGAAGTTTCCACCAGACAGGAGGCGATACATCATTTAAAAGTGCTTCATCATATCATGAAAATAAAATATAAGTTTCTCGTTATTAATTCAACGAGAACTTCAAAGCTGTTCAGAGAGAACTGCTTTCGTTAGAATGTTGAGACGTTC
>NC_136796.1:3737773-3767773 GCF_951216825.1 Electrona antarctica
GAAGACGTTTAGTGCCAGGGACCCCCCATCTGAAAATGTTTAGTGCCAGGGACCCCCCATCTGAAAACGTTTAGTGCCAGGGACCCCCCATCTGAAAACGTTTAGTGCCAGGGACCCCCCATCTGAAAACGTTTAGTGCCAGGGACCCCCCCATCTGAAAACGTTTAGTGCCAGGGACCCCCCATCTGAAAACGTTTAGTGCCAGGGACAGAGCCGGACTAACAATGGAACTAGGTGGAGCTTAAGCGCCAGGGCCCGAAGCTTGCAGGGCCCGGTACGAGACTATAGGTACAACTGTTGCTTCTGTCGAAAAATATAACGCAACACAGGAACCCCCGCTAGTGTTTTTGGTCTTCTCGTCTGACAGTTTCTGTAGCAGCCTGATACTAGCAGCAAGGGGGGGGGGGGGCAGTCGGCTTGGGGGGGTTCCCCGACGGCTGCGTGTCGCTTCCTCCTCCGACAGAGGGGAAGCGAGTAAGCCAGGGACCCCCCCCTCTGAAAATGTTTAATGGTAGGACTACCAGGGGGGGGTCACTTACCAGAGCCTCATTTATAAAACTGTGGATTAATTTCCATCCCATTTTCTGCCCTGATAACATTAAGTGTTGAAAGTCAGTGTTGAGCATATGTTCCAATCACAATTTACATTTTCATATGGATAATCATGAGGCCAATTTGAATAATCATTCATCCGCTGAGGTTCAATCTAACCTTCACCCCAAGCTCTTTGGAGGTATTTTTTTTTAGTATTTCTAACTTTTAAAATAGTTCAAATAGCCGATCTACAAGCTCACAACGTGACCGTGAAGAGGCTCAAGCTCAAGGGCCCCCCAAAAAGGACAACTTTAGTTTGACTTTTGCATGACGGTGGCCCAGGGGCCCAGGGGCCCAGGGGCCCATCATTTCTAGATGGCCTATGGGTCGTGCGACGGAGCACAAATGAGGCTTCATACCGCAGCGTGGAGCATTGACACTGACTTCCTGTCGGGAGTCCTCCAGAGAGCCTATCAGAGAGCTGGATGTGACCTTCAGCAGTGCTGCAGAGAGCCTATCAGAGAGCTGGATGTGACCTTCAGCTGCAGTGCTGCAAAGCATGTATCCATGGACATTCTGTATAATGAGTACTTTTACTTCTGGACTTTTAAAGGGGAAAACCACCCATTTTCAACATTTTACTATGTCATTAATATACCTTAGAGCTGAAATAATAAAAAAGTCCCCCCATTCTGTGTTTCCTAGAACTGTAAGTATGTTTTTCAGACCTCTAGTTCTAGTAAACACAGAATGGGGGGACTTTTTTATTATTTCCACACAACAGCTCTAAGGTATATTAATGACATAGTAAAATGTTGAAAATGAGTGGAATGCCCCTTTAAGTGTATTTTTGATACCAATACGTTTGTACTTTTACTCCCCGGAATTTAAATGTTTGAATTCCGGGGAAATTCGCTTGTAACAGAGTAATTCTACATTACGGTATTGATGCTTTTACTTGATACTTTTCTAAAACAAATGGAGTACTTTTTTCCACCACTGACCTTCAGCACACAGCGGAGGCCAGTGAGCAGCAGCAGCAGGAGTACAACTCACACAGCCCACTTCTGAATACTAAACAACTCTCTGCGACAAATTGATCCTCCTTTCCTCTCTCTCTCTATCGCTCTCTCCCAGCTCTCCTCCAAGTCCCTGACTCTCTCTCTCTCTCTCTCTCTCTCTCTCAAGTCCCTGGCTCTCTCTCTCTCTCTCTCTCTAAGTCCCTGACCCCCCCTCTCTCTCTCTCTCTCTCTAGTCCCCGACACACTCACACTCGGGGATGGAGCTTGTTAATGTTGTATCGATAACGAGTACCTTATCAATCAGGCTCATCGAGGTCACTATCAAGCATTTTCCATTATTTTGTGGAAAGACGGGAGACAATACATTCTGAACAGAACCAGCACTACTAACCTTTTACTAGAACCTTCAAATACAGAACTTTTCTAACAGACGGAAGGCAATTGACCTTTTTTACGACTTTACTTGTATAACTTCTATATTGCAGACAGAATTGATAGTCGGCGACTGAATGAAGGGCTGTTGGAGGGTGTCTGTCTGTCTTCAGATGGGTGGTTATTAACCTCGCATACCAAATTACTGTCTGTATGTCTGTCTGTCTTCAAATTGGTGGTTATTAAACCTCGCATACCAAATTACCGGGTGCTGCTTTTTAGCGACGGCAGCAGCGGCGGCGGCGGCTGCCGCTTTGCTTCCAAGTGGAGTTGGTCTGGGCTAGTGTGCTTCATTAAGCCTGGTGGGGTTGGTCTGTGCTAGTGTGCTTCATTAAGTCTGGTGGGGTTTGTCTGTGCTAGTGTGCTTCATTAAGTCTGGTGCCAGAGCCCCCGTGCCTCTGGGACACGCCACCGTGGTCCATTCACTTCTAAACTGCCTTTCTGAGTGAGCGAGGCAGGTGGGTGAACCTCTCTCTACCTTTCTGAGTGAGCGAGGCAGGCGGGTGAACCTCTCTCTACCTTTCTGAGTGAGCGAGGCTGGCGGGTGACCCTCCCTCTACCTGCCTGCCACGAATCTTCTGGGAGTTCCGGTGGAGGAGTGGAGGGATATTAATAGTGGTGGCTGCACAAAAGAGAAAATAGACCAGCAATTTTGTAAGCAGTCCGCTCAGTGTCGTCTGAGGACAGTTCTAGAGGAGGGGGTTCTCAAAGCGGGGGTCCCCAAATGATTTTTTTTGGGGGGGGGGGGGGGGGGGATTAGCACAATGTGCAACCTTTTTACTCCATTTAACCTTTTTACTCCAAATAACTCAATTTTAGACAGACAATCGGTCATTATACAGAAATAACACACGGCTGAATTCAGCGAATCAGAATCAAGCATTCAACAAAGCCGTGTTATAAAGGTGTATAACAGGGTATCTGCACATTGATTGGTTATTTTTTGACCATTACTGCAACAAAAGTAACCAACAAACTATTGAAAATGGTCAAATGTTAATTAAGAAAGGAGAATATTGTGAGGATAGGACAATCTACATGCTGGCTTTGCGAGGCGCTGTGAACATGTACAGTAGCATCGGCTATTTTCACAATATTCATCTGTGGAAACAGAGTCTAAGAAAATGGAAATGCCTTGAGCAAGTCCTACAATTCCAAGTGCTTTGTTGGGGTGGGGGGGGGGGGGGGGGGGGGGGTTCCCAGTTCAAATATGATTATTTTGGCGGGTTGCAGGGTCCTGTGGGTCACCAGCAAAATGTGTTAATATACTGTAGCATCACAAATCATTTTTAACCACTTTCACCATATTTTATACTTACATACTATCAAAGATAGCCGTTCTACAAGCTCACAGCCTTGTAATATTTCGTACTTCTCTGCTGGGGGTCCCTACCCGGCAAACATCGTTTGAGATGGGGGGGCCCGCGGCCAAATACCAATATCAATGTGGGTGTCCTTGAAAACGTTTGAGAAACACGACTGCTCTGAGAGAGAGCAGAGCAGTATGTCCACTACTCCTATATATGCACGCCACGGTGCTGTAGGTTCATGGATTCAGAGGGAACGGTGCAGTGATTGTGTGAGTGCTAGACCAGCGGTTCCCAAAGTGGGGTCCGCGGACCGCTAGGGGTACGCGGCGCATAGCCAGGGGGTACCCGAAATAATTCCCAGAAAAACAAAAAAACTTGTTTTTCTTTTTTTAACATTAAAATTATGTTTATCTACGTGGTCATTTCTGCCAAGTTGCGCAATAAACATATTTTTTGTGTTGTTCATTGTGTTTCTCCCATGTTTGCTTTGGGCCAATAGCTGACATGATTACTAAAACTACAACATCAGTCAACCTGTCGTGACCCCAAACAGTAACAGCAGGACGCATGCTGCAGAAACAACAAAAAGACTCAGGACACTTGAAAGGTTTCTGCGGCCGCTTCAGATCAGGGGTACCTGGAAAAATGTCTACCCCAAAAGGGGTACCTGGTCCAAAAAAGTTTGGGAACCCCTGCTGTAATGTAATGGAGTGGCACGGAGGGTGCAGACGTTGACAGTGTGATCCTACCAGAGTGGAGCGGGACGTCCTGAAGCGACGCAGAATCTCCTTCTGGGCGAGGCTGAGGCGTCTGCCCCGTGCCTCCCGGCGCAGCACGCTCTGCACCCGCGCAGACGCGCGCCTCTTGGGACGCAGACGCACGCGGTGGTTGCCAGGCTGCAGCCACTGGCTGCAGTGCCGACACACACAGTACTCACCTGGAGAGGGAAGGTGCAGTGATGTTGGGGAGGGATGGGTGTGGAGGGGAGAGGGAGGAAGGGATGGGGAGATGGAGAGGAGAGGGATAGGTGTGGAGGGGAGATGGAGAAGTGGAGAAGATGTGGAGATATTATTTTTTAAATCTTTATCATTCTAGTTTTTAGCCATTAACAAAACGTGTCTTTCAGATTTTGTCATACTCCATCCTGATTGGCTTGTTTGAAGGAGTGCTCCGTTTTGAAGTGAAATCATGCACACACATTCCCACTAGGTGGAGGAATTTTCAAATCAGCCTCATGGTGGCGCTTAACAGGCCCATTTTGTTTTTACCCAGAACTGCTCCGTTCTGTGTAAAACGTTGCATGCACACTCCCTAGAGGCCAACGGAAAACCTTTGCCCTGCATTTTTCACGCATAGTGTACAAATTAGCTTTAATGGCACCATCAGGAGGCCGACTTATGTAAAAAAAAAATGTAATATGAATCCTTCAGATTTATCGAAATTTCACACAAATCGGTGCACATGATCTCAATAGTCATGTGATCAAGACAGACGGATCTGGTGGAGAGAGGAGCTTCCTGTGGTACCGTACCGTTGTGGTGCTGACCACACCTCCGCTTCGGCAGCTGGCACTTCCTGCAGTGAGACGTTACACTCAGCTCTGTAAGGAACAAGACAGACAGGGTGGAGAAGAGAGAGTCACTTCCTGCAGTGAGACGTTACACTCAGCTCTGTAAGGAACAAGACAGGGTGGAGAAGAGAGAGAGAGTCACTTAGACAGACAGGGTGGAGAAGAGAGAGAGAGTCACCAGGGTGGAGAAGAGAGAGATAGTCACTTAGACAGACAGGGTGGAGAAGAGAGAGAGTCACTTTCTGCAGTGAGACGTTACACTCAGTTCTATAGAGCACCGAAGTCCTGACGTCACTGTCAGTAGAGGGCGTCAATCCACAGGTTTGTGTACTTTTTATTTGCATTGTAATCTCCATAGGGGGATTTTATATAAGAACTGTGTTTGAAAAATAAACCGATCACCCCGGCCTTTTCACTCATATGGATATGAAGCATCGACTGAAGGCGGAACTGTACAAATATACCCAAAGAGTAACAAAATAAGCGTTAGAAACGATTCAAACAATCCAGAGACTACATTTCCGGGTAGGCAGGGTGGCTGCATCTGCCCGTCGCACAACAGAAACTGAATGATAATTACGTTTATTTTTATTTTATTGATATTTAATGTTTCGTGGTTAGTACGAGTCGAGTCACCACCAGTTGAGCTTACGTCAACGAGGAATCTCAGGAACGCAATGTGTTGACAGCTGGGCATGACGTATATTAGCAGCGACATTGCCTTCATATGTAGTTTCAAGGCTTTTTCGGCCACATTAATTCCATTTTCTCCAGAAACTGGCTGTATCAAATATGAATGGACATTATTAACGACGCACAGCCACTCCCCTGACAGAAAGGCCGGGGTGGTCGGTTTATTTTTCAAACACAGTTCTTATATGAAGCGAACTAAAATCGCCCTATGGAGATTTCACTGCAAATAAAAAAATACATGAACCTGTATATAGGCACACTCTACTGAAAGTGACGTCAGACTTCGGTGCTCTATAAGGAACAAGACAGACAGGCAGGGTGGAGAAGAGACTCACTTTCTTTTTTTTTTAAATATTTTTTATCCCACGATTTTGCAGCCCATTTTTTTCACCCAGTGTCAATTATCTAATGTAATCTTGGGTGCTACACTTCCTCTGCCAACCTGGGGGAGGCAGCGGACTGACCTCATGCTTCCTTCTATGCATGAGGAGTCCAAGCTGCTTCTTTTCACCTGGCGGGGGGAGCGCGTGGAAGGAACACGTTATTCCGACCAGTTCCTTTCCCCTCCATCAGGCGCCCCAACTGGTATCAATATTTATTATAATCTATCAAATCGATAATTTAAATTACCCTTTGCATCCCGTTTATCAACATTGTGTGGAAAAAGTGCTCCATTTTAGGACTAATTGATAAAACACTGAAACTTTCCTGCGTTGTTTATGTTTTTCAGTATCTGCGTCGATATGTGTAATAAAATGGGACCACAGTGGAAATAGGTTGATGGCTTTTATTATCCTCCATTGACTTTTGTTTAACCCTCAAAGCAAGTAAATAAATCAAACTACAGTAAACAAAACAATAGAACAAAAGTGCATTTACCGTTTGCCTCCTGAGGTCTTTGCCTGGAAAATCAGAAAAAGAGAGAAAATCATGTCAGATTAATATACAGTAAACCATGGGATGATAATCGCCATTATGGTTTATCGTCATAAAAAATCAAAGAATTTAATCCATCATGAAATTGTCCTCCGTCAAACACTGCTGTTGTTGAGCTGAAAATTCAGCATCACTTATCTTAACCGATTCTGGGCAGGAACCCCTTTTGGTGTTTTAAACATTATGTTTCTAATTTAGCTATTGAAAAATAGCAGATCTACACGCCGAGTGGCACACTACGAGCTTGTAGGTCTGCTATTAAACTATAAAATAGTCCAAAATGTGTTAAAACCTCTATACTAGACCTGTAAAGAGTGCATTTGGTACGGTCTCATTTCATTTATCACAAATCAAGTCGCCATAAATAGCAGATCTACAAATCTACAAGCACACAACGGTGCAACGCGTTGCAACATATTTGGCAAACGTCACAGAATAGCAGATCTACAAGCACACAAGAGTGCAACGCGTTGGAACATATTTGGCAAACGTCAAAAGGAATCATAATAGAACAGACCAGTAGAATGCAAATGTATTCCTCCAAGTGCCTTTTGCATTTTGTCTGATTTGAAGACTCTATTATTATATTGGCGAGGGAAAAGTGACAGTCAAGCACCACACACACACACACACACACACACACACACACACACACACACACACACACACACACACACACACACACACACACACACACACACACACACACACACACACACACACACACACACACACACACACACACACACACACACACACACACACACACACACACACACACACACACACGATTCTATTAGCATAGCGCTGCTGTCGGGGTAGAAACCTCGAATCTCCAATATGTTAACAGTTTTGGACAT
Organism: Electrona antarctica; assembly: GCF_951216825.1. Lineage (NCBI taxonomy): Eukaryota > Metazoa > Chordata > Actinopteri > Myctophiformes > Myctophidae > Electrona > Electrona antarctica. Next base: position 3,745,131 of record NC_136796.1, read on the forward strand.
AAGAGGTTTCCTCTCAACAGTGACGATATTCCACTCTCCTACGGTGCTTTAGCTAATGGTGCAGCCGCGCGGGCAGGCGTCTGAGGCGCTGACAGAACGGCAGCAATGAATCCAGCCTGTACGCCATGTGATTGCTCTGCTGTAATATACACAGCACTTTAACAGTCAGCGGAGCTATGAAAAAATAAATAAAAAACACAAACTTGCAATAAACATTAAGCAATAAATGATGTATTATAGGACAGCAGCAAAAGTAACAGTTCTAGTACAAGATCAAAACAAACTCAAGCACACACACACACACACACACACACACACACACACAAGACACGCATCACACACACGCGCGAGACACGCACGCACGCACGCACGCACGCACGCACGCACGCACGCACGCACGCACGCACGCACGCACGCACGCACGCACGCACGCACGCACACGATAGGATGCAAAGGTTTGCATACTCCCTGGACACTTGTAAATCCAGACTGTGTTCTATCTGGCCTTTTAAACAAATGCCCCACTGCCTCCATGGAGAAATGCTTTTGATTTTGTACGTATTTAGCACATTTTTATATATTTTGTGTAACATTGTTGGTCTTTCTAACATTGTTTTGTATGCTGTGCCTCGGTTGTTTTTAAATGTACTTTAAATAAACTGTGAATAAAATTGACTTGACTTGACAACATTCGACACTACATTTCAACGGCAAATATTGTACTTACTAAGTTCAAATTGGTCAGAGCAACGTTTCACTTGTAGACGAGTAAATATTTGACTTTGACTCAAGTACTACTGGTGTGGAGTACTTTGGTCCAAAATAAATGTATGCCTAACCTTTTTAGGCAGTTTTACCATTTTGAAAAACATTTTTAAATAGTGAAACTATTACATTGACACGTTGTGAACTGGTAAACTATTAATTTATTTTCATGCCCATTTTGACCTGAGATCAGATTCTACAAATGTCTTCTACATCCTGACAGTTTCCTGAAAAAGCTATGTTTCTATGTCAGTCGTTCTTCGATTTTTCAAAAATAGCAGACCTACAATCTCGTAGCGCGCGGTGGCGCGCTATGAGCTTGTAGATCTGCTATTTTTCAATAGCTAAATTATAACATAATGCTAACACCAAAAGGGGTTAAAAAAATGCCTAAAAGGTTTTGGCATAAGAGGTAAGGTGGAATGCAAGATAGGATTTGGGAAACAATCCACACACTAAGGCTCGTTAAAATTAGCCCCCCCTGCGGCTAAAAGTCAAGCCGGGTCGATACGCGGTATCTGCTGTCAGGGTCGATACGCGGTATCTGCTGTCAGCCGGCACGTGTGGCCTGAAGAGAAGAAGATGGGACAGAGGGTAGTGTGTGTGTGTGTGTGTGTGTGTGTGTGTGCGCGCTCTGACCTGGGCAACAGCTGCTGTATGGTGACAGCAGTTCTCTTGACACCACACCCACCCTCCACCCTGTCTTTATTCAGCCAGTCTCTCTCTGTGTGTGTGTGTGTGTGTGTGTGTGTGTGTGTGTGTGTGTGTGTGTGTGTGTGTGTGTGTGTGTGTGTGTGTGTGTGTGTGTGTGTGTGTGTGTGTGTGTGTGTGTGTGTGTGTGTGTGTGTGTGTGTGTGTGTGTGTGTGTGCGTGCGTGCGTGCGTGCGTGCGTGCGTGCGTGCGTGCGTGCGTGCGTGCGTGCGTGCGTGCGTGCGTGCGTGGTTATAATAGTTGTCATTTTAGTTTAGTTTTAGTTTGTTAAGTTTTGACTTTTTTCATTCAGTTAGTTTCTAGAGCATTGCCATTAGTTTTTATTTTTTTTAATGCCAATTAGTTTTAGTTCGTTTTGATTCATTTTAGTGTTAGTTTTAGTTTATCGTTTATACTTTCGGTTATTTGTCAGATTGCAAACGTGGCATCACGGACACAAGGTGCCATAAGGTGGTGCGGACAACAGCAAAATACATAGATTTCATAGCATCCCAAAAAGCTTATAAATTGACAAAAACAAAACTAAGGGCTTTTTGCCTATCATTTCAGTTAGTAAACATACATTACAGTTTCAGTTAATTATAGTTTTTCTAATTATTATTTGTTCTAGTTTATTTATTTTAGTTAACGATTTTTCAATTTTAGTTTTCGTTATTTCGTTAGTATAACTATAGAGGGTATGTGCATGCATAAAGGGAGTGGCAACTGGCATGGTAAGTTTAAGGTAATTTAATGCAACGACAGATAGGACTTTTCTGTTTGGATTTATGGGCTGTCAAGGCCAGAAGGTAGCTTTTTTTGCCACTCTATTCACTTCTGGGTATGATGATGATGTCACGCGCATACCATCTATAATAACCTTGGTGTGCAGTTAGTTAGTTTGGACGGAGGCAGAGGAATGTGTGTGTGCGTGCGTGCATGTGTGTGTGTGTGTGTGTGTGTGTGCAAGCGTGTGTTGGATAGGATGTTGGGGGCAGCCAGGGTGTGAAGGGGGGGGGGTCTAGACCCGATGCCCCGCAGTCTCACTCATCGGCATGCACTGGTGATCTCCACCAATGTAGTAGTACATTATAATCACTGGCCTGGATTAGGCTCGCATTACAGAGACTGAGGCAGCAACCTACTGGAAGGACATTACAGAGACTGAGGCAGCAACATACTGGAAGGACATTACAGAGACTGAGGCAGCAACACACTGGAAGGACATTACAGAGACTGAGGCAGCAACATACTGGAAGGACATTACAGAGACTGAGGCAGCAACATACTGGAAGGACATTACAGAGACTGAGGCAGCAACATACTGGAAGGACATTACAGAGACTGAGGCAGCAACATACTGGAAGGACATTACAGAGACTGAGGCAGCAACATACTGGAAGGACATTACAGAGACTGAGACAGCAACATACTGGAAGGACATTACAGAGACTGAGGCAGCAACATACTGGAAGGACATTACAGAGACTGAGGCAGCAACATACTGGAAGGACATTACAGAGACTGAGGCAGCAACATACTGGAAGGACATTACAGAGACTGAGGCAGCAACATACTGGAAGGACATTACAGAGACTGAGGCAGCAACATACTGGAAGGACATTACAGAGACTGAGGCAGCAACATACTGGAAGGACATTACAGAGACTGAGGCAGCAACATACTGGAAGGACATTACAGAGACTGAGGCAGCAACATACTGGAAGGACATTACAGAGACTGAGGCAGCAACATACTGGAAGGACATTACAGAGACTGAGGCAGCAGCAACATACTGGAAGGACATTACAGAGACTGAGGCAGCAACACATACTGGAAGGACATTACAGAGACTGAGGCAGCAACACACTGGAAGGACATTACAGAGACTGAGGCAGCAACATACTGGAAGGACATTACAGAGACTGAGGCAGCAACATACTGGAAGGACATTACAGAGACTGAGGGAGCAACATACTGGAAGGACATTACAGAGACTGAGGCAGCAACATACTGGAAGGACATTACAGAGACTGAGGCAGCAACATACTGGAAGGACATTACAGAGACTGAGGCAGCAGCAACATACTGGAAGGACATTACAGAGACTGAGGCAGCAACACATACTGGAAGGACATTACAGAGACTGAGGCAGCAACACACTGGAAGGACATTACAGAGACTGAGGCAGCAACATACTGGAAGGACATTACAGAGACTGAGGCAGCAACACACTGGAAGGACATTACAGAGACTGAGGCAGCAACATACTGGAAGGACATTACAGAGACTGAGACAGCAACATACTGGAAGGACATTACAGAGACTGAGGCAGCAACATACTGGAAGGACATTACAGAGACCGAGGCAGCAACATACTGGAAGGACATTACAGAGACTGAGGCAGCAACATACTGGAAGGACATTACAGAGACTGAGGCAGCAACATACTGGAAGGACATTACAGAGACTGAGGCAGCAACATACTGGAAGGACATTACAGAGACTGAGGCAGCAACATACTGGAAGGACATTACAGAGACTGAGGCAGCAACATACTGGAAGGACATTACAGAGACTGAGGCAGCAACATACTGGAAGGACATTACAGAGACTGAGGCAGCAACATACTGGAAGGACATTACAGAGACTGAGGCAGCAACATACTGGAAGGACATTACAGAGACTGAGGCAGCAACACACTGGAAGGACATTACAGAGACTGAGGCAGCAACATACTGGAAGGACATTACAGAGACTGAGGCAGCAACATACTGGAAGGACATTACAGAGACTGAGGCAGCAACATACTGGAAGGACATTACAGAGACTGAGGCAGCAACATACTGGAAGGACATTACAGAGACTGAGACAGCAACATACTGGAAGGACATTACAGAGACTGAGGCAGCAACATACTGGAAGGACATTACAGAGACTGAGGCAGCAACATACTGGAAGGACATTACAGAGACTGAGGCAGCAACATACTGGAAGGACATTACAGAGACTGAGGCAGCAACATACTGGAAGGACATTACAGAGACTGAGGCAGCAACATACTGGAAGGACATTACAGAGACTGAGCCGTGTCACACAGCACAGGCAGCAACAACATACTGGAAGAACGGAAGAGGGCTTAGCTGGGGAGACACGACGTGACAGTAGTGTACAGTGGATGACTAGCTGGGGAGCTATGCTATGACAGTATAGTGTACAACTGTACACAGTTGATGACTAGCTGGGGAGCTATGCTATGACAGTATAGTGTACAACTGTACACACTACACAGTGGATGACTAGCTGGGGAGCTATGCAGTATCCTTAGGAATCTGGAGGCCCATTTCACGACCAAATATGAGGCCCCCATATATACCTATGACCTAATTAACTGTTGATACAAGCATATTGATACAAATAGTTGTGTCTGTTCAACATCGCGCGCAGCCATTACTCTCCACAATTACGTAGCAACACCACCTCTCCTCATCCTGTCGTCCCGTCACGATAAAGTGTCTCACCTTTACCTCCTAATGCCGCACATTTTACCCAGTTTAACAGGAAATAAGTGTAACTTAACATTTTGGGAGAGAGTAAGGCGCGATTCATACTCCTATTTTAGAGCCGAATAAAAGTCGGTTTGGCTCTGTAGAGCCTACAATGTGACGTCATTTGAGGTTCGGGGGGGGGGGGGGGGGGGGGGGTACCGTCCTCATTTCGGCACTACAGCGGTAAAATAGGATTATGAATCGGCCCTAAGGCAGCGAGTGAGTGAGAGAGAGAGGGCAAGGCCCAAGGGTGGCGGAGGATTGACTGACGCTTGATGGTCAGTCGGAGCTCAGAGGCCCCCCTAAAAGTGTAGGCCCGTTTCAATTGAAACTGGTGAAACATAGCCATGGCCTCCTATGAAATTCGAAACTGGCCTCCGTAAAATCTGAATTCCCCCCCCACCGCCCACCCCCCTTTTCCCCTTACTGTATATGTTTCTTTTCCCTTTTTACCTCCCTTATGATGAATTCCTGTTCTGTTCTTTGACTATATATAGAAGTGTCTATTTGTACGTCTCTAAATGTTGTGATGAATTGAACAAGGTGGACCCTCTTGTAAACAAGTGTAATGCTTAATTGGGTTGTCCACTCACAGTTAACAGTCTTTGTATTGAGTTTGTGCTTGAAATGTACTGTAATTCTGCAAACTGTTAATACATATTTCAATCAATCAATCAATGCAGCTATGCTATGACAGTAGTGTACACAGTGGATGACGACTATAGGGCTGTGATCCCGGAGGAATCTGAGGTATATCGGAATAGGTTCCGTCACATTTGGAAACGTTTCCGGAACAGTTTTCCGAAGGCCTTATAGTCTGACTCATCATCCACTGATCTCCCCAATCTAATTTAGTTGGTCATCACTGCCTTGGCTTATAGGAGCTCACATTACAGAGGAGGCATGTCAGTGATGTCACGGCAACATACTGGAAGAACAACAGGGCATTATAGTGCATGACGACACGGTGTGGAACTGCAGGGTGACTGACTAACAGGCTTCAAGTCCACCAAGGATGGATTTGCCACTTAATCTAATACCAGTGTGTGGTGGAGTGAGACGGGAGACGAGGGAGAGAGAGAGAGAGAGGGATAGATGGGTAATAGAATTTCACCACAACGAAATACCAGTAGAGAGATGTGCTTAAATGTTTTTAAAGTTTTTAAAAAATAGCAAAAAGAATATAGCGGTCCAGGCACCTATGCTGGTACTCTAGCCTGACAGCATGCCACAGGTTCAAGTCCCGATCCCAACAAACTTTGCTGTGTGTCTTTTCGGACGCGGGGCGGCTCTGGAACTCTCCTCCCCCCCCCCCCCCCCCCCCCCACACAGTTACTTTTCAAGATTCAAATAAAAAAAACAGCAAAATCAGCAGATCTACAAGCTTGAAACGCGTCACGTGGAGCTCGTCAATATGCTACTTGATGCTTAGTTTTGTGCAAAAGTTACAATATGGAGATAAGAGGTTCTGTAAGAAAAGTCAGACACTCTCCACGGTACAGTAGAAAGAACACCCTGTACCAAAACAACTAATGTGTTCGAATGCTCTGAAATTAATTATTTTCTCACTGTGTGTTGACGAATGCATTCAGTTGAAATTGGAATGCGTAGAGCCGAGCATACATACTTACATGTCTTAATTATAACATGGGCCTAAAAATGAGCGGGGTCGACACTCGACACCCAGCTAATTTTAATTCAATACATGCATCACGCTGTCAGGGCTGAGTATGTGGACTTCACGTCTGATATACGATTAAAGATGCCGGTGGTTCTAAAACTATTTTTTTTAATTAACACTGACCGGTAAGGGTCCATTTGGAAGTAACCCAGTACCCTGAGAACCAATGAAATAAATTATGTATGCAATATAGTAGTATGTATGATGAAATTTCTGTTCAAACATTTTCAATGAAGGCCGAAATTATATACTGTAGATGTTTTAAAAATATAGGAATCGTTAAAGGGAATCAGACAACAGAGAATAGCTTTACAGAGAATAGCTTTTAAGTTTTAAGTTTAAGCTCTCCATTCATTTTTTGTGTGTAAATTAACATCCTACTCGATCACACTGCAGCGTCGCATAAAAGCATAAGAAAATAGCAGATCCACAAGCTCTGAACGTGGCGCGAAGCGACGCGTTTTGAGCTTGTAGATCTGCTGCTTTTGACGTTTTTGAACTTGAATCCCGAAAAGTAACTGTTTTTGGACATGCAAGGTTTAAACCCGACAGAGACGATTTCCTTTTGATGGTATAGGTTTCAATTCGCACCGCGGTTATTGCGTTATATTCTACCGGGGGATTTATGGAGGAAATCCTCGGGTTGTCTGGTGTGTGTATACGTGTGTATACGTGTGTGTGTGTGTGTGTGTGTGTGTGTGCGTGCGTGCGTGCGTGCGTGCGTGCGTGCGTGCCTGCGTGCGTGCGTCTGTGTGTATCTGCATTCTGCACACATGCCATTGCCAATACTACGTACAGTATGTGTGTTCATGTGTGTAATAATAGTGGAGAAGCTATAATTTGGGGGCATTCTATCTATACACGTGCGTGTAGTGTGTGTGTGCGACTGTGCATGTGTGCGTGCGTGCGTGTGTGTGTGTGTGTGCGTGTGTGCGTGCGTGTCTTGGGCTACAGCCACACAGCACCCCAAAAACACTCTCAAATCCTGCGGTTTGTTTGTTTTGCTCTTACGTGCGCCAGGGAATATATGTGGGGGGAATTATGGATGGAAATGAAAATATGGGTTTTTTTTGTACATGGGAGGATGTGTGTTAGGAGTCAAGAGGACCCTCTGTTACATTTATACACACACTGAGCTGTTCTGCAGATAGACCCTGTCTGTGGCTGAGCTGTTCTGCAGATAGACCCCGTCCGTGGCTGAGCTGTTCTGCAGATAGACCCTGTCTGTGGCTGAGCTGGGGTTACAGCACAAGGGGGGAAGCAAGCAATACAAGTATTCAGCAGTTGTGGGAAAAGTATTCACTTTTTTTTTTAACTTAAGTAAAAGTATCAATACTGGCTGCAATATAGAAATACTCTATGAAAGTAAAAGTCCGGAATTCAGTACCAGGAGTTAAAAGTACTCATTGTGAAGGATGTCCCATTTCAAGTTTTCAAATGTATAATAATCTTTTTCCAATAGCTGAAATGTATGTGCATTTTGCATCCCACAGCTTATAGTTAAGGGACGCAATAAAACAACGACCTCTGCATCCACAGGATGCACTACTGTACTACTGTACTGTTTTTTATTCTAGTTTATTTTTGCTAGATTTAGTTATAATAATCATTTCTTCTTCTGTTTTATACATGAATATAACCACATTATAACCATATAAAATGAAATGGGAGTTAAATGCTGGCAATATTTTGCCATTTGCAAAAATGGCAAAATATGACTCCTAACGTCGTTGAAGTGGGACTCATCAAATGTCCCTGGGACTCATTCTAAAAGACCATCCCTGGGACTCTAAATTCTAAAAGACCATCCCTGCATCCTGGGACTCATTACACTGAAAACCTATTTACATCACTGCAGTGGATCCGTGACCTAGTGGAGTAGAAGTAAACGCATTGTAAATTTGGAAATACTCAAGTAAAGTACAAATACATCAAACTTAAATAAGTAAATTATGTACTTAAGTTACTTAGTTTCCACCACTGGTATTCAGTGCATGCAGCGTTCTGGCCAATTCCAATCACTGGCGAGGATGTCCGACGGTACTATTCACTGGCCAGTTCAGTCGTATACCTGCCAAGCACATTTGTGAAGTAAAACATGACCTCCATCCAAATGACAGCAGGGCATTCATTCACTACGATGGTGGGTTGAGGAGACACCCATTCATTCACTACACACACTAATATTTTAAATAACCGTTCATTAATCATAGCCAAAGCACAGGAGGGCAGCCAGATATAACTAAAATAAACAACAATGCACTACGGCCATAAAGTTAAAACAGCAGATTTCTCTAAACTGTTGATAATCTTCTTTCCCCAAAATGCCCAAATGAAGGATGCCAGCTTGATAGTTGGTTAAAAGAGCGTGAACAACGGTGTGCATGATGGAGTAATGACATGTCTATTAAATAAATTCATCCAGCAGTGTTTATTTTTATTTTTTTATACAGATGAATGGTGAAAGATTCTAAAAATGTATGCAAAAAATAATAATAATGATGATTAGCTGAAATAACAGTGTTCAGAGGACTGTGTAATAACAGTGGCAGGAGAAGGCCATAGCGTATCATATCCTACCAGAAGAAGGCCATAGCGTATCCTACCAGGAGAAGGCCATAGCGTATCATATCCTACCAGAAGAAGGCCATAGCGTATCGTATCAGGAGAAGGCCATAGCGTATCATATCCTACCAGAAGAAGGCCATAGCGTATCGTATCCTACCAGGAGAAGGCCATAGCGTATCGTATCCTACCAGGAGAAGGCCATAGCGTATCCTATCCTACCAGGAGAAGGCCATAGCGTATCCTATCCTACCAGGAGAAGGCCATAGCGTATCGTATCCTACCAGGAGAAGGCCATAGCGTATCGTATCCTACCAGGAGAAGGCCATAGCGTATCGTATCCTACCTGGAGAAGGCCATAGCGTATCCTACCAGGAGAAGGCCATAGCGTATCGTATCCTACCAGGAGAAGGCCATAGCGTATCGTATCCTACCAGGAGAAGGCCATAGCGTATCGTATCCTACCAGGAGAAGGCCATAGCGTATCGTATCCTACCAGGAGAAGGCCATAGCGTATCATATCCTACCAGGAGAAGGCCATAGCGTATCGTAACAGGAGAAGGCCATAGCGTATCCTACCAGGAGAAGGCCATAGCGTATCGTATCCTACCTGGAGAAGGCCATAGCGTATCGTATCCTACCTGGAGAAGGCCATAGCGTATCCTACCTGGAGAAGGCCATAGCGTATCCTACCAGGAGAAGGCCATAGCGTATCATATCCTACCAGGAGAAGGCCATAGCGTATCGTATCCTACCAGGAGAAGGGCATAGCGTATCGTATCCTACCAGGAGAAGGCCATAGCGTATCGTATCAGGAGAAGGCCATAGCGTAGCGTATCCTACCAGAAGAAGGCCATAGCGTATCGTATCAGGAGAAGGCCATAGCGTAGCGTATCCTACCAGGAGAAGGCCATAGCGTATCGTATCCTACCAGGAGAAGGCCATAGCGTATCGTATCCTACCAGAAGAAGGCCATAGCGTATCCTACCAGGAGAAGGCCATAGCGTATCATATCCTACCAGGAGAAGGCCATAGCGTATCGTATCCTACCAGGAGAAGGGCATAGCGTATCGTATCCTACCAGGAGAAGGCCATAGCGTATCGTATCAGGAGAAGGCCATAGCGTAGCGTATCCTACCAGGAGAAGGCCATAGCGTATCGTATCCTACCAGAAGAAGGCCATAGCGTATCGTATCCTACCAGGAGAAGGCCATAGCGTATCGTATCCTACCAGGAGAAGGCCATAGCGTATCGTATCCTACCAGGAGAAGGCCATAGCGTATCGTATCCTACCAGGAGAAGGCCATAGCGTATCGTATCCTACCAGGAGAAGGCCATATAGCGTATCCTACCAGGAGAAGGCCATAGCGTATCGTATCCTACCTGGAGAAGGCCATAGCGTATCGTATCCTACCAGGAGAAGGCCATAGCGTATCGTATCCTACCAGGAGAAGGCCATAGCGTATCGTATCCTACCAGGAGAAGGCCATAGCGTATCGTATCCTACCAGGAGAAGGCCATAGCGTATCGTATCAGGAGAAGGCCATAGCGTATCGTATCCTACCAGGAGAAGGCCATAGCGTATCGTATCCTACCTGGAGAAGGCCATAGCGTATCGTATCCTACCAGGAGAAGGCCATAGCGTATCGTATCCTACCAGGAGAAGGCCATAGCGTATCGTATTCTACCAGGAGAAGGCCATAGCGTATCGTATCCTACCAGGAGAAGGCCATAGCGTATCATATCCTACCAGGAGAAGGCCATAGCGTATCCTACCAGGAGAAGGCCATAGCGTATCGTATCCTACCAGGAGAAGGCCATAGCGTATCGTATCCTACCAGGAGAAGGCCATAGCGTATCATATCCTACCAGGAGAAGGCCATAGCGTATCCTACCAGGAGAAGGCCATAGCGTATCGTATCCTACCAGGAGAAGGCCATAGCGTATCGTATCCTACCAGAAGAAGGCCATAGCGTATCGTATCCTACCAGAAGAAGGCCATAGCGTATCGTATCCTACCAGGAGAAGGCCATAGCGTATCGTATCCTACCTGGAGAAGGCCATAGCGTATCGTATCCTACCAGGAGAAGGCCATAGCGTATCATATCCTACCAGGAGAAGGCCATAGCGTATCGTATCCTACCAGGAGAAGGCCATAGCGTATCATATCCTACCAGGAGAAGGCCATAGCGTATCATATCCTACCAGGAGAAGGCCATAGCGTATCGTATCCTACCAGGAGAAGGCCATAGCGTATCCTAACAGGAGAAGGCCATAGCGTATCGTATCCTACCAGGAGAAGGCCATAGCGTATCATATCCTACCTGGAGAAGGCCATAGCGTATCATATCCTACCAGGAGAAGGCCATAGCGTATCGTATCCTACCAGGAGAAGGCCATAGCGTATCCTAACAGGAGAAGGCCATAGCGTATCATATCCTACCTGGAGAAGGCCATAGCGTATCGTATCCTACCAGGAGAAGGCCATAGCGTATCGTATCCTACCAGGAGAAGGCCATAGCGTATCCTAACAGGAGAAGGCCATAGCGTATCGTATCCTACCAGGAGAAGGCCATAGCGTATCATATCCTACCAGGAGAAGGCCATAGCGTATCGTATCCTACCAGGAGAAGGCCATAGCGTATCGTATCCTACCTGGAGGAGGCCATAGCGTATCATATCCTACCAGGAGAAGGCCATAGCGTATCCTAACAGGAGAAGGCCATAGCGTATCGTATCCTACCAGGAGAAGGCCATAGCGTATCGTATCCTACCAGGAGAAGGCCATAGCGTATCGTATCCTACCAGGAGAAGGCCATAGCGTATCCTAACAGGAGAAGGCCATAGCGTATCGTATCCTACCAGGAGAAGGCCATAGCGTATCGTATCCTACCAGGAGAAGGCCATAGCGTATCGTATCCTACCAGGAGAAGGCCATAGCGTATCGTATCAGGAGAAGGCCATAGCGTAGCGTATCCTACCAGGAGAAGGCCATAGCGTATCGTATCCTACCAGGAGAAGGCCATAGCGTATCGTATCCTACCAGAAGAAGGCCATAGCGTATCGTATCCTACCAGAAGAAGGCCATAGCGTAGCGTATCCTACCAGGAGAAGGCCATAGCGTATCGTATCCTACCAGGAGAAGGCCATAGCGTATCGTATCCTACCAGGAGAAGGCCATAGCGTATCGTATCCTACCAGGAGAAGGCCATAGCGTAGCGTATCCTACCTGGAGAAGGCCATAGCGTATCGTATCCTACCAGGAGAAGGCCATAGCGTATCGTATCCTACCAGGAGAAGGCCATAGCGTATCGTATCCTACCAGGAGAAGGCCATAGCGTATCGTATCCTACTAGGAGAAGGCCATAGCGTATCGTATCCTACCTGGAGAAGGCCATAGCGTATCGTATCCTACCAGGAGAAGGCCATAGCGTATCGTATTCTACCAGGAGAAGGCCATAGCGTATCGTATCCTACCAGGAGAAGGCCATAGCGTATCGTATCCTACCAGGAGAAGGCCATAGCGTATCCTACCAGGAGAAGGCCATAGCGTATCGTATCCTACCAGGAGAAGGCCATAGCGTATCGTATCCTACCAGGAGAAGGCCATAGCGTATCGTATCCTACCAGGAGAAGGCCATAGCGTATCGTATCCTACCTGGAGAAGGCCATAGCGTATCGTATCCTACCTGGAGAAGGCCATAGCGTATCGTATCCTACCAGGAGAAGGCCATAGCGTATCCTACCAGGAGAAGGCCATAGCGTATCGTATCCTACCAGGAGAAGGCCATAGCGTATCATATCCTACCAGGAGAAGGCCATAGCGTATCCTACCAGGAGAAGGCCATAGCGTATCGTATCCTACCAGGAGAAGGCCATAGCGTATCGTATCCTACCTGGAGAAGGCCATAGCGTATCCTATCCTACCAGGAGAAGGCCATAGCGTATCGTATCCTACCAGGAGAAGGCCATAGCGTATCGTATCCTACCAGGAGAAGGCCATAGCGTATCGTATCCTACCAGGAGAAGGCCATAGCGTATCGTATTCTACCAGGAGAAGGCCATAGCGTATCGTATCCTACCAGGAGAAGGCCATAGCGTATCGTATCCTACCAGGAGAAGGCCATAGCGTATCGTATCCTACCAGGAGAAGGCCATAGCGTATCGTATCCTACCAGGAGAAGGCCATAGCGTATCGTATCCTACCAGGAGAAGGCCATAGCGTATCCTACCAGAAGAAGGCCATAGCGTATCGTATCCTACCAGAAGAAGGCCATAGCGTATCGTATCCTACCAGGAGAAGGCCATAGCGTATCGTATCCTACCAGGAGAAGGCCATAGCGTATCGTATCCTACCAGGAGAAGGCCATAGCGTATCGTATCCTACCAGGAGAAGGCCATAGCGTATCGTATTCTACCAGGAGAAGGCCATAGCGTATCGTATCCTACCAGGAGAAGGCCATAGCGTATCGTATTCTACCAGGAGAAGGCCATAGCGTATCGTATTCTACCAGGAGAAGGCCATAGCGTATCGTAGCGCGTCTCACGTATAGAAAGACCGACTGGCTGCGAGGAGACGGTAGACAAGACCATACTGAATGAATGAATGGGATTATTTAGCCACTTATAAAGCCAAAGGCAAACAATGAGTCACAATAAAGCACTGGCACAGAACTAAGAGGTTTTTAATGAGCAGAGGCCACAACACGGCCACGCCTTGTGAAAGAGAAAAATCACTGCGTTTTGTTTATCCCATCGAGACCGGAGACCAGATTCTAAAAATCATGAAAAACCTATATTTCTATATCAATGGTGGTCAAACTATTTCATGCCAAGGAGGACCCCACAAATTATATATAATTGGCTGCCGACCTTCATCTGAAAATAATGTTGTTCCAGGGACCCCCCAGAAGATAAGATGAGTTAAAAAAATAATATATATTCAAACATTTGTGCCACATTTTCTATGAGCTCATAGGGATTTCTAGGGGTGCACAATTATGAAATGATTCATGACCGATGGTCAAAAGCTAAGGCGACACACATGCGTTCCAGGTCTTGATGGTTTAAAAGGGCCACTCTATAGTTTTTATGACAGCCTACTTTATTAGCAATTTCCCCACACAGGTCAGAATGGCGGGATGAGTCATGGCGTCGGTCCCCACGGTGGCGAGTGTCACTGAGTTGACATTTAATAATATCCAGCTCCGTAGCACACAGAGACTACACCGTCACTGTCGTGTCCGTCTGTGGACAAACCTCATAGGTCCAAGGCCGTTACTTTTCAGGATTCAAGCTGATCTACAAGCTAAAAATGCGTCTCCGTGCGATGCGTTTTGAGCTTGTAGATCTGCTGGGTTTTTTTGGGGTTTTTTGTGCTGCTTTCGGGCGGGGTGTTTAATTTAAATTGACGTGTGTGTGGAGATACGAGGTTTCTTCTGCCCCGCAGGGAAGATACATCAGCTTGGCCTAAGAGGAGACCATTTTGCGTGCGTGCAGTGGGTGATTAACAGGGACAGCTCCAGGGGGGGAATTGACTGACTTCCATGTAAACCAAGATTAAATAGCCAGCCCCCCCTCTAAATAGCCAGCCCCCCCCCCCCCATAGCAATCCCAGTCACAATGTTCTGGAGCCGTCGCTGTGCGTGAATAGTATTCTGTTCTTTGTCAGCGTCCAAAATAAATCGTAGCCCCTGTGCTTCCCCCTCCAGTGTGTGTGTGTGTGTGTGTGTGTGTGTGTGTGTGTGTGTGTGCGGCTGGGCGTGCATACATGCCTGCGTGCGTGCGTGGACTGTATTCGGTTCTTGTTTTGCACTCGGTAATGAACCACAAGTGTCTGGGTTCATCATCGGGGGGTCCTGTGTACCGCTGTCTCTCCTCTCTTCTGGGTCCTGCCTGTTTGTTTGGTCTATAGTACCACAACTCATCCCCACTAGCCCACATATTCTTAAAGGTCCAAGGTTCAAGGATGTACTTTGTTACATCTTGTGTACAGGTACATAAGAGTAAAACTTATTTTTGTTTGGCTTCCTTCAGACAATGCAGCAGCATAGATAGATAGCATAACATTCAAAACAACCACAACACAGCAAGCACAGCAAACAAAGAATAATTAAAGAGTGCAAGAAAGAGCAATCAAAGAGTAAATAAAATAGTAACATACTGTATGTACATGTGCATGTTTTCCCTGTAGTAGCAAAGTTAGGTAAACTTTGTAGGTAGTAGTAGGTTATGTTCCACAACGCAATTTAGTTTAAGACGGTGCAATTGAGACTAGATTAGATTAGATGTCTTTATTATCCACAAGGGAAAATTGTTTTGCTCAGGTCAATGCATACATTCAGGACAATAAATAATTATACAATACAATAAAACACCCAGCAAAGTACTAGTCAAATAATTCTAACATTTTTAAAGCTATTTAAAAGAAAGCAAATGTTGTTTTGTTGTTCCATATATACAGCAAAGTTAGTTTAGAAATGTGCAATTGCAGGTTGTGTTACAACCTGTCCGCCAGTGTCCACAGCTCAGCACAGCGTGTTTTCCTGTATCAAACGGAATCAAACGGACCCTAATGGGTCCGTTTAGTTCCATTTGTAATACTCTCAGAGTTAAATTAAAATTGATTTTACAATATAAATTGGGGGTCCCAGAGATAGAAATGCCATTAAATGGGGATCCGTACCGTAGCCTATTGCATGTCTGCTAGAGCCATAAACATCTTCTCTTATGGGGGTCTATGGCATATCTCTTTAAATGAGGGTCCGCAGGCTAATGAGTGTCAATTTGGGGGTCCTTGACAAGAAAAGGTTTGGGAACCACTGCTCTAGCGTGACAGAGGCTGATCCCCTGCTGGTGACAGTGACAGACAGACAGACAGCAGAGTGCAGAGAGGCCCAATCAGTGGCACCTTGCTTCCACTCCTCCTCCTCCTCCTTCTGAAACCTAATTAATGTTATTCTGTTCTCGCATGTCGTCGGGCGCTTTCCAAACGAGAACAGACCCGATACAAGCACTGTGACACATTGTTGTTCTAGTCTTGGCAAGTGACACCCTCGTGGGATGAGATATACACACACATAAGTCAATTAATCTTAACCCATTCTGGGCGGGAACCCCTTTTGGTGTTTTACAATTTACAATTTACAATTTACAATTTAGGCATTTAGCAGACGCTCTTAATCCAGAGCGACTTACATTAAGCAAAAACAAAAAGCATGGCATACATCACATGTATAAAAAGTAGTTATCATGAATCATGCGTAAACTAAGAACGTAACAGTGGAGTATCAGTTGGATACTGGATAGTGGAGTATCAGTTTTAAGCATTTAAGCATTCTGTTCTACTTTAGCTATTGAAAAATAGCAGATCTACAAGCTCATAGAGCTACGAGCTTGTAGGTCTGCTATTTTTGAAAAATCTATATCTATATATACTCAAAAGATTTCAGGCACATTTTCCCGATTAAAAAAAGAAATAGCAGACCTACAAGTTCATAGCGCGGCACTCGGTGCCGTGCTATGAGCTTGTAGATCTGCTATTTTCAATAGCTAAAGCATAACATAAATGGTAAATGGTGCATTTATATAGCGCCTTTATCCAAGGCGCTTTACAGAGATTGTGCATTACATTCACCCATTCACACACACATTCATACACCGATGGCAACGGAAACCATGCAAGGCACCAACTAGCACATTGGGAGCAATTAGGGGTTCAGTGTCTTGCTCAAGGACACTTCGACAGTAACTCTGGGGGAGCCCGGGTTTGAACTGGCAACCTTGCGGTTACCATCCAGCTACTCTACCCCTGAACCACCGCCGCCCCCCATAATGCTTAAAACAACAAAAGGGGTTCCCGCCCAGAATGGGTTAATTCTTTCCTCAGTCCATCTGTCTGTCTGTCTGTCATCCGTCCATTTAAAACAAATCACAAGCATATTGATATTGTAAAAGGGATTTCCCGGGGAAGAAGGCATGCAGCCCAGAGCCATTGATTATGTTAATTTTCTATTTTGAGTTTCATTAAAAATTAGAATTGTCTTCATTAACCTTTAGTTTAACTAATTAGCAAGGGGGCACTGGATTAATCCAGCTAAATGTCAAGAAAAGCCTGGTGGGCTAAATATTGAAACGTAATCCCCTGAACCACCACGGGCGTAGAATCAGTCTAAGTAATGTGACAACTGACCAACAGGAAACTAGTGACAATCATGTATGTTGTACCTTTAGAAACCGGTGTATCATTGCCATTGTACAATGTACATTTAAAAAATTATGGGGTTCTCCCATTGTACATTTTTTTATGTGCAATGTACTAGCGCTGCACTGTTCTTGCTCAAATGTGAATCTCCATTTTCCTCTACAAGAATTGAGATCACAATTCTCACACGATTCAAAACCTTTCCATGAAAATGTATTAAAAAAATAAAAAAATGAACATAAGAGCTGAGTAACTCAAATTAATGAGTTGGACAGCCAACTAGTGCTGCACGATTCTTCACACATTCTTCACTGCATAGGTGTTTGAACCTAGATCTCAATCGTTTTTCGAATTAATTGTGCAGCACTACAATGTACAAACTACAAAGTAATGCACCTTTACTCATACGGTAACGGTAACTGTAGCCTGGAACTCATCTATGCTTTTTATGGCATAGGCAGCTCCCGGCAGGATCCGCCGGGAGAAACTATGAGCAGCTGCGCGACATGAGACTAATTACTTAGAGCGACAGAGAGAGAGAGGAGTGTGTGTGTATGTGTGTGTGTGTGTGTGTGTCAATTTAACAAAGGTGCAGACGATCAGAAATCAGCAGAGAGTGAGAGATGTTTGCACTACTCTATGCCAAATTGAAGTGGACTCGGACCCATACTTTCTTTTTCTCCCTGGAAAGAAAAACGTCTGGGTTTCCGAGGCTACGGTAACTGTTAATTTACAATCATATCATCACAGAGATTAAAACACAGAGGGTGCATTTTGCATCCCAAAACGCAGTTTATAGTTAAGGGACGCAATAAAACAATGACCTCTGCATCCACGGGATGCACTACTGTACTCAGCATGTACAGTAAAAATATTGCGATATTTTGCTAGTTTTAGTTATAATAATCATCTTCTGTTTTCTACATGAATATTAAACCACATTAAAACCATATAAAATTAAATGGTTAAATGCTGCAATTTGCAAAAAAGAAATGGCAAAATATGACTCCTAACGTCATTGAAGTGGGACTAATAAAATGTCCCTGGGACTCATCTAAAAGACCATCGCTGCATCCCGGGACTCATTACATTGAAAACCTATTTACAACACTGCATCATGCAGCAAGACCAAGATTCAGTCGTGCAAAATGTTACCCCTGTATTTCAGTACATTGTGGTTGCTTTCCTAAGTGCCCCATGGACACAGGGAGTTGAGCCAAGCTCTGCCTAAACCGCTCTGTAGCCCTGTCCGTCACACCCAGCTGATGTCTGTGTGCTCATGTCAACCAGCTGTCATCTCTACATGGCAGCTTGACTGGAACAGAGACAAAGTACACAATGACTGATACACTAATACATCAAACATCCAGCTGTTTACACGTACACTAGTGTCACATGTGTGGAGCTGTGCCAGTGACACCATACCAATGGTAAACGGTGGATTTATACAGAACCTTTTTAATCCAAAGTGCTTTACAATGTGCATTATTATTACATTAATCCAGTCACTCACTCACACATTCACACACCGGAGGGGGTGGAAAGCATGCAAGGTACCAGCCTTCTCATCTGGAGCAGTTAGGGCTGTCACGATTACACATTTTGGACTGTGGCCGATTCTAAAAAATCTTCTAAATCCTGACCCAAGTTTTCTGAAAAACTTGAAATATTTATATAGCAGCATCAAATATTTTACATTTTTGAATACTGTACATACTGTACAGAACCCCAGGAGGGGTTCCCGTCCAGAAGGTTTATAACACCAAAAGGGGTTCCCGCCCAGAATGGGTTAAGTTGACGATTAATTGTCAGTCAGAATACCAGACGAGTCGCCCCTTTACCAACTCGCCCCGGGCGTACAGCCGGCGGAATACATAGCCTGGTATTCCTAAAGTAACCTAAGTAAATTATGCTTAAATCCTTTACTGCCATCTAGTGTTCAAAAACTTTGACTGCGTCTATGCCAGTCATTCACTTCAATGCTACGAAGCTTGTTGTCCTTCTAAACAAGAATCTACAAGGAATCTACAAGCTTACAATACGTCATGAAAATAATGACGTGTTGTAAGTAAACCTCCTAGACCACTGGGTAGGCTACTTGGTGCGTCTTGGAAAGTCTGGTGACGCAAGGTTGATTAGGTGCGTCTTCTCTTGAATCTAGGGGGACGCGTTCTAGCGTGCACGCACACACAAAAAAGAACTGGTACCACGGCGTGGTAGCCTACTGTGTTCTACGAGCATAACACCACTGGTTGTAAGCCCTATAGGGGTGACCCGAGAGTAGACAAAGAGATTGAAGAAGAACCATTGGCCTAGTAGTAGTAGTGTGAGAGCTGAGTACCATGTAAGCCTGCTCATCCGGTATCAGGTACGGTCGCCCCTAAACCATGTCGCCCCTCGATTATTTCCGCTGACCTCACGCCGACCGCTCGGTGCCGCGGTTCTTGTATTCTTTATTTTGTTTTACTGAGAATACGGTTATAAATAAGTTTAGGGAGGCATTGTTTTACTGGGGTTAAGTTTAGGTATAGGGTTAGGTTTAGGCATAAGGTTAAGGTTAGGAATAAGGGCCGATTCATACTCCTATTTTACTGCTGTTTCGGCGCTGTAGCGTCAGAAATTTTCAGTAGCACCGAAGAGCCGACTTTAGGACGGTACCCGCCCCCCGAACCTCAAATGCCGTCACATTGTAGGCTCTACAGCACCGAACCGACTTTTATTCGGCTCTAAAATAGGAGTATGAATCGGCCCTGAGGTTTAACGGTTTAACTTTAGGAATACCAGGCTGCGCAGTAAAGTATTCCGAGTCGCCCAGGGGTGACTCGTTTGGTATTCGCTCATCCGTGCTCAAGTCAAGTTATCCTGCTAACAATCGAACAAAACAAGCTAAAACTCAACAACAACAACTGCCACGCACGCTCCGCTGCTTCGGGCAGGGCAAATAGTACACTTGGATTCCATTACGTTACTTGTAAAGGCGTGTAATGGAAGACAGGATTTAAACACTTATCGCACGGATTAAAGTGAAATTGGAAAACACAGATCAGTTGTTAGTGTAACAAAAAGTGTGTTTTGTGTGTGTGCGTGTGCGTGTGCGTGTGCGTGTGTGTGTGTGTGTGTGTGTGTGTGTATGTGTGTGTGTGTGTGTGTGTGTGTGTGTGTGTGTGTGTGTGTGTCGAGAGAGTGTAGTGGTGGCAAACGTCAACTATGATAATTGATGAAACCCCGCCATCTGGCGTCGGCATGTTGTCGTTACAACAACAAATGTTGTGCAAGTTGAGTAACTAAAACCAACACAATGCTCACAGAAACAAAGCAGAAGATAAGGAGGTTAAAATGAACTTACATCAAGAAGCGTGACAGCTCCGGGCATGTGTCTTGGTACAACCTGGACGCTTCCAGCAGGAAGCCGACAGCTCTGCTCTCCTCTCGCTCCTCTCGCTCAGTAATTGTCTTCATTTTATATTACAGTGAAGAATAAATACGTCAAAAAACACGAAGAATAACGGAACGCGGAGACTGGAAATGGCTTTACTTGTACCAAAGGCTGTTATAAATACACACAAACTGTGTTCAACGTTACTGTTTCGCACCAGAATTCCTTCCACACGCATGGCAGAAATTCCACACCGTCCGACCGTCCGTCGCACGAGTTTGACGCTGTATGACACGAACTGCATTGTGGGAATCGTAGGCAATAAGCCACATACTGTCGAAAGACTGTAGTTTTCTGTTATTCTATCATTTATATTTCTTTGGGCTTTAGTATATTCGACCAAAGGTTTTAAGGAAGGAACACATCATACTGGCGTGTGTAAGAGTTTCACATTCAAATGTATATTGTCTATGTATGTGTAGGTTTGCTTGCTATAGATTAAATGACATGTCTATATGCAAAAGGCAAACAATTCAGCCATTCAGGTATCATATGGCACAGCACAGTCCTAAAGTTTAACAGTGGTGTAAAGTAAATAAGTAAGTAGGCTATTTTGTATTATTATTATTATTAACTTTACTGTTGCATAATTCCAAATCAGGACTTGTACGTATTGGCCTACTCCACTAGGCTGAACAAATAGTCTATTGTAGCCTACTTTTGCTCCACTACAATTAGGCTATTTGAAAACTTTAGTTAGGCCTAGGCTACTTGTTACTTTTTTAGATTTTAGATTTAGATTACAAAACAAGAAAAGATACATGTTTGTACGTCTCGTCTCGTAAATGTTTTGATGAATTGAAAATGGTGGACCCTGTTGTAAAGAAGTGTAATTATCAGTGTGTCGTCCACAGCAACAGTCTTTGTATTGAGTTGTGCTTTCATGTGAAATGTAGGCTACCCATTCTGCAAACTTCAATCAATCAATCAATCAATCAATACATTAACCACTTCAGCCCTATTCATTTCATCCATTTGAAAATAGCAGATCTACAATCTCACAATTCTTCAAGGTTAACCTGTCCTACAACATATAGGCTACTCAACAAACTTAAAAGACATATTTCAATCTTTTCAAGATTTTTCAAATATAACAGATCTACATAGTGCAGCACCAATAGTGACACACTATGAGCTTGTAGGCCTATAGACCTGCTATTTCTGAATAGCTCAAATCTAGACTGACACATGCTTTCAATGAATTGAGTATGACGGACCCTAATGGAAACAATAAGCCATGGGCATTCTTGGGTTTTAAATCGTCTTTAGCAGACCTTGCATTGAACGGTACTTGCCTGTGCTTTTTTCCGCCCCCTGCAAACTGTTAATAAAGTAACAAAATAAAGTAATAGGACTGCTTTCCTGGTTTTAACGGGTTTAAATTATAGGACGTAGCGCGGCTACGCTTGACGCTAATGGCCATTTAAATACAGTCAAGGTCAGGTCGTTTGATCATGATGACATCACAGCATCCCGCTCTCATTGGACGATAATGTGTGCGGGGACATATTTAAAAAAAACATCTGAAGGACTGTAGTAGCCTGCGCATAACAATTTAGTCCTCTCTCTCTCTCTCTCTCGCACCCAACCACCCACCCACCCACCCACACACACACACACACACACACACACACACACACACACACACACACACATACACACACACACACACACACACACACACACCAAAGGGACACATTAACCTCCCCCATGCACCATAGCAGCACATAACCTTCTCCTGATGGAGCCAGTGGG